>NC_080110.1:5235789-5546710 GCF_950005125.1 Chionomys nivalis
CTGTCTGCACATGGATCATGAGGACGATGATATAGCCTTCAGCTACGGCTCCAGGGCCTGCCTGTATGGCACCATGTTCCCTGCTATAGTGGACGGACCCTCTGCAACTGCAAACCAGCCCCAAGCTCAATGCCTTCTTTTACAAGAGCTGCCTTGGTCATGGCGTTGCTTCACAGCAATAGAGCAGTGACTAAGACACCTCTTCAGAGCCACCAGCCTGCTGAGTGGGTTCTCACGTGTCACAGTGTAGCTGCAACGCTGACATGCCATGACACCGGCCAGGGCCGGCTATGGCAGCATCACTTTTCTGCTAGTTAAGACACAGGTACTCAAGGGGCAGGAATTCTATAGAGGCGTGAAAAGGACACACTGTACCACTAATGCTGAGGACACAGGGACGCAGAGATGCAGAAATGCAGGCATGCTATACCACTAATGCTGAGGACACAGGGATGCAGCGTGAAGAGATGCAGCATTGCAGATATGCTATACCACTAATGCTGAGGACACAGGGATGCAGAGAATGCAGACATGCTACATAAGAGAGCTAGGGCAAGACTGGAGCCAGAATTTACTTGGGAAAAATGGTTCCTCCAAAAGGCCTGTCTGTCTGCTGGCAGTCTACAAGCATTGTGAAGAAATTGGCAAGTAAGGAAGCTGCAGCCCACAGGACAAAAACAGGCAGTGAAAAATATGCTCCATGGCTTTGTTTTTAAGCTTTGCTCTATGGTAATACTTTTTCCACCTTTTTTTCCCCCACTGACACGCATTGAAATGAATACCTAGCTATAAACATATTTAAAAATAATAACACAAAAAAACAAAAACAAACAAAAAACCAAAAAAAAACAAAAATAAAAATAACAGACAAATTAGCTAGTAAATGACCCAAACCACACAAGCGGCGCACCTGTCATGCTACGGCACACAGCACAGCATGCCACAGTGCAGAGCAGACTGAGCGAGGCTAGGCTGCAGGTCTGCTGGGAGCTACATTCCACAGTGCCTGTGTTTGGAGCAACGTGAAAGGCTGGTGAGCGGTTTAGTAACACACACTCTCTGGAGAAAGCTTTAGACTTCCTTAGCGTGAATGGATGACTCATGAAATGATTTCGAAATGAGCTATGCAGAGGAAGACCCGGGAAGGGGAAACTTAAAACACCAATCTCATTAATTACACTAGGTTCTCTCTTTTGATAGGAATCAAAATTTTGACCAAGTCAGAATGGGCTTTCATTATTTCAGACTATGCTGATGTTATAATCTTTTTCTCACTCTTCTTTTTTATATAAAAACCCTGCCACTTAGAAGTAAGATTACAGGACAAAGCAAAGCCTTTTAAAAAAACAACACAATTTGCTGTGCTCAGTTGGCCAGCGTAGGAAACCTGTCTGAGAACCCCGCAAAGACAACGACCAGATGACATTTAAATCTGCCATGCCAAGGGAAAACCCGCGACCTGAAGGGCTTTTGCGCAGATTGGCCCAGTCTTCCAGGAGAAGAACCAATCCTCCTTAGACAACATCCATCTCATCATTTTACCAGTGTCTTGTTGGAGACATGCCCGAGAAAGACTGCGTAGGTACTGAAAATGTTCAAGGGATGAGGTCTGTCTACCAAGCCTGGGAAAGTCCCATTTCTCCTATGTCTCCCGAGATGAACATAACCAGTGTGGGTGTAAAATGTCTCCAATATTTGATGCCTCAAAGCAATGAAAACCTGGCTGTCTGACTTCAATGATCTACAACTCAGCCTTGAGCGGTGGAGAAGACATATTAATTTGTCAGGATGTTTTTCTTATTGATCTTCACACAGTGTTTAGAGGAGATCTAACAGTTACATAACTCATCTAACGGGGAGACACACAGACACACACACACACACACACACACACACACACACACACACACACAGAAGTGCTGGGTGCACAACAAACCTCCTGGGGATTATTAAGGATTATTATCAAAGGCCTGGCACAGCCTCCTGCTTATTTAATTCTTCTGTAAAACTCTCCACTCAGGAAGAGAAGGACAGGAAGGGGGTGGGGTGGGGGCAAGGTAGCAATTGAGCTGGGAACCCGGTTGAGATAATCTGAATGTATTTTAAAAACTGGAATTATTTTAATAACTTCTGGTTGAGTGCTTTCTCCTCCTCCTCCAGAGAGCCAATCTCTTCTGGTGTGCTAGGATGCCCAAGTCCATTACAGTTCCTGAGATGTAACCATGGCCTCCAGAGGGAGCTGACTGCATTTCAGTCAAAGTTTTCTTGGCCATGTGTGACTAGAACCCTCTGTGACAGACACGGGATGGCGGCAGATGTGGGAAGTCAGATTCACCATCACAACTTAAAACAACCCCGCTAATCGGGTTACAGAATGTTTTGCCATGATGTCATGTGACACCAAAATACTCTAAAGAGCAAAAGGAGCTTCAGAAGCCTGATACATAGAACATCCCCCAAATACCAAAAACAAGGAAACTAATTAAATAAAATATTCTGTTGGCATGTCAAAGTCTCATTTAAAAATCTGATTCTTGATGTATGTGTGTGTGAGAGATCCCATAAAGAAAACTAATTTACCTCTTTCTCCATTTGTAATCCTTCTGCTCTAATATTTCTCTCAAACACTTCTCTCTTTTCAGTCTGAGGGCTGGATTTTCTGTACACAAGGATGTAGTCAATTCGACATTTCCCGTCTCTAAAGTAAAGTCCGTTAGCTTTGTTTCGATCCCGCACTGTCTGTGTACAAAGAGAAAGAGACCCGTTCAAGCCATTAGTGAGCCTGAGCTTCAGCTGAGAAATGTAAAAGAAGAACCAAAGATAAATAAAATCTTCAGGCTGCTTTATTAAAACTTCACGCTCATAAAATGAAACAGGTAAATAAGAAGAAACAAAACACTGAGGATGCAGTCTCTAAAATGTGCAAAAGCACAAGACATTTGAAAATAGCAAGTGTTGACAAAGGTAAGGGGCAACTGTGAATCCTTATATCCTACTGGTGGGAGGGAACACTGAAGGAGCAACCTTGGAAAACACTGTCATTATCTTATGAAATTGAACATTCGCATAACATAAAACCCTAGAGAAATTCTTGGCAAGGCAACTGAGAGATGTAGATAAATATTTATAGCACCATTGTTCAGAATAGTAGAAAAATTTTTAATTAGAAGGCACTCAGATATATATAATAAATGGCTAATACATCATGCACTGGATATACAGTCAGGGAAATATGACACAGCAGCAGAAATGAACAAAGTAAGTTGCGCTGGAGAAGAATGAAAGTTTACAGGAGAATGACAAGTCAAAGAGACTTCATGACATGATTTTCTATAAAACAAAATAAATTTCTAAGTAAATAAATTTCTACATGAAGTAAAACTTTTAGAGCAAGAAAATAAAAACTAAAGCAAGGACCTTGGGAGGACGGTGCCCCTGGAGTGTTAAAAGAGTCACAAGGAGCTGCAATGGTCCTAGCCATATTCTAGCTCTGTTTTTCTCAAGATTGTTCGCCCACAGTAAAAACGGAACAAAGACACAAGCAAAAACCATGTTAAAGGCTGAGTGTGATGCAAACAATGTTAAGCCCAGTCCTTGAGAGGCGTAGGCAGGGCAATCTCTGTGCACTCAAGGCCATTCTGGTCTACATGACAAGTTCAAGGTCACCCAGGGTGCAAAATATTTTACCTTCTTATCTTTGGGTGTATGAGTAAATACATGCATACAGAACACCTAAGACTAAACAATATACATTCTCTTATTGCATACACTCTGATATTAATTTTTCATTGCATAAAACACAATAACAATTTGGCAACCCTGATAAGGCATATAACTTGAAAGATGTCTTTTTAATTCATAAATTTCATGATAGTTCAATTAATGTTCATTTTATTATTAAACATACACAGAAGTCATGCACATTATTCTATAGCAATCAATAAACTTAAGAAGCAGGTACGTGGGTTGGCGTTTCACACAGGCGCCTTAAATTGTACTAATGTAGGGCCTTAATGGAGACCATGGAGTCTGGGCTGCTCAAGCTGGAGCCAAGCGTCTCAAGCTAATAGATCTCAGAATTGCATCTGCAAACCCAGCCAAGTGGAAATGAGGAACCTCTCTTCTCTCAACCACAGAATGCATCACTCTTCAAAACCAGTAGAAAGACGGAGGACATGTTAACCCTCCAAGACCACACTAGTTACACATCCATGCTCAAGTACCATGTGTGTCACCTCAGCCTCAGCCAGGAGGGACAGAAGGCTTATGCCCCACACTTCAGCACTGACATTTTCAACCCGTAACCACTGCTTGGCTCTTGCTTTACCACACACCTGCAAGTCAGCCAGAAGAGGCACCTACGAACAGTTATTTGCCAGATGGAAGCCAGCACCTGCCTTCAGAAACAGGGTGTTAAGCCAGGGACACAGTTCAGTCATAGAGTGCTGCTTAGGACCATGGGCTCAATTCTGAATGCTATAATCAACACAACAACAAGATGAGAAACAACGACAGGGCTTTCCTCCAGGGTGCCGGGAGGAAGCCTGGCTCTGACTGAGCTGTAACCTGTTCTACTTCCAGCAGAGACCTGACCTTTCTGAAATTGCCACTTCTCTGGAGGGGAAATAAATTCACTGCTTTGGGGGGGTCCTTTCAATGTCCTGTGAAGCTGCTATACAGCACTCCAAAGTGTGTAGCGATGACAACAATTGATTTTTTTTTTCCTTAAAGAAAAGTGGGGGAAAGAGAGAGGCTGATATTTCTGGAAGAGGTCTGTGAAGCTTGCTTGATAGATGTTACTATTTCCCCTACTCAAAGGTGTCATCTTTTCAGTGGGTAACTGGCTGGAAAAGCAAAGGAGAAGGCAGGGGCAGTGGCTGACTTTCCCTCTGTGTACTGTCACTTCTGTACGGCACATATTAAAAGAAATCTTGAACCTCATTGAGATACCGCCTGAGCCACAGTGAACATCCCACAAAATAACGTTTTCTCCCCTAGAGGTTCTACTGACAACCACAGTGAGGTCTCCCATTTACAGAGGAGGCAAGTGGAAGCTGAGAGAGGCCTCAGATAACAATGTCCTACTGTGTTCTCCGTTGCTGGTCTGTAGGCTCAGGGGTTTGTACTAGGAAGTTCACACTTGCCAAGGTTCTTCCCATTAGTTAGGAACCCTCAGACTGCACCAGAGAATGATGTGCAGTCGGGAAAAATCTTCCTCTGTATCCGTTAAACATCACTAGATGTGAGAACCCAGGTACACAATCAGTTTTCAGCTTTGAGTACAGTCCATTTCAGATCTTTGAGACGTGCGAGAGCCATGTGAGAAACATGCTTCCCAGGAGCCTGCAGCGTGGTGGGATTCGCCTCAGACTGGCCTGCTGGAATGCCTGACAGGCTCCCACCTGAAGCATTACTCTCTCAGGAAAGTCATGCAAACCCTTACCTCTCCCCCTGCTTCTAGTCTGCTGGCGTCTTCGGAAGTACTGGTCAGGTTCCCAGGGTGAAGGAGAGAATCATCATCTTTGCAAGGGCTGTTGACAGCCTCTAATTCGTCAAAAAGAATGTTGACATCCTTGGCCACTAGGAGCAAAGCACAGACGTTAAAGTGGGCTAAGAAGCGGGGCTGGACGTCAACAGAGTGAGAGGAGGGGTCTCCCTTCGGCTTCCTATGCCCGTGGTTTCTATGACACCTTGAATGACAGGTGCATCACTTCCTAAGAGTGAAGACGTCAGACATAAAGCCTATTTGACTAAACAGGTGACATTAGTCAAGACAAAGTAGGCAAACACCTCCATGTCATGAACATAACTTGCCTTCCAGAATAACAAAAGGTGATTTATTCAGATTGCCTATAAATGCTGTTTAGAGAAAGGTATTTCCATTTAAACAACTAAGAATTCATTCTCTAGGTTAGAAGGTGAGCTGTGCTTTTTAATGCTGTATTTTCTTACTTAAGAGCCATGTAGCTTGACAAGGCAACCCATAAAAGTGCCACTGGCATGACTTAGTGGCATTTCTTTATTTCTTCCTTTATATGCTGTCTAATAAATTCAGAAGGGGTGCATACAGTTGGTTTCCTGCCTTCCTTATTCCTCTAATGATGAACTGAAAGGAATGAGCCAGTCAAAGGATCTCCTTATAGACTATGCTCACAACACAACAATATACAAAGAGCCGTGCGTACACCAGGGTTCTCAGGGGCGACTAAAAGTTCCAATGCACCTGGCAGCACAGCATGAAGAGGTGAGCACCCCAAAGAGTGGACATCCAGGCATGGGGCTCTTCTTTAACACCTTAAAATATAGCTCAACATTATAGTTAGTTTTATTTTGAGACCTTTAAAGTGCCCAAGGGTCTATAACTGTCCAGAAGCTGCCACAAAAAATGATTTCTGGTAGATGGGACTTGAATGTCCATCCTTTCCTTCATAAATGTTTTAGATACATTCGCATGGTGTGTCCAGAGTACAGCTGTGTGGCAGGCATATTCTGGGGACTGAAAGGGATGTGGCGCTTTGCTTTTGTGGGAAAAAAAAGGCTACAGATCAAAGAAATGCAAACAGCGCATAGTTTAAAAAAAAAGGACAGAGTCAGGCACCGAAGAGAGATAATCTACATAGCTGGGGTGTCCAGATTCTAAAGTCATACTCTTCTTATTTCTTTCTGAGCACTGAATACGGTTTGTAATTACCCCCTTTATTCATGTTTACGTATGAATGAGTCCTTTTCCTTATCAGAATGCAAGTCCCACAGGGCAGGGACTTGGCCAGTTTTGACAGATCTACAGAGAACCCGGCACAGAGTCAGCCCTCAATACATATGTGTAAAATGACATGGTGGGAACTGTTAGGTGGCATGGACTGTGGTCTAGTGACATTGGACTCTCTTCCCTCTAACACCATCGAGCCTAGGACTCCACTCATGGTTTTTTTTTTTAATTTTTTATTGAAAAAAAAATTTTCCGCCTCCTCCCACTTCCCTCCCCCTCCTCCCACTCTTCTCCCCCTCCCCCCACTCCTTTCCCCCTCCCTCTCCAGTCCGAAGAGCAATCAGGGTTCCCTGCACTGTGGAAAGTCCAAGGTCCTCTCCCCTCCATCTAGGTCTAGGAAGGTGAGCATCCAAACTGCCTAGGCTCCCACAAAGCCAGAACATGAAGTAGGATCAAAACCCAGTGCCATTGTCCTTGGCTTCTCATCAGCCTTCATTGTCCGCCGTGTTCAGAGAGTCCGGTTTTATCCCATGCTTTTTCAGTTCCAGTCCAGCTGGCCTTAGTGAGCTCCCAATAGATCAGTCCCTCTGTCTCAGTGGGTGGGTGCACCCCTCACGGTCCTGACTTCCTTGCTCCACTCATGGTTTTTATGGCTAAGCTAGGACTTCACAGTTTCAAGTAGACCATGATGAAATTGCAGGTAGTTACTGATTAGGTTTGAGCCATAGGATAAAATGTCATCTTACCAAAGTCAAAGGCCTGCTACCTATTACAAACACTTACTTACTGATATGAGACTGTGCTCTGTTTGCTCCCTAGTACCACAGGGGCAGAAATATCTTGGGCTTCTTAGCATTCTTTGGATATGGAAGGCCCAGATTTTAACAGCGTCATCTCAAAGCTAGCACTGTTAGGAAGTTACAGAAATTTTAACAAGCTTGATCTGGCAGGGAGTCTTCTAGTCACTGGGAACCTTTTCTCTCCTTTCAATAGTCTAGGCAAGAGTCTAGAGGCCTTACTCTCACTACCTGCCAGGATGTATGGCCTTAGCACAGGACCAAAAGCAATAGGGCCAGTCAACCGCATAGTGAAGCCTCTGAAACTGAGAGCCAAAACCAGCCTTTTCTGTTGGTAAATTGATTGTCTTAGGTATTGGCTGCAACCATAGAATGCTATCACAGAAATGAATCGTGGGAAAGGGGGCACTGAGAAGTGGGGTTGCTGCTGGGACAGCATCTAACGCTGCAGACAAGCTTTCGGAACTTCTTTGCAGGAGGATCATAGAAGCATCTGAAGAAGGCTAAGAAAAGCAAAGAACCCTGTAAGATGACTTTAGCAGGAGATTCTGGTGAGGCTCCAGAAGACCAGAAGGCTAAGAGCAGGAGCCATGAGGATGAGTCTTCAAAGAGCTATGAAGACCCTATGGGAACTGGGGTGAAGACCACCATTGTTTCTGCTTGAGGAATCAGCAGGAATTGGGTCCACACCCCGAGACTCTCTGAGAGGCTGAGCTTGAAGGTGAATGGCAAGTTTATCAGCGAAGTGTTACTAAAGTGGTTTGTGTGTCCCCAGCTGATTTTAGCCAGATTTGCAGTGAGAACTGGGAACAACATGAAAGAGCAGAAATATTTGGAAAACTTAGAGTTTGGCTGGAAAAGCACAAACAGTACATACATGGAAAGGTAGAGCTAAAACGGAGCAATTGCTAAGGGCATTAGGATGCCAAAAAGATGCTAAGATATCTGGATAGTAGGACAGACGCCTGGGGCAATTTCAGATGCTGGGTCCAGATGTAGTGGCCAGAGGGATTCAAAGGGATAACGGGCATGCTGTTAGGATAGTGATGCACAGAGACAAGAGACGTTGGTCGCCAACTGCAGTCATTATTTTATCAGTACAAAAAGTTAGCGTGGGCATTACCCAATCAGACAGGTTGCTTTGAGGATCCGGTTGGTACAGCACATTAATTAGTTTCTCATTGTTACCATCAACTATCTGGCAAAAATCAACTTGGAGAGAGGAAGACTTGTTTTCGAGCACTGTTCACCGGGAGAGGAGCATGGGGCCATGGCTTCAGTCTTGGTGTGAGGTTTGTGTCTGAGCGCACTGCAGAGGCAGACAGGAGGCGGTGAGAGACCGGAGCTCTGTCTTCCCCTCTTGTTCTGCAGGAGCCACCAACCATGGACAGTGACATTCGCATTCAGGGTGCGTCTTTTCTTCTCAACTAACCCTCTCTGGAAATGCACTGTGTGCCACCTGCCTGTCGTTCACTCAGTAGAGAATATACGGCAAAGGAGTTGGCGCTCTTCTGCGGTTCCAGATCTTGGAGTGAATGTCCCAAGAACAACAGGACTACTGTAGTATTAAAGCTGAGAAACCCTGCTCTGTACTAAGACTCCTAACTCTGACTCTAATGAAAACAGCTAATGAGGGACGGAGGGAAAGCCCCTTAGCTTCCCCGTCTGGAAGTCACCACGGGCGTGCGCCAGTGGGGAGCTCAATGAAGTCAGTATGCCATAGAAATCCATTTCTTTTGAGAAAATATGGAATGTTTGATTTAGTCATCTTTATTACCTGTCAAACACTCCATAGCTTTAGCAGACATTAAAATTCTTATCATAGTATGTGCGGCTAATAATCGGCATAGCATGTAATCGGCAGAACACTGTGGCCAGGTATGCCTTCCAAATAAAAAGGGAACGGGGCCTTTGATCATATCAGCACTGCCCATGGAGTCTTTATCTTTAACTACTGGGCAGGTTTTAGGAGCGAAGTACAAGATTCTTAGACACAAACTTACATTATCTCTTTAAGAAGAAAATTAACCCTTAGGTTACAAAGTTAACCAATTTTTTTTTTTTAAAAAAAAAAAAACCTAATTGTTCGACAAGTATTTTAAGTACCTACTATGTGTAGACACTATCAGGCTAGGGTCTGGGACTGAGGCATTGGACATTGTGCTCGTGGATCCTTGCCTTAAAGAGCTCACTTCCCATCCCGAGTGGGATGGCCTGACCCTCACAGAGGTGCCATGTGTTCATATACGATCACTTGATAATGGATTTCGTCACCTCCCCTAAAAGTTTTTTTCTCAAACAGAAAAGCATTTGACATTTATCTACATGGTAGAATTCTGTGATCAGGCTCATTACGTGAGGAAGAGAGCCAAAATGCTCGGGGGAATCAATTAAAAATACCAAGAGGGAGGGGGAGGGCAACGATGGCATGGGACCCAGTCAGGGAAGTGTGGCAGAGGCGAACTGAGTGAGAGTTGGTGAACAGACCTGGTAGCAAGAAGAGGGAGGGCAGGTGGACTCAGTCCGCTTGGGGAGCGAGGGAGACTCTGAGAAAATTCCCTCCGTCAGAAATTAGGAATGCAGCTCTAAAAGGGGCAGGGGTAGAAACAGAACATCAGAGAATCACACAGAATAACTAAGTAAGAGTCAAGGGCTTCAAATCGCCCGGGAGATCAACCATCAGATATGAGGTTTGAGTTAACATCCCCCTCAGCACGCAGCTTCTTTCTGTTCCAAGCCACCAGGACAGGGACAGAGACGAGCAACCAGACGGCCAGGGATACCTTGATCCTTTCACCAGGCAGACCGAGGCTGTCTATGTGATGAGAACGCTAATGATTCCACTCGTCAGACATCTACAATTACCTCAACTGCTTCTCTAGGGGAGATTCATCTGGGGTGTTCAGCGTTAGTGATTATCAATTACCTAAGGCAAAGAGATCACAAATGCATCGCAAGGATAATAATCAGATTAACCAATTATGAGTTATGAGCCACGTGTGTGTTGAGCTGGCATTTAGTGTTAGGTGGGAGAGGAGGTGTGAGCAGAAAGCCTTTACTCACACTCCCAGGCAAGAGGACGACATTGGGAGACAATGTTA
Source organism: Chionomys nivalis (assembly GCF_950005125.1). Taxonomy (NCBI): domain Eukaryota; kingdom Metazoa; phylum Chordata; class Mammalia; order Rodentia; family Cricetidae; genus Chionomys; species Chionomys nivalis. The sequence goes on from NC_080110.1 coordinate 5,246,397, forward strand.
TAAAAGCAATATTTAAAAAGAAGAGAACAGCAAAACTCTTTGAGAAGCAGTCTAAAAAGAAGCAGAGAGAAGGGGTTAAAAAAATCAAAGAATTTGATTCACTGCACTTTAATTTTCCAAATGTATCTGGATAACCTCATGTTGCCACCACCATGCAACAGTACTTTAATCGGAGTACTTTGTGTTGGAGACAGAACAAGGTGAAATTATAGGTCAGAGAGGAAGACGTGCGAGGCCTCTGCCGTATAATCCCGCTGCCTAGATTGGCGCTGCAGAGTGCCAGTGCATTATGCTATTTCTGTCATAAATTGCTGATTATTACATCTGAAACACTGAATTCTGAAAGCATTGCACACCGACCTCAGAGCAGCACTCGGAACATAAAAAGGGACACTTCGAGAAGCAATTCGGGGTATAAAGAAGAAAAAAGAGGGTTTATGTCTCGATTTTAACACCAGACTGTTTGCAATAAATCTACTTTCATGTCTGTGTTTTCTGTCATGAGGGAGACTGACATAGGAGTTAGCAAGTAGGAGATGCTCAATATCCATCTCAAAATTAAAAGCAATCAGCTAATTGTCAGTATCTCAATAGTTATACACGTATGTATTAGTTTTTTGAGAATTCTGTATGTATTTGATATATTCACACACCAGTTCCTCCCAGATCTACCCTCCTTCCCAAGCCACTTAGTTTGTGTTCTTTTATTTTTCTTTTAATCCATTAAATTCAATTTACATTGCCCATAAATCTTCGGATGTGTGCCTTTCCTTGGAGCACAGTCAATACACCAGAGGCTACAGTCTTAGGGAAACTGACTCTTCCTTTCCCAGCTGCTAACAATTGCCAACAGCTCTTCAGCTGTGGGTGGGACTTCTGTGCTAACCACCCCTCCTATGCTTGGAACATTATTATTAGTATTATTATTATTGTTGTTGTTTTGTTTTTTGAGGCAAGGTTTCTCTCTGTGTAACTGGCACTTGCTCTATAGACCAGGCTGTCCTCGTTATTCTTCCTTCTTCCAATTATCTTAGTGATGTCATTTGAAAACATTGGCTTTTTAGGATTACAGATTAGGAATCTTCTGCACTAAGGAGGGGGCACAGAAAGGCAAGGAGGCCACAGTCCAATGAAATTGCTTCCTCATCTTCCACCCACTGCAGCAGAAGCTATGCCATATCTACAGAAGACTGAGAAAGAGGTATCAGGAAGTTAATCTTTCTTCTCTGGTTCTTCTCGGTAAAATATTAAGCCCTTGGAAGCTCCCACTGTCAGAGAGAAACAGTTAGCAACATTAGGTGACAGCAAAGTCTGCCGACAAAGGAATTCAAAGGATCCTCCAGCCATCTCAGGAAGAAGGTGGACCAGCCATCTCAGGAAGAGGGTGGACCAGCGAAGAGGATGTACACCAGTCAACTTAGGAAGAGGATGTACACCAGTCATCTCAGGAAGAGGGCGTGGACCAGCCATCTCAGGAAGAGGGTGGACCAGCCATCTAAGGAAGAGGGCGTGGACCTCCTGGACCTGGAGCCATGGACAGCTGTGAGCCACCATGCAGGTGCTGGGAACCACACTCAGGCCCTCTGTAACAGTACCAAATACTCTTAACTGCCAAGCCATCTCTCCAGCACTGCAACATGATCTTATTTTGACCCTTATAAATAAAATACCCACAAACTTTTATTCCTCTATTCACAAGAAATTCATAAAGATATAATCATTTTAAACTAGCAGACAGCTAGCAGCAAAAGACAAAAACACTTTTAACTGAAGTCTACTCATGATTACCGATTACTGTAAAAAAAAAAATACTTCCTCAGGAACTATTACTTAATTTTGTTGCAGGTTAACTCAGTCTTAAAAACACATTGATTAAATTCATCTTCAGCATTTATATGGAACCCAATTTTGTCAGTGGAGACATTATCTTTCATTCTTTGAGATCTGTACAATTTGTCATCCTTCACAGCAAATGAAGTGATTACATAATTGTATAACTCTCCATGAAAAGTCATTTTCTGTCCCCTGTCTATTAATTTGATTTTTCATCTTCCTGGGGAATGTTTTTCTTTTGTGTTCACTAGCCAATGTGAACGCAACAGAACAAGAATTGGTATTCTTAACTAAAACCATTTCTTTCAAATAGAGCTTCATCTTCTTCTGAGTATGTTTAAATTCTCATGGAGGGAATAAGTGAAAACTACGGCATCCCCATTCGAATCTGACCTCCAATGACTGTCCGGAATCTGTTAATTTTCCCATCTTCAGTTATCCCGCAAACAAACAAACAAAAACCAACAAAAAACCCACCAAACCACTCATTAGTTTATAAAATCAAGAAAACAGTGCAGTGCTGGGGGAAGAACCATAGAAACGATGAGAAGTATTCATAAGAAATTCTGCTCGTTGAGGTCAGAAGTACAGCATCGCCTGCATTCTGGGGTCCAATCCCCAGAGCCACATACCCAGAAAGAAACTGGTATGAAAATGCAATTTAAAAGCAGAAAACAAAAACCCAGTTGTTTTTCCTGAAATGCTTATCAGATAGAAACTCTTCAAGCTCGGCGTCGTATGATGACAGCTGACGTCATCGCCGAGAGTTCGCTATTAGTGAAACAGGTGACAACCGCTTGCTCAGGGCTTAATCTATAATTGAGCAACTGTGTGGATCAAAATAGGACTCTGGGAGACGGTTACAGAAGGAAACCAGCGACAGTGTAAGAAGATGCCTCCCGCTGATCGCCGGTATGAACAGAAAGGAGGGGCTCAGCCTGGACACGGCCCTTCACTGATGACACCACACATTGGCTTTAGATAGTGTGGTTCTGATTTTGGCTTAGTGGGCCAACATGTCATTCTTACTTCTTGCATTTGTGCCGAGGAACAATATTTGTATTTGTTAACAATGATTTTTCTTTGGTTATAAATGTCCTGAATCTAAATATTTTTAATATTTTAAACTACCATAATATTGTAAACATACAGAATTCCCCAAAGACCCCAATATCTTGTGGTTCAGCTTTACAAATTAACTACAATTACAGTGCCTTTTCTTGTCTCAAAATTATTGCATACAAAGCCGAACGCTTTGGGAAATCTAAAGTTGCTATAATGTGCATGTATACATGGAAAGGAATGAGATAAAGACAGAAGTCCTGTTTAGTCATTTCCAGGTAGCTGAAGTGGAAATGATTGCACTGAGACACTAAATCACCAGTGTCTCTAAGAGTAAGGATATTGCTTTGTTGTTAGAGTTGTTAGTGTCAAGACAGAGGTTCTTTGGTGGCTTCTTTCCTGCAATCCTTTTATTGACATATATGATTATATAGAATTGGCTTTATGACATTTCTTTCTCTTTTTTGTCTTACTTTTTTTTCTTCAAATGTAAACACAGAATTTTGTTTTTAAAGAAAGGATGATTGAAGGCAATACAAGCAATGATATAAACTTTAGGAAAAAGTATTTTGGAACAAAATAATATACTTTTGTCTAAAGTCAATGTTTAGCTGCAAAATAAAATGTTTCCTTAGTTATTAAAAATTCTAAAAAAACAAAAACAAAAAAAAGATTATTGCATACAGCATCCTTTTTACAACATGGGTTGGTTATTCTTTTGAGTTTTGAAACATCTAAGCTGCTAGTTCTTTTACCCTTGCCCAGAATTACAAGACTTTTTCCTCTTGTGAATTTAAAATTCGAGTGAAACTTACTTTCTTGTATTGCATTAAGAATCTCTGAAAAGTCCACTTCACTCTTTGGGCCGTCGGGCAGGATTTGCATATCCAGCTGGTGGCCTTGTAAACCGACTCCACCTTCTAGGGAAATGAAAGATAACCATGGAGTTTGTGCTGATATAGGAGGGCCCAGCATTAAGGGCCCCCGAGGAGAAGCCACATCAACATCTTGAGTGAACAGCTTGCTAGTGATCCCTCCTCTTAGACAAACTGACTTCAGAGAAAAAAGACAAAAACACACATCTCATCCCTCTCTATGTACCAAAAATATTTCCGGTGGAAAATCAAACAACTGCCTTCAATAATGCGACATGCTTCATAGTGTTTACTGGCATTTTTCCTAGCTAAAACAAAACCTTAGCTTCCAATCATGGAAACTTATGATTATTCTCATTTTCTCTATGTAGATAGAATGTGGCATTTAAGAAAACACTCCATGACGTCCCTCTTTTCAAAATGACACTAATTCATTCTTGTGGAAGGATTTGTTCTTCAGAATATGACAAAAAACAGGGCATCAATATTTTCCTGCTCACAATGAGCGTTCTCGGCTGCTGCGTTTATTAGGACTGTAGCAGGATCTTTCAATCCATGTTACAGAATAATCATGCCTCTTGCAAGAGGTTCGTGCAACCATCTGAGTGTGTTCTACAGACAGAAGGCTTTTCTCTGCTGACCCATACATCCACTTAGGCCAAAGAAAACAGGACACCAAAAGGTAGTTTTATCATTAACAACACTTTTTTTTTTTTTAAAAAAAAAATATTATTCTCTCGTTCCCTCCATCCACTCCTCCCATGACCCCATCCCCTCTCCCCCAGATCCACTTCCCCCACCCAGCTCCTCCCAGAACAGAGCAGGACTCCCAGTGACATCAACTGAACATGGCACAAGAGACAAAAAGACTGGACACAAACACTCAGAGCAAGGCTGGGCAAGGGAAACCAGCAGGAGTCCCAAGAGCAGGCAAGAGAGGCAGAGACGCCCCTGCTCCCACTGCTAGGGGTCCCACGAAAACACCAAGCCAACAACCACAGCATGTACACAGAGGGCCTAGCACAGACTCATGTAGGCTCCGTGACAGCCGCTTCAGTCTCCCTGAGCCCCCATGATCCCTGCAGCTCATGCTCTCCCCTATGTCCCCCTCTGGCTCCCGCAATTCCTCCTCCCACTCTTCTGTGGAGTTCCCAGAGTTCTGAGGGGAGGGACCCAATGGAGGCCAGGGGAACAGTCGGTTTAGCCAATAAAGGCTAGGCTCACAACCAAACAACACTTCTTACTAGAACTTTTTGAATCTTCAGAATCTACAAAGTCTAAAACACACAGTCAACACGATGAATAAAATGAGCATGCCATAGTAGCATGCAGTGTGTGAGCGGGTGTTCTAAAGAAACAATGTTTTAAAAATGTATGTATGTATGTATTTATTTATACATTGTTCTGGTATATCTGCTTACATGCCAGAAGAGGACACAAAATCTTATTATAGATGGTTGTGAGTCATCATGAAGTTGCTGGGAATTGAACTCAGGACCTTTGGAAGAGCAGCCAGTGCTCTCAACCTCTGAAACATCTCTCCAGGCCCCAAACAATATCTTTATATCTATAAATAGATAGACAGACAGACAGACATACTATATATATTTAGTCTCACATAAAATTTCAGTTACATCACAAAAAGTCTATGATAAGAAGTCATAGCCTCTGTCTTACAGCATGTTCAGGAGTTCCTTACCCCAGCCGAAGGTGAGGCTTCGGAGTGGGGTGTCTTTGCATGCTGGGGCCCCAGCTCTTAGAACAGCGCCTCATGCAGGGCCCATCCTCAGCAAGTGTGAGTTGGATGAATGAATGAGGCTGAGACGTGATTGTGAGACACAGTGGAGCAAAAAAAAGCAAAGCTACATGCCAGCATTGAAGTTCTGACTCGGTCACACTAAACCTTCCCAGGTCTCAGTCTCCCTGTCTGAAAACGAGGGTTGATGAATACAGCCTTATAATGTAGCACGAGGATTAAAGAAACTAATATGGAAAATCTCTTAGCTGTCACAGTCAATATTTAGTAAAGGAGGCTATTTCTGTTACCACCCATAGTAATAATTAGGGATACACGGTTATCTACACAAAGCATTTCTACGTATCAAATAACAGGGACCCTAGTGAGCACCCTGTAACTGCCAGGGAATGATTTCTACAGATGGAATAACAGGGACCCTAGTGAGCACCCTGTAACTGCCAGGGAATGCTGTTTAATACAATAGACACTGCAATACACTTTTCAGATCCATGCACGCAACTGCTCCGTGGCAAAGTCTCAAGTTACCCGTGGGACAGCTTCTCCTCAGGACAAATAAACACTCTCCCTGCTGTTCCACAATAAAAACAACGTAGTAATCTTTTCCTTCCATGGTCAGCTAGTTCAGATGGTCAGAAAAGTTCTCACGCTCTTCAATCTCTACTTTGCTCTGTCTGTGAACAAACACGTCCCACTGGAGACAGCAAAATAATAATTGAGTACTGTCCATTTGCCACGGAGACCACCAAGAATGCAGGTATAGATAAAATATGCCAAGGATAATAAAGAAGAGTATGTATTAATGTGATTGAGAAGAAGGTCAGGAACAGAATATGCCAAGGAGTACTGAAGATAACCAAAAAAAGTTAAAACATTACATTTTAGCCTTAGTGTTTTCCTTCACACAGCAAACATACAACATACTTAGACATTTAAATTTTTTGAACCGGTCCAATGCAAGGTGATGACTACTTCAACTTTAGAATTCAGACTCCCAGCATAGACTATAAATGCTAAATTATAGGTGTTATTCAATTGAGAAGAGGCTCTAAATTATTTCAATTTTTAAAAAAACAGATAAACAAAGTGGCTCCAAGTTGCAGGAGGTAACATTCATGGTGTAACTTAAAATCAGATCTGGAACCTTAAGACACGAGGCACCTTTCCTCCTCTACTCTAGAACACACACAGTATAAAATGATACGGCAGAACCTTCGTCAGCACGCTACTCATGCTTTCTTTCAAATTTATGGACTCTTTATTCATTAATTATTTTATAAACACACACATGCACGGATACACACATTCCTTAATATATAAATACAACCTTCTCATTCTATATAATGTTACTTGTATATGTGCTTTCAGGGCTGACCATTTGGTCGACAAAATTCAAAATTATTGCATATTAATTAGTAGTCTTCCCATTTATCAATGACAAGCAAACTGAAAAAGGAACTAGGCGGACAATCCTGTTCACAGCAGCCACACAGACAAAATATAACACCTCTCCAAAACAAGCAGAGAGCCAGCCCTCATCAGGGAAACTTCTCTTTGTATCAGGGGACCATTACTGAAAGTCATAACCAATCAAATGGAGAGCTGTGGTCCCAGTCCCAAGAGATGCATCTCATCTACAATATGACTCCCACAACTCAGGCTCAGGGAACACTGAAGAAGAAGGGCCGGAAAGACGTAAATGGCAGAGGGCCAGGGAGTTTGCTGTGAGGTTGAGTCTCCCAGGAATGTCAGAGGCTACACCTGTTGAGCCTCACCAGCTTGGCTGCCCAAAACATAAGCTGAACAAGGACAACGGTTGGATGGAGAAAGCCACGAAGTCGCAACCCTACACCAAGAACTACGGACAGCTAAGGAATGCTGGGAGATTCAGGCAGACTCTTAACGTAGTTTTAATTTGTATTTTCCGGATGCCCCAGGATGCGAGGCACTTTGTAAAATGTTTCCTAACCATCTGCATTTATTCTTTTGAGAATTTTCCCTTCAGTTCCGATGCCCAGTTTTAATTGAGTTGTTTATTTTCTTAATGTTTAGGTTTTTATTTTTTTGGTTCTTTCTGTATTCTAGACTGCACTCTTCTGTCAGATGAATAGCTGGCAAAGATTTTCTCCTTTCTGTGGGCTGTCTATTCGCCCACTTAACAGTTTCTTTTGTTGTACAGAAGCCTTTGAAATTCTTGAGACCACATTTGTCCAATGTCAGTCTTATTTCCTGTGCTGCCAAGCCGTTCTGAAAGCTTTTACCTGAGCCTAGAAGTTGAACTGTGCCCCTCCTTTTTCTTCTAGCAATTTTAGGGTTACCAGGCCTTATGCTGAGGTCCTTGAGCCACTTAGAGCTGAGTATTACACACGGTGAGAGAACAGGACCTGGCTGGTATTTCTGAGGGTAAGATACGATACTCCCAAAACCATTTTTTGAAGGATGCTGTCCTTTTTAAAAATGTATATTTTTGGCATCTTTCTCAGCAATCGAGTGACTATAGCTGTTGGACTTCTTATGGGGCCTCACCTCAGTTCTACCCCATTGGTCTAGGTGTCTGTTTTTCGTGCTAGTACCATGCTGTCTTTATTACCACAGGTCTGTAGTATCGCTTAAAATCAGGTGTGGTGACACTTAGCCCCCTATTCTTTTGGTTCAGGATTGCCTTGGTAGTCTTTACTAAATTTAAATTTCATCAAGTGATAACTACACTTTCAAAGAGGCAAATGGTTGATAGTGAAAATCAGTAGCTGCCTTTTCTGCAGTCCCAGCCTTCTTTACACACACACTTTACACACAAATTTACACACACAGTATTATTTACACACACTCACACACATTATGTACACAAAGTATTTACACACACACAATTTACACACACAGGAGTATTTGCACACACACACCACTGTTGCTTTTTTCTTTTTGTAATTATTGAAATATTTATAAACAGTTTTACAATAGAGCAAAATCAGAAAGGTCAAAGCCTGACCTTTTCCAAGAACTGCTGGAGCCTCATCTTTAAAGTGACAGGGTTCTTTAGAACGTTTTCATCCACAGTTCCAGCTGACTCTCCCTAATCCCTCCCGTCCCTCCTCTCTCTGACCCAAATCCTGCTTACACCTTTCCACCACTAAAGGTCCCATTTCATGTCTATATTGCATATACTCTATTCCTCTCTCCCTGGAAGCCTCCTGTTTTAATCCTCTCGTAGACTCCTTTCCAGTTCCCACTCATCCTCACAGTGACATAAACCATGAAGGTTAAGAGCTAAGGTACGTGTACGAAAGAGAACATGTGGTGTTTTTCTTTATAACCTGGGCTACCTGGCTTAATATAAAATTCTCCCGTGCATCTATTTCCTTCAAAAGCCATGATTTCATTTTTACGTGTATCTGAATACGATTCCACAGTGCATACGTCCCGTATTTTCTGTATCCTTTCACCCACTGATGGGATCTAGGTTGATTCCAGTTCCTTGCAGTTGTGAACAGAGCAACAATACCATGGATGAGCCAGTTTCCCTGTGGTAGGCTATCGAGTTCTTCTGTGGGTAGGCCTAGGAGCTTGATAACGTGACAGTTCCGTTTTTAGTGTTTTGAGAAAAAGCCGAATCTGTTTCCATAACAGCCATCCCAGTTTCTAATTCCACCAGTAGGGAAGAAGGGTCTACATTCTCTCATGCCCTTATCAACATTGTCTGTCTTTTGTTTTCTTGATGAAAGACGTTCTGAAGTTTTGTTTCATTTTATTTGTTTTGTCGAGTCAGTCTCTCACCACCTGTGCCTGACCAGGAGTTCACTGAGTAGACCAGGCCCGAACCTTGTAACAATGCTCTTGCCTCTGCTTCCTGAATATAATCATTACAGGTATGCGCCACTGTACCCATCTTCTGCTATAGGAAAACACCTCAAGATATCAGCATAGGTAAGGACGTTCTGAGATACCCCAATAGACCAGAAAATAATAGCATCGCATGGCATACACACACACACACACACACACACCACATGAATGAAATCACATCATTTGTAGGAAAATGGCTGAAACTGGAGGTTGCTGTGTTAAGTGAAACAGCACAGACTCAGAAAACAAATATCACCTTGTTTTCTCTCGTACGCAGAGTAAGATGTGAAAATAGAAAAAGGTATTTGGGATAAAAAAGGACACAACTGGAAAGTATGAGAGCTGGGCACTCGAGACTCCTGAGCAGGTGAGGGTAATGAAGGCACATGATAGACTTGTATCAAGAGGTCACCACAAAACTGTTGTTTTGTATACTAAGTGCACGCTAATAAGAAAAGTAAAATAATAATGTCCTTGCTCATAAAGGGGAAAGTATTAAAAATTGGTCATGATACACATTTTCTACAGTAGACTTTTCTAATTATGTTTAATTTAAGATATTGCTAAAGGCTTTTATGGCATAATAGTCCTTAATCAAACAGAAAGAATAGTTCATATTAAGAGTAAAATAAAGTCCCACAAATCAAATGCTACCTTCTCTATGAAACACAAATGATAGGCAATATGTAAATTAAGCAAAGGAGGGAGCATAAATGGTATTTTCTATGATGATATTCACATAATAAATAATACTGGGCCTGGGATGTTCTCTCATTCTTTTTATAAACTAAAGATAAAATTTATAGTTGATGTCAAGAAGTATGTATGTTCAACAGAAATCTACAAGGACAGATTTTCTCTTCTTTTTCTTTTCTTTTCTTTCTTTCTTTTTTTTTTTACAAAATAGGTAAACTGTTATTTCAAAATTTAAAACTTAGATTCTAAAATAAATCCTTATATGGAATGGTTTTGAATGCAGCAGGGAGGAAAGATGCCACATTTTAAATTGAGAATTTGGATCTGAGCCCTCTCAAGTGACTTAAGTATTCTTAAGTTGGAGGCGAGCAGCATGGAGAATCAAGCCAGGGAATTGTGTCCTTGTACCTGGTCAACTGCATCAGCCAGAGCGCAGAGAAAATCTTGGAAGAAGGAAGAAAGGAAATGAATGCAGATCTTCTGGAGAGTCTAGAGTCAGAAACTAGACACGTGTAGGGAGGGATATGCCTGGTCCTGTAAAAGTTTCCATCCTCCGATTCCTAACTGCGCTTCCAGCACTCATCAACACTGTTCAATGTGCCACAATCTGGAATGCTAAAGCTATCCCCTCAGGTGATCAACACTGAGTGGACCTATCGCCAAAATGGACTTGGGACGTACTGGAGAACAGCATTTGGCTAATAGTGAGAAAGGTCTCTCAGGTACAGACAGAACTAAACATCTGAGAGCTTCAACCTATTGGGTCTCCTTCAAGAAATTTGCTTTGATCTTTCCCAGGATTAGAAGGATGGTCGTGTCCTAAATTATAATGCATTCTTATAGCAAAAGCTACAAACACCAAGACGTTCCCATGAGTCCCAAAAAGAGGTCTCCTTGGTGCTTTGTAGTCTCCTGGATGGCGAGGCCTAGTGCTCCTGAGAAGTGAGAAATTCGAGATCTGGAGAGGTTGGAGAACAGAAAGGCTGAGATTTTCGGCATTACCACATGTTGTTCACTCTTCCAGTTACAGACAACTGTTGATACACAGCAAGGAGCAGAGTGGGAGGAACTGCCACTCACAGCGCATGCGTCAAAGGAGCCAGGAGGTGCTACTCACAGCGCATGCGTCAAAGGAGCCAGGCGGACTTGACACACCAGCTGCTCAGCTCTGAAGCAAGCACAAGATATTTCCATGCCCTGGCCGCATACTATGGCTAAGAGCATATGCTTTTAGGCCCCAGGCCTGCACGTTTTAGTTGTATGCTCCCAAGTTAGGCACTTAAATCTCTTCCAGCTTCTTAAAAATAAAACTCACTGAAGTAGCCTTGGGTCTTAGAAGCAGTTTCAAATTCCACGAACATGATGGCCTCCCCAGAGAGCTCTCAATTGGTTTTCTCTGTGGCTGTTTTTTTCTCAGCCTCACTCTGAATGCAACCAAGATCATGCAGAAAATCCTATCGGAGTGGATCTGCTAGGTCAAAATACGTGTCTGTGTTTCTTGGCAGAGGAAAAAGAAAATGAAAATAGGAGAATTTGGTGTGAATTTTTCAGAAGGCATAATTTTATTTCTCAGCAAATGAGAGCAAGGAGCACTGATGCCTGTGCTTACCAGACCCACACAAGATTATTTTCCTAAGTACCTGCCCCACTATTTCTTAAATTCACAATATACATCTACAAAATCCACTTAGAGAGGAAGAGATTCAGATGAAGGATTCGTGTTATTACCGCCCAGCACCGGCTGCTCTGAGAGGCACCCTATTCACCTTCCATGCAAAGACAAACGGAATCTAAGCCCAAAGTAGCCCTGCGTCTTTCCTCCCATGCATCTTAATGTGGGCTTCCCCTCCCCACCAAAGATCCATCCTTCAAACAGAAAAACGACTGGATAATTTTGCCCATGTTTCAGATCTGTTAAAGTAGATTTCCTGAGGTTTAGAAACAGTTCAACTTCTCAAGAAAAAGTCCGTTTTCAAGGAAAGAGGAATGAGAAAACACAATTTCACACTCAAACCATTCTCGTCTAAAAATAAAAAACAACCTAAAGATGACAGAATAGAAAAAAACATAAGAAATTCATAGGTAAGGTTCTAATTTGGTTATTGGTAATGACATTTTCACTTTTAGGGAAGTTGTTCTGTTTTCCAAGTTGTAACCAAGTGTAAACCCATCCTTTGAGAACGCTATGGCAACTCATTGGGAGTCTGCAGAACCTTTGGAAACAACAGAGCACTTTCCCAACGTGAGGGTGTGGTGTCACAATAAAGATCATTCTAAAGATAAGCTGAGCATTTACCTTGTCCCTGTGTTTTCCTTCCTAGATAGAAAAGTACCTGACAAGGTATTGACTAAATCTGTGAATTTAGGACCAGGATTTAATGCTTATTCAGGAGGTAATCACTGAAATGCAGGGAAACATGAATAAATTTTATATCAGAGCCAGAGACTGGAAGGATTTTAAAAATAAATCCAGTGAAAACAGAACACAAAGGAAAAGCTACAAAGTACAATGGCACTTGTGGGAATAAACAGTGGCATGCCGTTAAGGAGACTATGGTATGCTCAACAGAACCTACCTGGTCCCATCCAACCCCTGCCTAAGTTTCTTATGCCGAAAACTGAACTATTTCAGGTTTATGTCTAAAATTGACTTGAACTGGAATCTTGCCTACACCATTTCTCGGCTGTATACTACCCTTCCTTGTGCCTTAGTTTTCCCAGCTACAAAATAAGGATAATAGAATGAGGGTACAATTGAAATTAAATGAGATAGTGCATACACATAATAGTTCTTAAGTCAGATGATACATAGGTGTTTAATAAGTCATAGTTGTAACTGTGTTATTATCAAGTTGTGCATTTAATACTGGTATACTCAAAGCATGGGGAACACTAGAATTCCCTGGAAAAAAAATAAAAGCTTCTCTCTGGTGAAATCAATAACATCCCAGTATCAATTGCCATCTCTATGTAAAGAGAAGTGATTATGCCTAAGTGGGAAAGGCCCACTTAGGTTTTTAAAAGTGAGATAAAAGAGGTGCTAGGTATCACTTGGGACACTAACGAATCATTATAACAGCAAAGCATCATCTCACAACTCCAGTGAAGAACGAAGGGGCACTGTCTGGCTAATGACTCTTCTCGGTGACTAGATGGTGGGTCTAGCATATGATGAAGTAGACAAAAGAAATAGTGTGGTAGCTACTAGCTGCTTCGTGTGGTCGAGTCATTAGGCTAAGAAGATCTGATCTACCCGCTACGCTTTGCAGTTTCAAACTCAAAGAACTGGAACCAATGCTTTTGTTTAGTCTGTTCTTGCTTCTTGAATCATAGTCCCAAACCTAGCACTATTTTTAAGAGCAGTACTCTTACTAGTGGCTATAAAGGGACAAAGAAAATAATACTCATTAATTATGAGTGGCTAATGGATAAAGTCAAATGAAATTAATTGTACAAATCTCAAGAACAGAAGGAAAAGGAAACTGTAAAACATGAGAGAATGGCTCTTTTTCCAGCACAACACGAGGAAGACTCTTCCTACCGATTTGCTCACATCTGAACTAGGATGCTGCTTCGCAGGGTGGTGATGGAGCATGAAATGATTCCAGGATAGATGCACCTTCAGACTTCCCAAGACTGTCCTCATGCACATGGACCTCTACGCTTGGCATCACGCTGGGCACTTTACATGAATTAATTTATTTCATCACCACAAAACTACAAAAGACTGCCAAATAAAATATGAAAGCACCAAATGTCCAGCTAAACTTGGCTTGCAAATCAGCATCGTGATTTTATTATATGTGCACCCTATGCCACACTCAAGGTAAATGTTCAGAAATACTTCTGGTGGGTGGAAAAAAGACCTCAGTAAAATACCTGGACCAGTCATGCATGCTGTAATTCTGATTGCCAGGAAATAGTGCTATCTCTATTGTGGGTAACTATTTTCTGATTGGATTAGGGGCTGGCTTCATAAGGAAGGAATTTCATTATTGGTACTATAATTCTGGTCAAAAGTCCATAACTTGGAAAGTCATAGGGCTAGGGGAGAGCCTGTTATTGTTGTTTTGATAAATGACCATGCTGCCTATTTTATTTCTAAATATTTATACTTATACCCATAAATATGGCTTACTCGTTACCCTGGTCAAAGAAACTACTCAATTCAGTGAGCAAGACAGATGCATAATTGATCAAAGTACTAAGAATAAGAGACCAAGAAGTCAGCCATAAATGGGACATTTATAGTATCCTCGCCACCACTAAGGCTCAGAGAACATTACAGAAGATGAGGCAGAGAAAATGTAAGAAGAGAAAGATGGAGAGGAGAGCTATGAGATGCTGTCTGCTGGACATATCATGGCTACCGCATTCACGATCTCACGGCAGCTACGGTTACCTGCAGAAGCCAGCCAAAATTCTGGCATAGGTGAGAAAGATGATCTCCAGTTCCAGCCTGTACCAAGGAGCTACTGGCGCTTGGTAGTTGCTGGGGGATGGAGATTCATTCTTTATTGAGGATATGGTCACTGGCATGCGTCCTATGATGCAATGGATGGGTCCATACCCAGGCACATGTGGGCAGCACTAAATGGGCTTAGCAGGTTATCAAAACAAAACAAAGAAAACATTCCCCCCCCCCCGCAAAAGAACATTGAATTTGGAGGGGGCATGCCGGGGAGGATACAGTGGCAATTGGATGGGGGAAGTGAGACAGATATAATCATATTTTGTTATATCTATGTATGAAATTATCAAAGATAAAGAAAAAAGTACTTATCTGGTTTTAAATTTAACGAGATAGATTATGTTTGATCTGGCAACACTAACACAGCGAGAAAGGACATTACCACCCTTATTTATTAATAAGGAAACTGACATTGAGAGAAGTTGTCACGTATTCGGGTTTTGTAGCTATTAGGTAATAATCTGGGTTTTTAGATCTAACAACAAGGCTTGAATCTATAATCAATGCAGCACAGTGTGTGAGTAGGCTCCTTTCTCTACTTGAAAGGCCATCTTTTCTTCCTATTGACATTATATCGTGACTATACTCCTATCATTTAATTTATCCCTATTCCTAAATTGATGTGGTTTTACTTCTCCCACATCAGGCTAAGAACATCTGCCACAGTGGGCATTTTCTGCATATATTTCTCCTTCCTGATGTGTCTTCTCTTGCCTCTGGGGCATGTCCTTTTCTCACTGTGAATGGTCTAGGTAGGAAAAGAAACTAAGGAATCCTGTTGTCTTAGTTAATAATAATTGCTGAGAGAAAAGGGTTTATTTGGCTTACACTTCCACATCATAGTCCAGCATGGAAGGAAGCCAAGGTAGGAACTCAGACAGGACAGGAACTTAGAGGCAGGAGCTGATGCAGAGGCCATGAATGTGTGCTGTTTACT
Source organism: Chionomys nivalis (assembly GCF_950005125.1). NCBI lineage: Eukaryota > Metazoa > Chordata > Mammalia > Rodentia > Cricetidae > Chionomys > Chionomys nivalis. The sequence continues at coordinate 5,261,867 of NC_080110.1, forward strand.
GGTTTGCTCTCCATGTCTTGCTCAGCTAGGAGCCATGTTGCATTGGTGCCAGGACACTGAAAACAAAGAGGACCAACTAAAGTCACATGCCACCTTACTAGAACAACTCGAGTTTTAAATATGTATTTTTTTTAAATGGGATTTTAGTTATAATTTGCTTTCTAGAAATTTTTCAAAGCATTTGGTGCTAAAGGATTGATTTTATTCATATTTTCAACAGTCCACATATGCAGGCTTTAAGAACCTAGTATAGACTTTTAGATAAATACAGTGATGTGTTTTTGAAAGTGAAGACAGCAACTGAGATTTCCTAAATTACACCTGATTTATATCATCCTTTTAAGATCTTAATAAAATGCCTTTAATTATTGTTATGTTAATGTCAATAGAGGTCATCGACAAAAGGGAGAAATGTTGATTATACTGAGCTCAGGCTAGACTACAGCAGAATATTTTCAACTTTAGGCGCTGTAGTTCTTGAAGAGGCAATAATGAAATTTCTTCTAAAGGTGGAGTGGATGGATTGCAAAGAACATGAATGCCAATCTTTAAATAAGCCATGCAGAAACTAGGAAATATTTCAGTTGGAAAATAGCTCAAGATGAGTTTTTAAACGCTGAAAGACCATATGAAAGTAAAATCAGATTTAGTATACATAACTTCAGAGCAAACACCTCTATCTAGAAAGTAAAATGTAATTTAGCAAACAACAAATCATCATTTATTTAAACAAACTCCAAAATAATGCATAGGTTTGGGAGGAATGGCCGATCTGAGAATGAATTGAGTGCTGTCCTTGGTCCTGGAATCATAAATCCTGAATTAAGTGGGTCAATCATAGGGCTTCTGACTTCTGTGAGTCAGAGGGGAATAGGACCTTCATTCTGACCAGTTAGATCACAACAGGTTTCTTGGAGGAAGAGAGTAGTGTGAATGACTTTGAAACAGGAGAGTGTAAGGAAGTGTAAGATTGACGGAAAGGACCTTACACACTGACGCAGAAGTCCAACAATGACCGAGTGAAAGCCCGGCTGAGGAACTTTATAAAAATTGGTTAAAGCAGAATAAAGTTAAGAGGAGATATAGCTGGAAAGGTTGAACTATAGAAGAAGTTGGTTTCTAAGGCAACACTTCCTTCTTGATGGTCCTGAGAAATTTCAAGAAGATGACTGACATTGACCGTCTTCAAAGCAAGACTCCAGGGTAATATGGGATGCTAGACAGAGACACGGTAGCTAACAATACACATCCAAACCCTGCTATGGGCCCTACAGAATTCTGCTGATAATCAATCAATTATCAATCAATCTCCTTTTAAAGGGCTGAGCCAGGCATTCCTCCAGGCTACAGCTTCCTTCTGGACGCACGGTAAACGGGGAGTAAAGGTTAGTAAAAAGTTGTTGAGATCAGTTCACAAGCTCTTTCATGGTAGCATTCCCGTCCATAGCTGTGAAAGCGATGGATGGACAGCAGGTATCATTTTTGAGTCTCAAAGACACTTCCTACTACTTTCCTTCTCTCTTCCCCAGATCCCTGCTCCTTTAATCTCACCTTATATTGTATTATTATATCACCTTCCTTCACCTCACTTTGGCCTGTTACTTCCCAAGTCCTGTTTAGTTTCCTCTTCAGCCCATTAACCTGACTTTTCACACTCTCTCAAATGTCTCAGTTTTCAACCATTTCAACATAAATTCAGTCCTTGGAGTTCACAGAAGTCTGGTTCTAGGTTTTCTGGTGTCACCCAACTCCACAGATACGCGGTTCCTTACGCAAACTGCAACGCGTCTGCATCTAGGCTAACAATAGCTTCCCGTATGCTTTAAATTATCTTAATTTAAATACTTAACACAATGTAAAAAAATATGCAGTTGTCATGCTGCATTGCTTAGGCGGTAGACCTCTGGAAGACCTGCACATGCTCACTACAGACATAGTTTTTTTCCCAAATATTTTTGATCCACCCTTGATTACATTTACAGATGCAGAACAGGGCCCCTTAACACATAGTTTGCTTCCCAGAGAACCCTTGTTTGATATTCCATATCATCTCTGTTATACTTGCTTGTCCCCTTTGGGAACTCTGAAGAACTGATCCTACTAGCCATTCTCCACTGTTACTCTCTGGATACCTTCACTCCCTTCTTATCAGGTCTAGATCACTGCACTCACTATCTTCCTTTCATGACCTCAGTGTCTTCAGTCTCTTCTCCTCTTGCCTTAGCAACATCATGGTCTTCATCTAAGGACTTTCTCATCTGATTCTGTCTATACACTCGCACAGTTAAATAAGGTTAAAGAGAAACACAGTCATCATAGTTAGTCCTTCACTGCATGACTGCGAATCTCACTGCCCGGTACTGTAGGGTGGCAAGCAAACTCCCCTTGCTTGGAGTGTTACCTTTCTCATTCTTCAGCTCCACCGTCTTCTCGGTTATGAACCTGATTCTTTACAGTCAGATAAAACTGACACCATGGGAAAGGAGCTTCATCACACCACAACTCCAGCTGCAATCAGAATGCTCCCCTCCCACTTGTACATCAGCATGGATACTACCCTTGACCCTACTGCACTGTTAGCCCTCACCTCTAACACGAAACCTCTCCCTTCTTTTGACGATTATTTACTCTACATGTGGGATTCGGGAAAGAAACTCTCTCTTGCCTCATTTCTCCCATTGTTTCCCTGGTTCTTTCGTTTCTTTCATTCCAGAAGTCACCTGTTTTCATAGCGTTTAATTTGCATTCTCTCATTTTCTTTTAAACCCACTTCAGACAGGGTTTCCTCACCACCACTTCACTCAAACTGCTCGTATCCAGCTCCTCATAGATGTCTACTAAATCAACGGCCAGCTCTCAGTGCTTGAGTTGCTAGACTTTCAGCATTTCACCTAGATAATCACTCCCCTCTTCCTGACAATTAATTTCCAATTAGTTTCCTCTCTTACTGTCATCTATTCTTTCCTGGCCTTCATTAGTGATTTATGTCCCTAACTGCTGATTAACAGTGCTCAGTTCATAGCCTCGGAACCCATCCCCCTTTTCACCTACATCATACGTTGGTATCCACAGCAGACTGGTTTCGAGAACTATGCCCAATTCGGTTACATAAAAAAGTGCAGGTCTTACACATAACTCATGCGCTGTCCTGTAAGCTTTAAATCATTTTTACATTACTTTAATACATAATACAATGTGAATGCTAGGTGGATAATTGGTACGGTGTATTGTTTAGAGCATGATGACAAGAATAAAATATACATGTTTAGGATAGATTTACCTTCATATAATGGCTTTGACCTATATTTTGTTAAAACCAAGAGTGTGGAATGGGAGGATCAAGAAGTAGAGGGGCCGGGAAGAAAGGGGGTAAGGGAAGGAATACTGCGAGAGAAAGCTAAAATTAAGGGGCATTTGAGGGTTGTATGGAAGCCTAATACAGTAGAGCTTCCTAAGATACATAATATATATAAAGGTTATCTAAATGAAATCACCAAATGATGGGGGAGACAGAACCCAGACTGGCTAATCCCTTGTCATCGAATGAAGCTTCCAGTACCAAAATTGGGTTACATGTACTTGAGTTGTTGGCCAAAGGGGCCCCACAAGAACCCCCAAACAACCCAGGCTGCTGCCAAGACTACCACTTGCTCTCTGAAAACTGACAGCAAGGCCACATCTCTGAGGACAACTCCTACACAACTCATTGAACGTGGACACATCAAGCTAGTGGCTACACAGAGCCTTCACCCTTGTACCAAGGACACCCCTACAATGTCCTTGGTACAGGAAAATAGTCTGTATGATATCAAGAGAGAAATGTAAACACCAAATCAGCCACAAACCCTTTATCCGCAAAGATCTATCACCAGTAAGATATGCTAGGGCAATATCTTAGCCCAGGGACTTAGGGTAAAACCAAACAATACGGGTCTAAAATAAGAAAGAAAAATATAGTGATATAATGACTCCTGATGATAATCTGCTCTGCACACAGGACCATGTTCAGGAACCAACAGAGAGAGATGCTTCTTCCCATAGCAGATGAAAACAGATGCAGAGACCCATAGCTAGGCTTACACAGAGTGAGAGATCTTGGGACACTCAGCCCTAAATGGTATGTTGCCATCAAATCCCTCCCCTCGGAGCTCAGGGAGCTCCATGGAAAAGGAGGCAGAAAAAGCATAAGAGCCAGGAGGGGGGTTAAGGACACGGGAAGAACAAGGTCTTGTAATTCAATGTGAGCAAAGCTCCTATGACCTCACAGAGACGGAGGCAGCATGACCAGGGTCTGCACAGGTCAGCACCAGGCTCTGCATTTCCTTCATGGTTTCCACCTTAGTGTTTTTAATGGAACTCCCGAGTGTGCAAATGAGTGGTCTGTGGCTTTTGTACCTTTTCTTGGCCACTTTTCTTTCTGTTGGTTTGTCTGGTTCAACTTTGATGTGGTAGTTTTTATATTACCTTATATTTTGTTATGTTTTTTAAATGAATGACTTAATGATGAAGCATGGGTTGAAACTGGACTCTCTGAACATGGCGGACAATGAAGGCTGATGAGAAGCCAAGGACAATGGCACTAGGTTTCGATCCTAATACATGAACTGGCTTTGTGGGAGCTTAGCCTGTTTGGACGCTCACCTTTCTGGACCTAGATAGAAGTGGGAGGACCTTGGTCTTCCCGCAGGGCAGGGAATTTGGACTGCTCTTCAGTATCGAGAGGGAGGGGGAATGGAGTGGGGGGAGGAGAAGAAGAGTGGGGATGGGGGAGGGGAGTGGGGGGAGGGGGCAATATGTGGGAGGAGGGGGAGGGAAATGGGAAACGGGGAGCAGGTGGAAATTTTAATTAAAAAATAATAAAAATAAATAAATAATAATAATAATAAAAGAAAATCTAGTCATTGTGATAAAGGCCATCAACTGAACTATCATTTATAGCTGCCAGGAGAGGGAAAATTCAGTTTTCTCCAATGGAGTGACAATGGGTATATCAGCCATTCCGGGGCAGGCCTCATGTTTAGGAGTAGTTGACCAAAATATAATGGATTCCACAAATGTGTGTGTGTACGTGTGTGTGTGTGTGTGCTTTTATTTGGTTACAATTTGATATTTTATTTTATTATTTTTGGGTGTGGTTTTATTGTTGATTTCTTGGTTTGAGGATATTTTGTTGTTGTTTTGGGATTTTGTTTGTTTTTAGAGAAAGAACTTAAAGTTGAGTGACTAGGGAGGAGGAGAGTACCTGGAAGGACTTGGAGGAGAGGAATAATATGATCAAAATATATTTTAATTTAAAATTGTTTTATATAATAAAGAATTGAAAAAAAAACAAACCAAAAAATAAGAATGTGGAGCTTGATGATTTAAAAGACCAAACTATATTTCTTTCTTGGTCATCTCTTTCCATCTCCTGTCTTTAAATTCAACATTTACCCTATTTATAAAACTGACTTGCAGTTTTAAATCTCATTCCCAGACTAAACTCCAGGGATATTTCTCCTACCATCCAAAAGACCTCAGTAGTTTTAATGCTGTCTCATCTACAATCAAAACCCCAGGGATATTTCTCTTACCATCCAAAAGACCTCGGTAGTTCTAATGCTGTCTCATCCACAATGAGAACCCCAATACCATTTCATTTTTCTCCTCAAGCAGAGGAAGTCTTTCCCATTTCAGTTGATTCTATGCCTATTTTCTCCAGCTGAAACCTTTGGGGTCCTCACTAGTTCCAGGCTCTCTCTGATTACATATCCAATCCCCTGGAAAATGTCTTTGGACCTCCTTGAAAACAGCAACAACTCACTTCTGTCACTCTTGGATTTCCTGTCATCTTTCTCGTGAGACAGTCAGGAAAGGTAAACCCCATGATCAGAAACTGAGGTACTCTTTCTTGGCTTGTAATACGGGACATGCTGGAACAGCAGGCAAGAGGAAGGGAAAGCTACTAAAGATGGAGAAGCCAGGAAAGCTATGTGCGAGACACCTAAGAGGACTGAGGTTGCCATGGAATACTAGGGACTTGTGTCTGGGGAATGTGTATGGTCCAGTGCAGTCCAGGACCTCAGAAGAGTGGAGCAGGCATCTACCGCATCGTAGTTAAGAAAGGCTGATCACAAAGAACCACCGCAGAGGAGGGAGGGGCTAGAACCTGGATCAGATTAGCTCAAGAGTGGTTGAGAATTGTGAATGCAGAGCAACCAAGGTGCAGTTTCTTTCCAACCTTTAGCTTAGAAGGAGGAAAAGTGCTAAAAAAAAGACAAAAGGGTACAGTGTCAAATGGCGATGATTAGAATTGGCGGAGCAGGAGTCTCGACATCCATCCGAGGGAACAGCCAGCAGGATACAAGGGGCACCGAGAAGAACAAGAGCAGAGTACTCTTCCAATTGCTATCCAGAGAGGGGAGGTGGCCAAGACTGAAGGACACAGGCACAGGCTTGTCAAAGACAGTGGGAGGAGCTTGTCCTTGGAAAACACAACCAAAGAGGAAGAGGGAAGAAGGGGATCCTAGTTATGCAAGCTCAGCAGTCTGGGGGCTTCTTGGCGGGGTGAGGAAACAAAGCCACCAGTTCAGAGGAAGAGAAGTTTGTGGCTCGGTAACAGCTGGAGGCTTGGCTCCCATGGTGGTTGCCCATCATCGATAGGACAGTACAGAGAAGAACCAGAAATTGGTAATACCTATTCTAAATGACTTCTGAATTATCTTTCAACTGACTGCAACATTGCCTTGCTCAGTGGTATTTCCAGAACAGTGTCTAAGGAGAGCAAGAACTCAACATGTATCTGTTGAATTGACACATGAATGAATACTTAAATGAGCCTCCTTCCAAACAAGCACACTCAACCTTTTAGTGGAAACCACAGCCGGCTTAGCAAATTTAGGAAATCAGAAATGTTTTATAGAAACGTGAAAATGAATATAATGTCTCACCCAGGGCGATGCCAGCAAGCCAATCCAGATAACTTATGCACACTCAGAGTCGACACTTTCAGATAAGGCTTCCCTGGGTTCTCTTAGAGTGGATGACCAGGACAACGGCTAACTCTGTTCAGTTCTCTAGGGTTTTCTGATCTGAGTAGGGGTTTATCATTCTGATTTCACTTAGATTTGAACGGCATAGGTGGAATGTGTCCTTAAGATTCTCTGTCCCTTCTTTCTCTCTCTCCCTCTCCCTCTCTCGCTCCCCCCCCCCACACACACACTGGTTCTGTTGATATTTGCCACTGACTGGAGTAAAGAGAAGTAGAAAAATAAGATTCCTTTTCAAAACATAAAGCAGCTGGAGGCATAGCACAGAATACTAACAGGACAATGAGGATGCATGATGCTGTTGATGGAGGGTGTCCCTGGTGAACAGGACAATGAAGATGCATGATGTTGTTGATGGAGGGTGTCCCTGGTGAACTCGTCCATTCATTACCTGCATGGAAAACTTTGTTTTTTCCATTAGAGATTCCAGAAGAGCTGGCTTCCATTTTTATTGACCTTCTGCCAGGTGGGAGTGAGGAATGCCTGACCACAGGCAGGCGACGACGTGACCCTGGGCGGCTTGCCACACTTCGCCGTTGATGGATTTGCAAGCGCTTTTCAGCCCCATGAATAGATAAACTTAAACCTGCAATGAGAAATAGCGCCATTAGCTGAAGAGGTCAGTCTGGGAATGGCTAAAACACCGATTTATGTCCTGGAGTGAACTCCAGAGAAAAACAGCAACTATTCCTAATGTTTGTGAGTCACATCAGAACTGTTTTTTTTTTTCACATTATTTACTGGACCATGCTTAGTTCAAATGGGGACATCTCAGCTATTATATAGTCATATATTACACTTAAAAAATTCCTTCTAATCCTAGGAACATATGGGCATGTTTGCATATTTTGTTGAGCTGCTGGTTATCTGGAGTGTCTGTGACAAGAAACATTCCTCATGGACTCACAGAGGCCAGGACTGGAGATTGAACAGCCTGGAAAATCAAGAATTCCAGTTCCACAACTAGTTTACCTTTGCTGGAGGCTAGAATAGCAAGTTATTATTCAGAATATTGTCGAGGGGAAAGAAGCAAACATTTATCCTGTTCTTCTGCTCCCAACCATATTTCAAGGCAGCCAAATAGTTAATAAGCGCAGTTCTTCATGACAGAATAGCCAGATGGGCCCATGGCACAGTTTTGTGTTCCCATGACATTAAGTTCCTCTTCCTGGAAGTGTTTGCTGGACAGTCTATGGGTTAGGACTTGCCTTCTATTTTATAATGAGGACAATCCCCCCTTTTCCTCCCATCCAAGGGAAGGTAGGGATCTCAGTGAGAGCTAACAAACTTCTGTCCTGGGTGCTATACATTTGCCTCCCTATGAATTGCTTAGGGTGAGTTTGTCCCCAAAATTTAGTTTCCAAACCCATGATACTATGAGTCTGAGTATTGGTCTTTGAAGTTTCGCCCAAGTTGGGACTAGCTCCCTGGGAGATAGGCTGGTATGCTTTTTTTCTGTCAGTCAATACTCTACCCAGTTGTCAAAGTCCATGGACACATGGGAATCTTTTATTCCCACGTGTCCCTCTCTTGGTCATAACTGGCATGCTGGTTTCAACCCATCTGTCATTCTTCCCCTTCACTCTCCCTGCCATATCATTCTAAGTTCCACATTTTCAGAGTACAGTCTGGATGACTCCAGATCCAAAGGATTCCAGAAGAATCCAGACAAACTTGTAGAGGCAGAAAACAGGGATCTGGGAGAGATTTTTCAGTCAACATTAGACAGCATCTGGAGGTTCAGGCTGAAAATACTAGATAAGCCACTTTCTGCTTATTATATTTTTATGGGTGACTGTTGGGGCTAAGAGTACAGGATTATGGTCCAGCATGGCATTTCTAGGTGTTATGTAATACCCCTCAAAGAAGTATAAAGTGACATAAACAAAAATAAAAATTACACTGTGGATATGTGATGGCATAGGTACTTGAAACTGCTGAATCTTGGGCTTTAAAAATGTAATAATGTAGCTCATGGGGAGAACGTTAAAAATAGATGCTCTGTGAGAAGTTTCAACAGAGCATGACCATGAGGAAGGGAAATATGCCACAGTGGAATTTTGGAAGAATCTCCAATGCTGAAACAAACCCATCCCCAATCCTCCTATAAATTAGGAGTCTTCAGAATGCCAAACAAGGGCTTGGGACATTAAATCTCTCTTCCTACAAGGGCCAAGTTCATGGGCATAAGAGAGAGACGTAAATAAACATCTAATTCAAGAAGAACAAATGTGCCGCAAACATTAGAAAATGTTGAAAAGTATAGAAGATTGCAAGGTCACATCTTAGAAATGAATCACCATCCAATAAATTACATCATCTAATTTGCTATTAGTTATTTTAGAAAAACAATGACACTGACTAACAATTAGATATCAGTTGTTCTTCTAGGCCAGTGGTCCTCAACCTAGGGAATCTTAGCTCCTCTGGGGGTTAAATGATCCTTTCACAAGGGGCTCATATCAGATAGCCTGTTGATCAGATATTTATATGATTCATAACAGTAGCAAAATTACAGTAGTGAAGTAGCAATAAACCATTTTATTGGTTGGTAATCAGAACTGTATTAAAGGGTCATGGCATTAGAAGGTTGAGAATCCCTGCTCTAGACATTGATTTTTATCCCATTAATCTTCACCACAAATGTAGCATACACACACACAGAGAGAGAGAGACAGACAGACAGACAGAGAGACAGAGCGAGAGAGAGATCTGTACTTTACAGATAGGAAACCTGAGCTCAAGAAGTTACTTGTCCAAGGTTCCACAGAGAAATTCTGTTCTTCTCAGTTATGCTCTGTAAAGGGACAGACTGAATACCATTGTGAAGACTGACAGTTTTAAGCATGCAGCAGTCTTGAGAACTTGAGGTCTACCTTGGAGGAGACAAGAAAGCATAAAATTCTGAACTTCTAGAATCCTCTCCTGGTTTTCTTCCCCTGACTCATGCCACCATGATGCTCAAATGCCCTCCTGGTCCTTGACCATCATTCAAACACCTTGATGGTGAGAACCAGTTGGTCCTGTCCCTTGTCCTGGAGCCTTTCAATTCCTCTGGTCACTCCAGTTAGCATCCTAGTCTTTACTATTTTATCGGGCCCTTTATCATGCAACCTCCTTAAACTCTGGTTCATCTTCTGGACCAGCAAGGGCTCCTTTCTCCAAGCAGATCAAATCTCTGCCGGCAAGAAACATGACTTTCACTGGATCCATTCTTTCCTGGGCTCTGAATAAAATACTTTCCATATAACAGACGGGAGATGACCACTCCCCATTCCAGCCTTTTCTCTTCTGTACGTTGCCTTCTACATGAGGCAATCACTCCGTGGTCCCAGATGACACAGTCAAAAGCTAGTCAATGAAATGACTAATTTCTAATTAAGAACTTTCTGTTTCATTATACCACATTATACCACCACCATCTTTCCCACACTCCTGTGGCCTATCTCCCTCAGCTGCAACAGAAACCTTTATCCTATCAGATTGGAAGTTAAGGTCCCGAAGAGGAATGTTTTCTACTCTCTCTTAGAAAACATCTATGAGGGGGCTGGAGAAATGGCTCAGAGGTTAAGAGCATTTCCTGCTCTTCCAGAGGTCCTGAGTTCAATTCCCAGCAACCACATGGTGGCTCACAACCATCTGTAATGAGGTCTGGTGCCCTCTTCTGGCCAGCAGGAATACACACAGACAGAATATTGTATACATAATAAATAAATATTTTTAAAAAAACATCTATGATAATCCTTAGGGGATAGCTGCATAATCCCGATAACCTCTGCTCTCAAAACCTGTAACATAATCCCATATGCAGAGACTCTCTCCAAAGAATAGCTATAAACCCAAGAACTTGGGTCTGGACACGTTCTGATTAGCCTGCTATGGTGGTCGTGCCCTATGGTCTGATTTTGGGGTTCTCATCTCCCAGCATCCTTGGTAATGTGTGGGATGCCCAGCTCATTGAATGCACTCCATATCTCCGCACCTCTCCGTGTCCAGCTCCCACAGTCCTCCTGCTTTGCTCTGGCTTCTAAACCTCAAGCTTCCCTCTCCTCCGTGATCTATATATTTAGGAGGACTACTGATTTTGTTGTTGTTGTTGTATTAATCTCATATCCAGATGCATGGCTGAAGGTGTTTATCAGGTGTAGGAGTTCCCTGGTGGAATTTTTAGGGACACTTACGTATACTATCCTATCATCTACAAATAAAGGTACTTCGACTTCTTCCTTTTCCCTTAATCTCCTTTTCTTAATTGCTCTAGCTAGAACTCTAATTGAATACATACAGAGAGAATGGACAGTATTCTCTTTTTCCTGACTTTAGTAGAATTGCTTTGAGTTTATCTCCATTTGATGTTGGCTATAGGCTTGCCTTTATTATGTTTAGGCATGTCCCTTGTAACCCTGATCTCTCTAAGACCTGAAGAGGTGTTGGATATTGTGAAAGGCCTTTTTAGCATCTAATGAGATGATCCTGTGTGCTTTTTCTTTCAGTTTGTTTATATGGTGGATCTTTGGGATGAAGCCTACTTGGTCATGGTGGATGATCTTTTTGGTGTATTCTTGGATTCAGTTTTCCAGTATTTTATTGAGCATTTTTGAATCTATGTTCATAAGAGAAATTGGTCTGCAATTCCTTTTCTTTGTTGAGTCTTAGTGTGGTTTGGGTATCAGTGTGACCATAGCCTCATAAGATGAATATTTCTTCTGTGTCTATTTTATGGAATAATTTGAAGAGTATTGGTATTAGCTCTTCTCTGAAAGTCTGGAAGAATTCTATGTTACAAACCATCTGGCCCTGAACTTTTTTTTGGTTGGGAGACTTTTAATGACTGCTTCTGTTTCCTCAGGGGTTATTTGTTTATTTAAATGTTTATGTGATCTTGATTTAACTTTGATAAGTGGTATCTATCAAATCATTGAGAACCCCAGCACATCTACAGGACCACAGTAAGTGCTTTATATATTGGTTTAAAAGTGGGGAGGGGGTTCAGATTTCCTTTGAGTTCCCTGTATCTTTTCATCACTTAAAAATACACTAAACTGTGAGGGTTTTTTCCATTAATAAAATCAAATTCTTAGGCGATCCCTCCTTCTGGCCCATCTCCAAGGCCATTATTCCTGGCTGAGCTCAGGTGGGAGGGTGTCTGAGGCAGTGATTTGTTCTCATCTAAATGTCACTCCCATGATTCAGATGAGCTGTAGCTCTGTCCATGTAGCAGCTACGTGTGACGTCACCCTCCTTGTCCTTTCCTGGGTAAATTACTGTTCTAAACACAGAAACGCTCCCTGAGTGTCACCACCCATGAGCAAAACACAGGATTTACTTATTCCCAATTTTAAAAGATAACAATCTGCAGAGTAGGGCTGTTTATTTTTAGTTTTCTCCCTAACTAGCAAATGGAGAGTATCAAATTCAGCACTTCGCTTCTCACAAACACGGATCAACATTGAGGTGAAAATGTGTTGTTTCCTCTTAGGTCTGGGTTGACTTTTCCCAACATCCTGGACTTTTCTAATAACTTCTCTCAACTGGCTCCAAGAATACTTTACATGAGGTTTATAAAACAGGCTGGAACCCCCTGTGATGTTGGGGAGGAAAAAGGTCAAATACAGAGGAGTGTACTTAGAGAAGAGAACAGATCATGTGACCTGAACTTCGTTAGGCATGTTCCCATAGAGGGGACAAATTAGTGTCTAATAGGTGACCTCAGGTGGACCTAGGGCAAATGAGTTCCACGGAGCTTGGATCTCCATTAGAATTGGGTGTTAACTACAATGGATGACTTCTACGGAGGGTCTGAGGCCTAAAGCATCTAGGTTTCTCTAGGGACCTGGAAACTGGGCGTTTTCTGACGGATCAGCAATAGCACACAGACCCGGCAGTACCAACATATCAAAACCAGGAAGAACTTCTTGCCGAGATGCAGTCATTTGCGGTTTTGTGGACTGTTGTGTGTCTAACGATACGTGACCATGGTATTCACACACTTTGAAAAGAGACCAAATTCTAAGGGCTGGGTAGAAAATATAGCCAGATTTAACACTTGACTCAAGTCCGCAGGAGGAAGTTACAGAATGGGAAGGGATTTCAGCCTTGGTGAGCGTGGAATGACAACAACTTGAGAATTGCAGGCAAATGGATGGATCTAGAAAACATCATACTGAGTGAGGTAACAGACCCAGAAAGACAATTATCACATGTACTCACTCACAAATGGCTTTTAGATATAAATCAAAGAAAAACCAACCTAAAATTCACAATCCCAGAGAACCCAGACAACAAACAGGACCCTAAGAGAGACATACATGGATCTAATCTACATGAGAAGTAGAAAAAGACAAGATCTCCTGAGTAAATTGAGAGCATGGGGACCATGGAGAGGGTAGAAGGTGAGAGGAAGAGAGAGAAGCAGAGAAAAATAGAGAGCTCAATGAAAACAATTTTAAAAAGCATTTATTAAAAAAAAGAGCTAGTTCCAGGATAGCTAGGGATGTTACACAGAGAAACCCTGTCTTAAAAAACCAAACCAACCAACCAACCAACCAAACAAACAAACAAACAAATAACCTCAACCCTTGTCACCTGCGGCAGGCAAGATACAGTCCTGCCCACACCAGCTGCAGCATACCAGAAAGTGGCACGGCATCTCACCTGGGCAGCACACAAGGTGACCCTGTTGGCGGGACTCAGGTGAGCCAGGACCACGGGGATGAGTGCAGGAGAGCTGTCCCTGCCCCTCGCTCATATGCCATGGGGTGTCAAGTGTAAGGGAAATATGCCCTCCCCTGACCCTTGCCATGTATGACAGGTGGAAGAGGCAGCCTCTGGGACACGAGAACAGAAGAGATGTCCTGCCCCTCCCTAATGCAGCAATCTGGAGAGCGGGCCCTGCACCTCCCCTGGGCAAAACCTGCGGGAAGTCCAAGGTCCTCCCACTCGGGTGAGGTGGCATGGGGCTAAGGGGAAATGGGGTGAGAAACGTGAGAAGGGGAGGATGGGGGGAGCTTGGGGGAATGGGATGGTTGGGATATAGGAAGGGTGGATACGGGAGCAGAGAAATATATGTTCTAATTAAGGGAGCCATCTTAGGGTTGGCAAGAGACTTGACTCTAGAGGGGCTCGCAGGTGTCCAGGGAGAGGTCCCCAGCTGGTACCTTGGGCAACTGAGGAGAGGGAACCTGAAATGACCCTATCCTATACTGATGAGTATCTTGGTTTCAATATCTTACAAAACCAAAGCGGCCACCGAAAACTCCCTTAGGAAGTTCTCAAACCCTTGGGATCGGTATCTTTGTCCTGCTTATTTTTATTCTTTTTGTTCACCGCTCTAAAACGCTAGTCTCGATGCTGGATCTTTCTTTTCTCCTTGCTCTACAGGAGTCAATTCATCCCATCTCTGTATTCTCACTCAGGGTCACATGAGGAGGAGAGAGAGGCTTCTTGTCACCTCGGGGAATTTAGGGAGATTTTTCTGTGTTCTGTGGACTGAGGACAATACACCTCTCTCTCCGAAGCACTGTTGATAGCTAGAAACTATATATGCAGATACTATAACTGTAATAACCCCTCCACTCATGCTGCTTTATCTGTAATTAGTTCACTTAGTAGGGGAATAGTCAAATATGTTCTATTCAGCACTTAGATGCTACGCGCTATAGAGCAAACACACTGGTACAATAGACACTAAGGTAGGAAAATGAATCAAGTCTTTCACACTTCTAGTCATTCATTTGGTTCATCCTAGCTGGCTGCCTTCCTCATACGAACAATGATTTCTCAGTGCTGAAGAGGCCCAAAGTTCAAACAGAAAATTGGCATAGATGATACTTAAGAATATTGACTACACAGACAATTTTATCCATGCCATACTTGGGGCATGGCTCTTCGTGAGCTCTTCAATTGTTTATTTACTAATTCATTAAACACCTGACAAGAGTTTCCTTTGTGCCAAGCACTGAGCTTTAAGAAACAGAGTCTGTGTACACAGGCAGCTTCATTGTCTGACAGAGGACAGAGAGCCCAAACACTGACATGACAAAGAGCAAAGGCATTGGATGTGACATGAAGGGG
Organism: Chionomys nivalis; assembly: GCF_950005125.1. NCBI lineage: Eukaryota > Metazoa > Chordata > Mammalia > Rodentia > Cricetidae > Chionomys > Chionomys nivalis. The sequence continues at coordinate 5,276,968 of NC_080110.1, forward strand.
GACATGGATACTTCCCGGGTTTACAGAGAGGGAAAGGCAATGTCAGTTTCTCCTTGAGAGGCCAATGAAGCGTCTGGCTTCCTAAAATAAATGTAATTATTGAGCATGTTTCACAGGAGAGGAGCATAACCAAATATTATCAAACCTCAGGTAGTCAGCGAAAATAGCTAAGTAGGAGCTAGGCAGTTGCTTCACATCGTGAAAACCATGCTTTGTGAGGTGTGGACTGCGATCCTAAATTCTAGCACAGCTACTTATTAAATGACACCACCCAGTGAGCATAGGAGCATTACTCCTTGAGATCCTCCAACTCAACTTTATGGCTCGTCTTAGCCGTCAATAAAAGCTTTCTGGAAATGAAACACTAAACAGTTTCCTCCCAGAAACATCAAACGATGAGCATTAACCCCCTAAAGGGATCAGTGCTTTAGAAAATGTGGGTCATTGAAGCAAATGCAGAACATTTAGTAAAAAGGAACTTTACTGTATAGAGTCATCTATTTCCACCAATAACTGCTGAGTCTACAACCTGCCAGGTCCCAGAAACAAGGACGGCACAGGCAGAATTTATGTCTAAAAGAAGAGAATGTTTTTTCAGGAAGAAAACTGTCAGAAGTAACTCCAGCAAGAGGAAGATGTCCTGTGTGTAACTGCATAATCTGGAAGACTGCATAATCTCCAGTGGAGAGAAGCGTTTAAATGCTTTTTATGGAAAATAATAAATATTTGGGATTTGGGGGTTCACATGTCTCTGTTGCCTCTACTTCTTCATCTTCCTGCTGTAGCCCTAAGCAGCCAAGGACGATACATAAATGAATGTGTGTATTCTGGTCTAATATCTGTTTTACTTATAAAACCAAAGAGTAGCCTGGATTTGGTCTCAGGACTATGGTTTGCTGAGCCCTGACTCAGAAGGTTGGAAGGAAAACCGTAAGGGAAGACTTCCAACAGTGTGCTGTGGAGAGTGGGCTGCTGGGTAAGTTGTCATGGATACAGAAAGTGAGGACACGCGTTTACCAGGATGAAGGTGTGCTGTTCTGAAGAAGCACTCCTCACTCAGGAAAGGAGGGAGTGTCCAGTTTCACACACTTTGGAGATGTGTTATCAGAAACACTAGCTGTTTAGACCTAAATGGATGGTCTTTGGCTTTGAATTTTTATATTTTTAATAGGTTCATAAAGAGACCTGAAAACTACAGTGAGTTGGAACTGGGATAGCTAGAGTTAGTTGTGCAAGCAAGGAGCAAAGGTGTTGCCTCATCAAACCCAAAGATACCTGGAGACTTCCCTGTAGGCTCCATCTCTTATCTTAATTATTCTAGGGTAGTATAAACAAAGCAATGGGTTTGCTATGGTATTTTCATATATGCGTCATCATACTTTATTCCTATCTGTCCTGTCTCCCACTACCCTCTTGATTACTAACCTCATCTTGTTATCTTTTTCCTCCCCAAATAGTCCTCCCTTCTGTTCTCATATCCCCCCATATTTTAAAGGTTCCACTGAGTCCTAACAGCACCATCCTGGTGAACCAAGCCTCTACTACATGGGCTTTTAGGGGACAGTTAGGACCTGAACTATAGGGGTAATCACAAAACCAAGAAGATGGTTGAAAATAGTTTAAAGGCAAGTTCAGCTTCAAATATGCTGGACCTGTGGCTCCCTGAAACATCAAAAATAAAGTTTACCTATACCAATTACCTAGAAATATATACACACATGATCCAGCTTTACTGCTCTTGGGCATATACCCAATCCTGCTATAGAGACAACTGCCCATCTGTGGTCTTTGCTCCTCTGCTCACAATAGTCAAAAACTGGATATGTCATAGATGACCATTAATTGATGAATGGATAATGAAAACATGGTGCATTTGCTCAACAGGATATTATCCAGCGACAAAGAAAATTATGAAATTCGCAGATGGATGGACAGGTGGAAAACAATCATTCTGAGGGAGGTTAACCCAGAAAGACAAATATCATGTATCTTCTCATTTATAGACGCTATTTTATAATATTCAGATATGCTGTTTTCATTTGGAATGCTTATAGAGGTCAGGGAATAAGGAACCATGGGGATGGAGGACAGAATGCGACAGCATGAAAGGGTCAGGGAAGGAACGGAACCAGACGGGTTAAATAGGATAGAAACAGTAATGCAGTGGAGGAAAGTCTACCGCAGATAACTAACACTAACCATCTTTGAAGAATCTTACAGAAACCTACTTCTGTAGAAGCTTCCTGACCAGGTGCAGACAATAAGACATTGTAGAATGTTTGGGCTCAAACGGGACATCTGTATCACACTCTTTACTGCCAAGGCTCGGAGATCGTTGTGGAGAAGCGGGTGGAAAGAGTGTAAGAGCCGAAGGTGTTAGATAACTACAATAAAACAAGGTTTTCCAGACATAACCAGGCATTTGCATATATGACCCCATGGCGGTGGTGACACCATGCACTCAGGTGACATCTGAGCAAGCTTAAGTCAGACAAAATTTCACTATGGAATGGGGAAGTGAAGAGATGAGGAACAACTGATGTCTACTTAGTGAGAGAGAATCGGTTTGCTTTTTAAGAGGGTGGCTCCCAATAAGTCAGCCATGCTCTGACAGGATTAGCACAAACCTAATATATGGACATCACAAATTTTACTTGATGGGATAAAATAAAAGAGTGTAACACAAAGTTGGGTAGTTAGGAAATAGGGGTGTAGGTCTGGGAGCAACAGGGAGAAAGATGTGGAACTCGAACAAAAACACATTGTATGAAATATGAAGAACTAATAAAAATGAGGAAAGAAAAAAATTAATTAATTGAAAAAAATGTGTTTACCCAGTATGGCCATAAATAAAGGCATCGAGCTTAGAAATGTGTCTGGCTAGACTTCATTGCCTAAAGATTAATGCTGAAGCTTTGAGAGAAGCCAGAATTTCTTTAGAAGAGAAACAAGATCACAGATAACATCTAGAGGCCAGTAAGTAGAAGGAGAACAACCAAGCCCTGCTCCCCCCCAAAAGCAACAATAGCATGTTGAGGATGGGCCAGGCAGAGCATTATATACGCCTGCTCATTTAATCATCACGTTAACCCTGTGTGCACATCCTTTATCCTCATTTGCAGAGGAGAAAACTGAGGTTCAAGGATTGTGTCTTCTCAACAACGTTGTACAGTCTAGTTTGACCTCAAGTAGTTTGGTCTGCAACACTGCTCTTGGCAGAAGACGGGGCTGATGAAACACTGAACCCTGAGAAAAGAAAGGTTTGAAGTAGGCAATGCCAGAGATGTGCATCAGAACACAAGAGGCTTACGACGGCAGGGGCAGTCATGGCAGGAAGTGCGGCCAGGTCAACACGCCGTGGTTACCTCAGATCGTTAACAGAACGGTTGCTCTTGTAGAATGCTGAAGTCCTAGTCTCTGAGGCTACGTGAATGTCACCTTGCATGGCGAGAGAAGCTTTCCCTGTTCGGTTAAAGTCTTTGAGATGAGGCAATCATCCTGCGGTACAGAGCAGAGAGCGATGTAATGGCATGCAACCTTAACGGTAATAAACCTTATGGCTGGGCTGAGAGATGCTTCCTAAAGGGGAGAATGGGTCATGAAGGGAAGAACAGAGCAACTTGAGGAACTGTCAAAGGCGACAACAGACCCTTCTCTCCAGAAGGAATAGAGCTTTGTTAGGTCTCTATAGTTCAGTAAGACCCATGCCTCACTTCTATCTACAGGACAGTCAGACATTACAGTCTTACCCTGGAAGCAACTCGGTGTGTGACCATTCTTTCTGCAGCAGTGGAAAATGAATTCAAATCTGCGTTTTCCTTGACGGCTTCCCTAGACATCATGACCTCCTGTCCACCCCAGGTTGAGGTGGTCAGCCTCATAAAGGTTTCTCGAAGGAGTGAGACGATGAAGTCAGCGCCATCTGAACTTCCTTAACCAATTTTTAATTTGCTTATCTAACCAAAATTATAAATGTTAGTTCTCAAGCATCTAGAAATTTATCAAAACTAACTCTAGAGTATAAGCCAGTAATTATTTACTGATTACCACTCTACGTTCATCCATAACCCTGCGATTCAATTCTCAGCCATATAATGTATCTCTGTGGACACTTGGTTTGACATATGTTTGAAAAACAGGGACAAAGGGACATTAAATTACATTTAAGTTTGAAACGTAGCATTTAAATCATCTTTTTAATTAATAATGTTGAGGATTTATGTGATTCAAGTTATAAAATTGATCCTGACTAACCTCAATACTCCCATAATTACATCTCTGATAAAATTAATAATGAATGAACTACTTCCGGCACACAAAGATTGTGCTTTAAAACCCCTTTGAAATGCCTTAGTCTTTAAAAATCCCATTTCATTTCCCTTAAAACATTTATCTAAAATAATTTATAATCAACCCTCTCTTTATTTAGCAAGGAGTCTGAGTCAGCCCAAAGCAAAGCATCGTTTCGCGTGTTTTCATGCCACATCCAGTTTTAAAACCTGGTTTTGTCACCGTGTCGCACAGTGTGGAAAATGCATCCTAATCTCAAATTGTGATGTATCAATGAATCTCTCAGGATGCCCTTTCATAGTAAGGTGAACACTGGAAGCTTGGCCGAGTCACCCGTAAGTCCTTCCCCAGCAAATGTGGGATGGGACTATCAAGCCTTGCAGGAAATGGGAGATGAAGATTAAACAAGTGTGGTCCTGGTGCATTTACTTAAACACATCCTCCGAGCAGCATCTCACCCCAAATCCAATGGTGTTAATCACCTGCCACAGGCGGCTTTCCCCTAGGCTAGGGGGTCACAAAGTAAAACGATAGTAGAGCAATGTTTTTGTTTATTTTGTTTTGTTTTTCTTCTTGCTACAGGTATCAGCGAGGAAGAATATAAGCAGAGTGGCAGCAGACCATGACAGGCTCGCTAGTGGGCTGGTACACGGCACTGCAATGGCTTTCTGACCATGAACAGAACTGAGCGGTACACAAGGAGACATCACGGCTGAGGACGTGACTCGGAGTCAGACTGCCTGAGTTCAGGTCCTCCTCTTCTGCTACCTGCTGTGTCCAGGGGGGGATTCAAGTTCCTTATCTATAAAAGTGGAGATATTGGTAGCACCTGCCTTCAAGCTAGAGTAGTTCCACTTACATAGCAGGAGGCACGAAAACAGGAAGTACTCACAATTATACAGGGGCAATGTCACAGGAGAAAAACGGGTCCACGATGAAAGGTTTAAAACTGTCGACTCCAGCCCTAGTCTACCTGGGAGCCAAGTGTGCTGTTTCTAACTTTTTCCAGTTGTGTGACTTTGTACAGTTAACTTGACCTAACCATGGGAATAACGGTAACATTTATATCGACTGTCAATAGGATGGGCTTGATAGATACTATATTAGTAAGGTGTGCCTCTGGGCACGTCCATGGGGGCCATTCTAGAGATGACTGAGGAATGCAGCTGGCTTCGTTCTATCTGCTGGACGCCTGGACAGAGAAACACTAGACACGGGGCGTCCAGGGATGCTGGTATTTTCTCTCTGCCATGGCAGGAATAGCCCTGGTTCATCATGTCCTTTCTACTATGAATTTTTCTTTTGATATATAGTTTTACTCTGTCCAGGCTGACATAATCCAGTATGAAGTTCTGCCAGGCCTCATGTCCAAGAGAGGAAGCCAGCTGACCATGAATTAAAGCCTCTGAAATCATGTGTCAAAGTAAATGTTTTCTACTTTAAGCAGTTTCTCTGTTTCTTGTCACTGCAATGGAAGGCATATGAGAATCCATAGGGCTGTTCACACTTCCGTAATACCTGGATCGGAGAATGTATACTATGTACATGTTTTCTTATCACCCTTATGGGTATTATCATATTAATGTCTTCTTTACTGTGCACAAGTCCTGATGCCAAAAGTTCCATACTAGGAGGTCATTTTTAGCAGAGCCACCTTCAGAATAAACCAACAGGCAGAAGGAAGGTTAAGGAATGGGTTTCATTTACTGGATTCTTGACTGATGGAGGTGGAATTGGAGTCTTTGTAAAGGGAAGAGAAGACCTTGGAGTCTTCTATCATACTGGAAGCAAAAATCTTCAAGGGAAACAGTCAGACCAAGAAGGGTAGGAGTGTATATTAAATATCAGTGGCCACAACTGCCTCCTCCCTGGTAAGAAGTGTGTTCAACTTTAAGACTTTATAACTATAAACGGTCGGGGCTAGGAGAAACCATACAGATCACTATATAACACTCCTATTTTCCACGATAAGGACACCGAGACATAAAACAGTTCAACAGTGCTCTGAAGACCACATGATTTCAGGGGTCGGATGAATAATCACCAGTCTCAGTCTTTCCTGTCAGAACAAACTGCTGTGGCAAAACGATAGAAAACTAACTTAAAAATCCTTTAGCATCACAGAGCATTCGCTGTCAGAGAGTAGAGAATTTGAGAAATCCAGTTCACCAGCACTTGGCGCATTCTCTGAAGTGAGCTCTCACGAAGATCTGCGGTCTATGGGAGTACTGGACTGATGTGAGCCAGGGGTGTGGATCTGAAGAAGGGAATCTCAGAGCATGTGGCCCCAGAGAATGTCTCTGTGGATGAGACAGGCTAAACAAGCTCCACAGCCTCCATGTGACCCATGGACCGCTTTCACGGAGGGTTTGCATACGGGTGACAGCGGGAACAGCGACTTTAAACTCAGTTCACCTCACAGAGCAAAGCCTGAGACTGCAGAGGCAAGCCTTTAAAACCACCAGAAGGGCAGAGGCAGTGGTCAAGGATGCTCTCAATTCACTGGAAACAAGAGTTAAATTCCAAACTATGGAACTTCATTGTTTTACAGTTAACTTCAGAATTGCAACACTGTAATAGATTTGGGGCACTACAATAAATCCCAGTGATTAGGAGGAGGCTCTAGTTAGCTAGCTCTGGGACCTGCAGAGGGCACCTCCAAAGCTTCAGTTCCTTTATCCACCAAATAAGCATAAAGACAGGGTCTGTATCCTGATATAATTATCATGAAGATGGAGGATTCACACATCTTAAATAGTACACACTGAACATTAACCCCTGCTACTTTGGCATCTGAGATAGGACTTAATCAACTTAATTTTCATCTCCCGAAAGCACTCACCCCAATGTCTGGTTGCTATTGCTGTCTTGTGTTTTCCGTGAGGTCATGACATCTAGTGGCATCTCCGGTTTCTCAGTTTGTTTATCATGCTCCCAAGTTACCACTCCTTCCTCAAGTCACTTTAACCACCACACAGTATGTGGTGGCTATTTCACAATTCCGGAAACCTCTGTGTGCCATCCTTCCTGTCTGCATTCTGTTCCCAGGTGCTGATTGTGGCTCACGCTGACATGCTCCACCCCCACAAAAAGATGCTCCAACCATTGTCACTTTGGAACCCCATCCTTTCAGGACCACCAACCATTCTGCAGACCCTTCTGAGACTCCTGCAGGGTCTCCCAACCCCTGCCCTGTTTCACTGAAATCCCGCAGACTTCTATTTTAACCAGATGGAAGCGTTCCCTTCCTTTCAGCCAGGCATCCCAAGTGTCAGACCTTAGAGGACCTTCAGAGAATTTCTGCAGGATGAAGGAAAAGAGTGACGGACAACTGCTGAGTCAGGCCAACCCCTTGCTTGGTGTGAGATCATGAGACAGACAGAAAAACATCTCTGCTTGCATTTTGGCTGGACGGCAAATGTCTCTAGATATTCCTTCAGAGAATAAGTCGGCACTTAACTAGTAATCTGTTAAGCATTTATGATGTGACCAGCACTGATGTGAATGCTAAAGACTAATACAAGCAAACATGTCAGCCACAGGGATTCCTCTCTCACAGAGAGACACAATTAGACTCACACTCCAGGAGAGATGTCCAACCTTTTGACACTGTGATAGAATGTGTCTACAAAATTCACACTCAAAAGTTGCACAGCCGAGTTACAAGAATAAACCAGAAATAATCTCCTAATAAAGGTGGTTTACAATTTTATGTTAAGGACACAATGGCCCACAGCTGTGAGAGTCAACCTCCCTTGCAGACTGGACAACCCCAGGGCCTCTGAGTTTCGTCTCTCACTCCTATCCCTGTACCACCATTTCTGTGGAAAGGAGAAGCGTGGGGAGTAAAAGGCTAAAATGATTGTATAACAATGTGTCCGGTATTTATGCGGATCTGTTCCAGTGGTCTGCTTCAGGGACAGAAGTGCCAGCCGCACGAAAAATTTTACAAAGTGAGATTTATGGTGTTTAACTGAATTTACTAATCCAAAGCGAGCCTTACCCCCACTTTACTACCCTGTGAGTTCATTTGTCTGTTTAACAAACTTGCCCAGATTGACACCCTGACAGAGTGTAAAGACAGACCAACCTCCTTTGGAAGTATAACATACTGTCTTCTTTGTACCACAAGATTACCCCCTCCCAGGGCTAGGTTACTTAAACCACACTAACTCAAAATATTATAAAGACCTTGCCCAGGTCTGGAGACTCAGAAATACTGACTGGCAAATCAAAGTCCGTGTTATCGAGACTGTAAAATCAAAGATTTATCAATTGTTGATTCACTTCATTTAAAGAATTTTCATTCCCTAATGAAAGCAAATAAACCAGGAAAATCAGATGCTCCCCTCATTAAAAAATAAAATATAATAAAACAAAGCAACCAGCAGCGAAAGAACAGTGCTCTCTCGGGAGACTCGGCCAGCATTGCAAAAAGACAATTGCACTAACTTACTTTCATGCCTATTGCTTTCGGGAAAAGTCAGGCAGAATCAGCTCAGCAAGAGCTCTGTGTTGGCTCTAGGTTCCTGAGAGTGGGATTCAGCTGAGGGTGGGGGAAGGGAACAGCCAACTTTCTGGTATTACCACCAAATAGCCACACATAGACCTTAGAAACCAGCACAAACTTCCTCCTGTGTGTTAGAGTTCTCATTCAGAGATGTTGACTCTTGATGCCAAACTGCCTAGAGAAGGCAAAAGTAGTTGCCAGTGACTGGGGTCTCTGTGTGTTAAGCACACCACCACCAAGCACATACTATGTCATTGAATTCAGTGGGTTGTGTTTTTTTAGGGGATAAGATTGAGTGAGATTTACCACTATCTCCTTAGATGTTAAATTAGAGTGGAATAGGTGGGGTTGGGGAGATGGCTCAGTCATTAAGAGCATTTGATGTTTTTCCAAGGCACCCAAGTTCAGATCCTGGAGTCCACATCAGGCAGCTTATAACCTGTAAGTCCAGGTTCAGGAGATCAGATGCTCTTTAGCTTCCTTCAGGAACCCTCTCTCTCTCTCTCTCTCTCTCTCTCTCTCTCTCTCTCTCACACACACACACACACACACACACACATAAAACTAATAAGTCTTCTTAAAGTGGTATAGATTCTATCAACTGCATGTTACACAGCTAGTGGGCAGGAGAGGCTGTGCACAGACCTGATCAGTCTGCCCTCCAGACCACCAGGACTCTTGCTTTGTGACTGCAAAGATCCACTTTTGTGTCTCACTGACAAACACCATTTGGGGATCAGAACAGAAAATATCTAAGTTAAGATCCAAATGATAGTGTTTCCCAATTGCCTGCTCACACTAGAGGGAGAAATGGAGACTTGTAGAATCTGTGTTGACTCAATCAAGACAGCAAGAACAGCTCTAACACTGATATTGTTCTCAAAATGCTTGGGGGCTAAGGTCAGAGACTTATGTCCAGATTCTACTGATTGCTGGCAGGTGACTCACTTCTGTGAGCCCCATCTCTCTGTCAGAGATAATAATAGAGGTGATAATGAAGACAATGGACTAACCCACCCATCCATCTCCTCCACTCACACCAGGCAGTTGAAACACACTAGAGTAGAAGCTTACCTAGTACTTTTGGTACTACATGGATGCTCACAATTAGATGTTTTCTTTTATAAGTGTTGCTGTGGTCATTTTGTCTCTTAGCCATAGATATCCTTAACTGAGACACCCTGCTAAGTCACCTACACAAGGAAACAAACATCTTTACAGTTTTTCCTCTTTCAGAAGCATTCATTGGCTCAGCATCCCCTTCAAATTATGGTATCATTTTCCTGCTTCTTGCATACAACAACACTGTGGCCACAGGTGGCTCTCCGGTGGGTTTCTGTTCTTGTCCCATCTCCACTCTTATGCCTTGTGTCATGTCACCTCACCAGTAATTTCTTCTGTAAGTTGTCCCTTGCTCTCTTAGCCCGTCTTTCTGCCTAAAGGCTTTCTTTGTCCTTGACTTGGGGACAACACACTCTTGGTTTCTTACAATTCATAAAGAACTCTCCACATGAGCAGCTAAATATTGCAGAACTTGGTGGAATATGAAAATATAAACCTCTGGTTAAAATTGTTTAGAGTCTCAAGGATGCAATAACGAACCACCAAGCTAACTATGAGACATGTAGGATCCCAGTGCCACCACATAGGTGGTCTGTCCATAAAGCCAGCTCTGACTCCTGTTTGTCTAATACAGGAAGTCCCCAAACACTATCTCAATCCCCTTTCCTCCTTTCAATATAGGGTTAAAAATTTAATTTAGCAGTCTAATGTGCTTCTAAGGCTGCACAGCAATACATTTGCTGATAACACTTAAGATCTCTAGTCTCAATTTCTCACCTGAGCCCTACTAATAATAAATTGCTTTGTATGACCTCATCTAGTGGACAAAGTGTGTCTGTGGGTCTTGTTGTTGTTTACTGGCATATAGTAGACTCCAAGTAAGTATGTGTTAAGTCTGACTAGAGGGAGAAAAGTCCCTGATAGTTTTGTAATGTTATCTCTATCCCATAGAATCTCAAGGAAGCATATGGATTATGAAAGAATAATTACTTGCAATGACTTATAGAAATTGCATAACTAATTTTGAGATGGCTGGTGTGTCCCATTTTTTAACAAATTATAGCTACTTGAATATAAATTAAAGTGCAAATGAGGTCATTCTTGAGGCTCTTTCCTATGAATTAAGAAAGCTCTTGCTGAAACAGATTAGTTTGCTAAAGCTAAAAGAATTGCTGGATTGGTCTTACATATATTTTTAATGACCTGCTCAGCTGAAAATGCACATTAATCCTGAAGGTCACTGTCGTAACAATCTGGCACCCCAAAACACTACGCAAATTGCAACCTGGACACAGAAACCATGTTCCTGACCACACTGGTGCACTAAGAATGCTCAGAACACAGGGCTAACTTTGAGGTCACAATTCATGACCGCAGGAGGCTGGACTGCTCCTTGCGGGTGCAACATCCGGTCTCTTCTTCCACTATGCCCGCAATGGCATCTCTAAGGTCGTCGCATGACCATTTTGCTTTTTGTGTCTTTCTCCTAGCTGAAGGGAAACACAGAATCAACAGAAAGGCAGGGAATTCTTTTTGGAGGCCCCAAGCTAAGTTAGAGCACAGCATTTGTTATATTCTTTACAGATGTTCCATTGAAAAAGTTGAAAGCAATGGACGTTTTCCTGCAAAGACGAGGCAAACAGCACTCAGAAGCAATCAAGTAAGTAAAATACAACAAAATTTGTATTTGAGCTATTAGTGGCAATTATTTATAGGCATAAAGACATGTCAGGTGAGTTTGCAGCTAAAAATACTTAACTGAATGTCATATCCTAACAAACCTTTTAGTATAGAGCTGTGACCTTCCAGAAGTCATATGCGAAAAACTACATCCCTAATGCCATGTATTATAATGTGGGGTCTTTGTAGGTGATTGGGTGATGGGAAAAGAAACCCAATACATAGTTAGGGCCCTTACCAAAGAGACTTCAAAGAGCTTGCTCATTCCTTGTACCATCTGAGGATGTTGGAAGAAAATGGCCACATATGAGCCAGGAAGAAGATTCTTAACACACACCAACTCTCACTGACTTGAGTCTGGATTCTCAATCCTCCAAAACAATGAGAAATAAATCGCTATTATTTATAACCCATCAGGCCTTTGGTACACAGTTATAGCACCCTGAAAGGAAAAGATGCCCTGTGTAAATGGGAAATAAGTAACAGTCCTTGATCTCCAGGCACTCAGGGCACAAGAGGAGAAAAACTGGTAAAAACTCATGACAAAGCACGAGCTGTCTCGTGCTACAACAGAAGGTCAAACAGAGTGCATCAGGCCACAGCTCTGGAGATGGCACACTGTCTCCAGTTTCCCTAAACATCCCTGTGTGGAGAAGCTGACATTCAAAGAAGGGCAACAGCATCCCTGTCTCACCCTGTTCTTTCAACAATGCAGGCAGAACAAGTGACCTTATTTCTTTGAATAACAGCTCATCAAAGTCCAAAGGTGATTAAAAAACAAAACAAAACAAATAGTTGTAACATGATGGATAGAGAGAGGCTGCCGGGAAGAGCCCCGGCAGGAGGATTCCCAGGGCCTGGTTCACACCTGGGAACGGTGCTGTTTAGGGGCAACTGTGGCACTTCTCACCTCCAAGAACGTGGTAGGAAGAAAGACTGCACTGGAGAGTGAGGTTAATGTACTCATTCTTCAGGTGGGTAAGGACATCCTAAGAACACCAGCAAATATTGAGGGGAGGGGGCTTCTCTGCAGTCCCCACACTTACATAACTTATAGAATCCCATATCATCAACGCAGAGGTCTAAAGCAATCCGAAGAACAGAAAAGAAGACAATTGCTATATATAGAATCTGGGTATTGATTTGCTGGGCTATAGATTATGGAGCTGTACTACAGAAGTTTATTTATTGTCCTGCATTCTAGAAAAGGCACCTAAAACACTAATTAAATTTTAAATGAAAGCAATAGGTAATAAAAAGTGACCAAGAGGCTAAGGGATTGAAATAAATCACGCTGCAATGGTATTTAAAAGTTGAAAAATACTCAGGATGCAGTTCTTTTAAAAACGACTGTACATATATAGGGTGACAAACAGTCACCATGCAGGACTAGCCAATAAAGAATTCATGCCCAGTTAGAATGAATTCTCACCATATCAACTTAGCCTTTCAGAAGTCTTCCAGTGCTGCCTAACTAAATCCCATTAGCTGTAGAATAGGATAAGAATAACTAAATAAACTGAAATAACTAGTTCACAGTCTTTGGAAGTCACAGGACTGTGTGGAGATTTAAATATGGTGCATTTTAAACAGGACCTGCTGCATACTGTCTCAAGTGTAGCAGCATGTCAAAAGCGCCAGGAGCATCCTTCAACTGGAGACCTTGACACCTGTCCTCAACCTCCACACAGCCGTGTCTGCCTTCAAGCCCCAGGGACTGATCCCCGCTGTCATTGTGACCTCATCAGGATGCTTTCTATCGAGGTCCTGAAGGAGGATTATAACAGTAGGTCGTTCATTCGAGAAATACAAACCAAATCTCCTTGCTAGGAGAGAATGGGAGGAGACAATGTGACTCGGGAAAAGTCACAGCACCAGTTGCTCAAGTTGGCACCAGCAGTGGCAGGGGATGAAATGCAGGTGGGAAGGAAGGCACTGAAGTGGCCTGAGCACTTAATTGCTATGGTAACAGTAATGATTTTAAAGATGGTTGCGTTTCTTCTCATAGCCCTAGAAAGTATATAGAAGAAAAATGAAAAGTTTTAACTCTGAGAATATGCGATCATTGGCAGGTATGGGCCACTCATCGGCCAGTATCACAGGAATTGCAGAGCTTGGTTTGAAGACGAGAGACTCGGAGTATGCAGGTGTGATAATTCCTATCTTCATTTCATTCAGCAAAATCCAAAACTAGGTCTATGGTAGTTGATTTCACGTAGCCATTTCACTGGGCAGCTGGGTGCCTGGAATTTGGTTGAACTTGTTGCTGTGTCTCTGAGGGCACACCTGGGCGTGATCAGCATGTCAATCAGTAGACTCACAATAGCAGACAGCCCTCCTCAGTACGAGCAGATCTTATCTAATCCACTGAAGAACTAAATTGACCTTAAAGGATACATACAGAACCGTTCTCTAGGCCTAACTTGCACCAGGACATTGGTTTTCTTTTACTGTTGGAATCGAGCTCAGGCTGGCTCAGCCTTCTAGTCCTCTGAACCCACACAGAAGCTATGCTGTGGGTTCGCCTTCGGTCCCCCAGATTGCTGACTACAAACCTTGAGGCATTTCAGCCTCTGTAACTGCATGAGTCAAGTTCTCAATCACCCCCACCCACATACACCCTATCCAACTCCATATAGCTGAGGAGTTAGCGAAAGTGAAGGGGCCGTGGAGTTGCTCCTGGGAGGAGACAGCTTACACTGGAACCCAGAATCTCAACAATCATGCTTTGTAGGATTCCTTTATTCTCTTGCAACCAGTCCTCCCCCCCCCCCACACACACACACAATGGCGTGGACAATAGGACTTCCTGTATCCTCTGTAAAGCAGACGGGAACTTTTCATTTAGGTAAGTGACGAGCACGTGTATTAGCAGGCAAAGGGGTTAGGCTCTTCTGGATAATGTCTAACGCCTCTCTAGATCTTCCTCTTTCCTGCTCCACTTCACCCTCCCCTGTTGAAGAGCTGTCAAGAATGGACCTTGTCAACAGGCTCCCTGCCCTGTGGATTTCACCATTTGGAACCCAGGCAAAGACAAGCATGGTGAAGGAGAGAGATATCAGGCCAACACCCACGAGACCCTTTTCTGTAGAACCACCAGAAGCTGGCGATGTGTTCCTAGTCTGCCAGCTCTGCCAACGTCCCCCTCCTTAGTTCACTCATGCGAGCCTGGAGGAGGTAAACAGAGCCTCAGTGACTGGTCCCCGAAGCTACACCATCTCCAAAGTTTCCTTATACGCTGCTCACACCTGTGCAAATGGTCTCTTTATTACATTTTTCTCAAATTAGCCTAATTTGAGTGTACCATCTGTTTCTCACAGAGACTGAGATTCCTACAGCTTCCACGAGACTACAAAGTGTTGATTCTTTAATCACCCCAGCCCACACACCCACCCACAACCCACCCACACACACTATGACATTATAGGACCAAACAAAGTCCCTGAGGCGTATTGGGGCTTCTCTACATGAGTGCACTGATGTGTGTGGGAGGTTGATGATAAGAGACTTCCAGAGAACTCAAGTTCAGGGTGAAAGCGTCCCACTTATGTGCCTAATTGACCAACCAGGAATCTTCTGTGGACAGAACTGGGAAATATTTGCTTACGGTTCATGATTACTGTGTGACTTAGAACTATGTATTTATTCCTGTTTCAACAGTCAGTAACCTTATTATTCTTGGGGGGGCTCCTCTCCTATTATACCTTCACATAATTCTTGTGAAAAGGTCTCACTCATTCCCAAGTGACCCAGGCCTTGTCTACCTAGGGCAAGTGCCATATCTTCTGGGCCACCACGATTCTTTCAAGGATAAACACATGACATTAATCGTCCTATCTTGGGACTCTTGCTGCAAAGACTTGGAGCAAGAACACACAACGGAAGGGCCCTTGTTAGAACAGGGAGCATCCATTGTAACTGTGAACGAGCAGTCTGCAAAGGAAGCCAATGCATGAAAAGAGACCAGAGAAACACATTGCTGATCTGAACACCCCAAGTCCCCGGGTCAAACCTCGCCTAGAGGGTCCTTCAGAATTTTCTTTTGCTCAAGGCACTTTGAGTGCTTTCAACAGAAAAATTTCTAACCGTGATACCCACAAGGTCAGACAAATATATCCTGGATATGGAGTATAAAGAGGGTTATTTTAGATTTTTAAAAATTGTGTTTACTACCGTGTGTCTGTGTGGGATTATGTGAAAGTAAGCTCAGGAACCCAAGGAGGTCGGCAGATGGTGTCCAGTTCCCTGGTTCTGGAGGCACAGGTGGCTATGAACTGCCCACATGAATTCTGGGAACCAAACTTGGGTCCTCCGCAAGAGCTCTTAATCACTGAGTTAGTTCTCCAGCCCCGGCAGGATATATTTAATGAAGAATTTGGTAACAGTATCAAAATACACTGAGTCAGTTTGCTGTGTTATGATTTTGCCATTCATTGGTGATTTTAAAAGAATTATTTTGTGTGAATGGATATGTTTACTGCATGTTTTTCTGTGCATCAAGTACATGCCTGGTGCCAGTGGAGGCCAGAAGAGGGCATCGTACCCTTTGAAACTAGAGTTACAGATGACTCGTAAGTCGAATGGAGGTGCTGGGAATCGAACTCAGGTCCTCTGGAGGAAGAGCCAGTGCTCTTAACCATCGAGTCATCTCCCCAGATCCCTCAATTTTAAGCCTGGGTAAAATGTTCCTCCTTTAAATTGTCTATCATTCTACATACTTGCTACAATCATCATGTTTTTAATAACCTACATGAATAGTTTCTAGACATAGTATATAACGTCCACAGTACACTTTAAATCAGCCTGCTTTTTAAAATTATATTTAAGTAAACCTTGCTTTAATAGAAAATTAGCTCCCAGAATTCCTGCTATAGTTTTGCTTAAAAATATTTTAATTTTTCCTATGTGAGGACCATAACCTTGAGCCTCCTGGGTACTAGGCAAGCACCCTCAAACTGAGCTTCTCCCCAGCAATTACTTATACCATCTACCTCCAGGTATGCGTGAACTTGGTGCATACCTACCCGCAGGAAATGTGTCAGGGCGCTCAGGAGATGTGGCGTTGGTATTGTCTGGCGGAGGTAGAAGAGGATCCCCTTAGAATGAAGTCATGAGTACTGGGCACCAGGGTCTTCGCCAGAAGACTACATTATTGAAGCAAATTCTTCACCTGTTACCCTTTGTCTGTGCAGCCATCCTAAAGTCTATCCTTACTACTTCAATAGGAACTCTTTAAGGCACGCTTTTGTAAAACAAAACAAAAAAGCTAAACTAAACTACAAGGGTTTCCCACTTTAATTAAGATAAAAACAAACAAGCAGCCTCCTACTTCAGGAAGTCCTGTGGGACATCTGATAAACTGCTTGGACAAAGGACAGAGATGAAGGAAGGCATCCTCCCTCTAGAACATTTAGATTTTGGAAAACCATAGAGTAAGAAAACAAGGACCTGCTGGCAGCAGCCTTGTGTGTATCAATTTTCCAGAACCCAGAATTGTTTCTGAGGAAAAACAAATCAAATAAGGGTTGGCAGGTCCTTCACTGGACCACGGTGTGCTCACAAAGAGCCCAAGTTGATAATATTTCAAGACCTCAGAATAATATGCATTAAGCACTTTCTGAATCACATGAAATCCTTCGCAATCCCTGGTGAGGCAATAAACTTTGAATCAATAGCTGAGCAGCGGCCAAGCTTCAGCACTGGAATTTCCCCTAATTATAATGTCCAGCGGAAAGGTGGTCAGATGCAAGCTCAGCACCCACTCCAAACCAGTTAATATGCAAATGCAGCATCCTCCCAGCCAGCGCCACACTGGGCACCGGCAGCACTTCTTTACATAAGGTTTTCAAGGCTTGGGCGCAGAGAAAAGACAGCTGAAGAATCTACGCCACTCTTTAAGGTATCAGGTCTCTGTTCAGATAATGCAATGACTTTGCTCCTGATAAACGGAGGTGAGATACCAGCAATGCACTCTGGGTAACCACAAGTATTAACCCAGTCGATCCAAGGGATTCACTGACCACTAGTTATGTGCCAGGCATTTTTCTGGTTCCGTTCGTTCCTCTGTATAGCACTGTTAAGTGCCTATGAAACAGAACATGTGGTGTCAGGTTCTGAGGAATAAAAGCAGACGCGACATCAGCCCCATCAATGACCTGTCAGAGCAGGCACGGATCTATAAACACCAAAAGAAAACACTAAATGATTGTGTGATCAGTTAAACAGTTCTGTATGTAAGAATGGGGGGGAAATAATATTTTCTTCAAGTGGATGCTTGAAAGGCCTTTAAAAATTTAAGTCATCAAATTATTTTCAACTAGTATTTTGATGGTGTCATGAAATTTTCACCTGAGGATTCAAGACATGGCTCAGCAGTTAAAAGCGCACACTGTTCTTACAGAGGACTTGAACTTGGTTCCGAGGATACACTCTGTGTGGCTGACAACTGCCTCTTGGCAATTCTTCAGCTGAGGCTCTCCTCTCAGATGAACCTAGGTTTGGTCAATTTGGCAGTTAAAGCTAACTAGGGAAAGAGGGAAGCGAGTAATTCAGAACATCCTTGAAGAGCAGAACACCACAAGAGATGGCACAGGAGTAAGGCCTGAGAGAGCTCTTCTTGTGTATGTTGACTATGTGACTTTTTGCCCAAGGCTTGACTTACTTTGCATGAAAACTAATATGTACAACGACTCAAAATCTGGTTCACAACGCTTCCCACGGCAGCTTAGCAACTTTGGGTATCTTACTTTTACTGTGGGTTTCAGTCACCACTGTTAGGGACAGCAAACGAGGAAACTAGAGGTAGAGAGAAACCGGAAGCAGGGAGATGACAGAAGAGTTTGTCGGAATGAAGTTTTTGGGAGGAAAAGAGAAAGCTGATTAAAAGAATGGAGCCCAAATCCTAAAATAATACTCCATATTGATAAGAAGACAGAAAACTTAATTTTATAAGAATCCTAAGTCAAGCAGAATTATTCAATAAAATTAATAATAATTGAGAGAGGGAACAGGTAATGAGAGCTTATTTTACGTGCAAATGATGGACAGTCAAACTAATGCGATCAAGCAATATTTTGTTTGCTTGTTTGTTTAAACATGGGGCTCAATGGTTCTAAAAAGCAAAGGCAGATAAGTAGAAAATAATTATATACACAGACATAAACAATGTCTAATTTCTTTGTTTAGTATGAGGTCTATAGTTTTATTCATCAGATACGGCATTTAGATAGTCTGTCTAAAGCTTAATTAAAACTTCTCCTAATAAACCCTCATTCATATATCGCAGAAGATAAAAACAGTATTTTCAAACAACATCACTACTAGGAATTAATACATGTCACATTTCATTTTCCTTTCTAGCTTTGGTGGCTTGATTTTAGATGAGAGATTTAATTCAACCTTCAAGTGGATTGATTTTGTTTTGCTTCTTTCTGGTTTATTTTTTTTAAAGGTTTCTCATGTAACTAAGGTTGACCTCACACTCCCACAGCCTCAGTATCCCCAATGTCTGGATTACAGGCATACACCACCACATCTGATTGATTTTGTTTTCTTACAATTGTTTATTTAGTGAGAAAATTATTCTAGAAGAAAAGTAGGGATGTAGGCTACTTTCAATTTGGCTTCAGAAGTTCATCGCCCCATTGCAAACTCAGAGGGCATCCGAGAGTGTCTAATTTCTTTCTTTCCTGTAACCTACTATTCCTTAAACACGGCTGGCATAAGGAATCAAACCTTTTCATTCACTTGGTTGACTCCAGTCACTGGCAGCAAAACTCCAAGAACCCCATGACCATATATTTTAGCCCGTTAGGTTCACACGGAGGCGCCATGTGGAGTTTGCTATGGGGGAGTCTTTAGAGTTGGAACACATCTGGAGCTGAAGGTCTTATATGGATAATTACACCCTGTGTGCTTCTGTCTCCCAGGAAAGAGGCTGAAGTAAGGCTTAAATATTATCATGAATGTGAAGCACTGTGTGGACAAGGTCAGTGTTCCATGAACAGCAGGTATTACTATCGCCAAGGCTTGTCCTGTATTGATGAACTCCACCACCCGGGGAAACTTCTCTTTCTACGTTGTTAATGTCCATTTGATTTTTTTTCCACTTAAGATTTTCTAAACCTTACTGAATGCAATTTGGCATCCTTAACCTTCTTATTAAAATTCTGCTCCAAATAAATGAGAACTGTTACAGACTGGAAATGTGCGTGGCCTCTGGTAGTGACCTCCAGATGTGTCTGGATGACCTCCGAATCTCCTCATAACTGATGAGGGCTTCTATCATATGGTAGGTATCACACTGCTTCTACAGACACGGAAGTTCCATGGTCTTAAATATGACTAAGGCAGCTCTCTAGAGAAGAAAAGATGAAAAGACCCCAGAGTCGTAAGCTGCCCATCTCTGCACAGCCTTGCCCCACGTTGGCTCATAAAGTCCTGCCAAGTTTCCCTCTTAAATGTTTTAAGATCCTCCGTTGCTCCAAGTCGGGAAGTCCACACTGCTCACCAGAATGTCATCTAACTCTTGGGCTCTGTCCCTCTGTGCTCCACTTTGGTCCTATATCTGGATGCCTTCGCTTATGCCAGGACAGCCTTGCCTCATTCTCTGTACTCATACTTCAGTGGCTTCCAAAGTCACCTGCTTTGCAGAGCTGAAATAGCTGCCCCACATCTGTGTACTGGAGTGTATACCATATACCTTACCAGTCATTGCTATTCCCCTAAAAATTTTCCAGTTATTGATTCATCTGTTTCCCCAATGAGCTATGAGGACACACCCTATGCCTTATTCGACTTTCATCTCTCAGACCCAAGGATAGAGTCTTAAATGGAGCCAAATGGGTATTTCCAGAAAGATAGGGCAAGCTTACTTTAGATATGCTGCTAGCTTCTACTGTAAACTAGGAAACGCTCCTTTACCCGTAGAGCAACTATTTCCTTCATGTTTAAAATAAGCAAGTCTGTAAAGATGCACCAAATCACAATTCTACCGTGTGTGGCTTGCTACTACCAGAACTTACAATTAGAGGGAAAAGAAAGAAAGAAAGAAAGAAAGAAAGAAAGAAAGAAAGAAAGAAAGAAAGAAAGGGAAAGGAAAGGAAAGGAAAGGAAAGGAAAGGAAAGGAAAGGAAAGAAAAGAAAAGAAAAGAAAAGAAAAGAAAAGAAAAGAAAAGAAAAGAAAACTGAACAGTCAGAACCATTTAACCAAATGCTCTGAGCCTTGTAGAATGCACGGTCCTTCTCGTACAAGCTGGTGTTAAACGGTTACTGTTGGGATGTGAAGCTATTCTTCCCATCAGCAGAAAAGAAGAGCCACTTCAAGGGTCACGTTGGCAAAACCTGTGAAAGAAGCTTGACCTGGACAGCCCTCTCAGGAGACACTAACCATGTAACCTAAGAGCTGCAGCAGACAACGTTTGAGACAGCATGTCTGTAATCGTGAGAAACTGAAAACAAGTGACGCTCTAAAGCATGACAGGTGCCAATCCAAATGCAGATGTGCCCATCACAGAGCCACGGGACGTGGTGATTTCCCGATTCCTTCGAAATCAGGGGAGAATATAAGCCGGAAGAATTAGAACACAAAATTAAATGCAGGACGTGATTGTAACTAGAGAGCCCCAAAAACAAAGACTTAGGGTATATCCAGAGAGTAAACGTGACCTCTCTAATAAATGATAGGATAATGGAGAACCATCAGGTTTTTCTTTTTTAATTTCTGTTTTTTTTTTTTTTCCCAGACAATGTAGTGTAAAGCTGTTTTGCTAATACTAATAAACTCAAAGGACAGAAACGAGAAGCTACCGAAGATAAAAAAGAAATAAGGGAGAGAAAATGGGATATGTTGAAAGAGGCTGACATTAATAAGAAGATAAATTAAATATACAAATAGAACAAAGAAAGAAATATAGGCCTAAGATTGAAAGGAAGAAATGAGATTCCCTAGCCATGGAAACAAGGAAGATAGATTCTCAATGCCTGATCAGGAATTACAAACCATCAGGAAATTAAATACTGCCAGGAAGATGAGCAAAAAAAAAGGTGTATCCTAATAAATGAAGAAATAGTGAAGTTTAAAAGGTATTAATTAGAATATTTGAGAAATGAAATCAACCTCGCTGTCCATTCATGAATGAATGACTTTCAAATTTGGTATAAATTCACAAGGAAATATTAGTCAGCCATAAAGAGTGGAATCTTGTCCCTTGCAGCAAAGTGGATAGAAATGGAGACGTGATGGCAAGGGAAATAGGCCAGAGGCAGAAATGCAAGAGCCACGCGTCCTCTCCTATCTACAGAACCATTCAATGTGTAACCTGAAAATTAAATAGTTATTGGGAGAGGCTTGGAAAAGATGAAGAGAACAGGGAGACAAACGAGAGCTGGATTGTATCGGTTCATGTGGCATGGATGTGTTAAAGCAGCATAGTAGGCTCCATGAAATGTTCAATTTATTAAATATTAATAAAATTTAATACATTAGGAAATACATTAAAAGTACTATAAACTGAACACATTTAGTAGTATGAGTGAGGAGGCTGAGGACAGAGATCTGTGAGAACAAAGGTTATCTTGGAAAGGAATCCGAAAGAGATCAACTTGAGAGAGTGGGTTCACAGAGCCAGTGGTATAGTTGGGAAGGTGGAACAGAACGCAGTCAAGAAGAGCGAAATAACAAGAGTGTCCATCAGGAACCATGAGCAAGCAGATACTCAACTTCATGTACCTACGAGTTTCAAACGAGGAGGATTGTGGGAGGCCATGGAAGCAGATCCCTACCACCTTGACTAACGGTCAGAAAGGTCAGGCCTACTCTTGCTCCTTCAAGGTTATTGACAGGAGATTTGACTTAGGTGTGAGTGCTAACAAAGGTATCTTGACGTAGGCTGCAGTTACTTGGTGTTTTGGGTATTTAGATGGTAATCAATTTGCTTGTTCCTTGTATCATGATAAAAAGTCTTTTGCTTTCTCCCCCGTTTTGGATTGGTGCATTTAAAGATCATAAGAAATAAACAGGGGCGCATCCAGTATTCACTGGGTGGCCCTTCGGGTGCTATCCTAGTCTCTGTATCTCTTCTGTACCTCTGTTTATTCTGCCTAACATTTCCAATCCAACGCCCCTACCCTGGAATGTGGGAACCCAGGGAGGCTGGGCCCCAACAAAAGATGCTAAAAGCTGAAATTTTCTATAGTCAAAGGAGGACATGACTTCTAAACCTAATCCAAATTTACATGGCTAGTAAAAATACACCCCTTCAAAAAAAGAGGGAGAAGTAGTTAAGTAAACAAACAAAAAAAAAAGACAATTACAATCAAAATGCATTGTTGGATCAACAGGAGTCTCATCAGCTACAAAGGATGCCAGAAAGCCTTTAAAAACATCTCAGGACTTCTCAGAAAAGGCGTGATGAGAAGAGGAAAAGCAACAACCTCCAGAAACCTGTACTTGGAAACCCTGATATTCCTGCACGAAGCAGAGGCGTTTTCAGTAAAGTAGGGGAGAGAGTTGTGTGCTCGCAGGAGGCATGAAGGTGCTGCTTGTTAGGGAGGGGGAGAGGATGGGGGCTAGACAGTTTCAGAATCAACGTTGTGTTCAGGAAAGACTACAAGCAAAGCTGTAAGAAGCCAATTGCAGCCGGGCGTTGGTGGCGCACGCCTTTAATCCCAGCACTCGGAGGCAGAGGCAGGCGAATCTCTGTGAGTTCAAGTCCAGCCTGGTCTACAGAGCTAGTTCCAGGACAGACTCCAAAACCACAGAGAAACCCTGTCTCGAAAAACCGAAAAAAAAAAAAAAAAAAAAGAAGCCAATTGCATTATACAGGCATGTGCCACACATATCCTAGGCAAATGGCCTATACCCGGAAAAACAGAAACAGCTTCATGTTTCTAAGAAAATGGCTATAATTACAGAAATGGGCAAAGGACATGAATGGAAAACTTACCCCAGAGGAGATTCCGACGGTCACCAGACCTCTGTAAGGCCACTCGACTTCATTTGTCATTAGAGAAATGCCTAACAAACCATCAATGGGATTCCGTTACAAGGCATACATGAATTATTAACTTGATCCAGGGAAGGTTATACCAAGTTATAATTCCCTTAGTGATGTATTCCAGGGCCACCTTACTGCACACTTGCAGACTTTGAAGGCTGTCACTTTTACTTAAGTCAAAAACACAATGAACAGATGTGAAAATTGCTGTGGTTTAATTTACGTGTTAAAACACCACAGACTTCCTGATTTTTAGATAATATTGACTAGCGAGTGTGTACATTTTCTCTTTTGACTTCCTCGTACTCATTTTTCTATTGGATATCCATTGTAGCTATTTTTTTTCCAGGAGAAATACCCTATTTTAATTTTGAGTTCCAGACTTGCCTTTGACCAATTAAGTCCTCTCTTCCTTAACAGGAAAGTGCAGCATTCAGTTAAAGTGAGACCATACCTGTTCCAAGACACTCTGAAGACTGAGAGCAGATATGTATCCTAGTTCCGGCCAAGAAGCAATCAGATGATGACTACAAGTCCCTGAGCAATGTTTCCTGACTGCCCCCCACCCAAAACAAACCCCACAAAACCAAAAAACAAGCAAGCAAACAAATCCAGCAGGACAGTTTCACCTGCCCCTGGCCTTCTCTTCCTAACTCCTGCTTAGAGTGCAGGACTTTATGTCTGGATAAGGGCGAGAGTTTTGTGAATTGGAAGCTGATCACTTTAAGAACAACAGAAACCTGTACCCTTGATGTCTTCCTGGAGATGCCGAATTATCCCTGACTACTCTTCCAGATTTCTGATACATCAGGCCAAAGAACTAAAATGCATTTGGTTTAATATCGACAGTAGAATTTCTTCCACCTGAGTGTAATCTAATCAAGAGGCATATCCTTTTTTTGTTGATTTAATATATACAATGTATATATAAAATATTAGGTACACATATGATTTAATATGTATAACATAAATATAGAATACACATTTTAAGTATATTTCTCTTGCTATTAATGTTGAAAATGTACACATTTAAAAAGGAATATAAATGATAGAGATAGATACAAAGTCCTATGAAAATAATTTAATGCAATAGTGAAGGGGCAGTATACTGATAAACTACAAACTAGAACAATTCAGCAAATAATAGAAGAACTAGAAACTGAGAAACAAATCTTACTTCCCCGAGGCTTCTTCCCCCCACTATCATCCATACTGACATGGCTGCTGTTACCCCATACGGCAGATGGCTCACACTTGGGGTCCCTGATCTGATTTGAAGCACCCAGAGTAATCCTTTCCAAAGTAAGCCACGTCAGGCCATGTGTGCACTTGAACCCCTGCGATGGTACTTCCGTCACTAGAAGTCAAATCTAAAATACTCAAAATGGAGTGTGAATCAGACCACTCTCACCCAGACCTTCATTTCTTCTCTCCCTTCCTCACTACTGAGTTCTGCCCACCTTAACCTTCTTGGTATTCTTATCCTTCCTGGGGTGTCAGACGAGCTCACATTAAAGACCTTTGGGCTTGTGGTCGCCCTGCTAGAGCGTCACCTCACAGCTCAGGTCACTCCAGCCCTAGGCAGGCTGCTGTCCATTTCTAACGGATGAAGCCTCCTCCACTGCGGGCATCACACATCCCCCTCACTTGATTTACTTGGCCTCTTCCCAGTTAGCCCCAGGTGATGCGTTAGAGAGTTACTGCTTACAGAATCTTATGTTCTTTTTCTTTATTCTAAAATGTTATTTTCTGTGTATGTCTTGCCTTCATGTGTATCTCTGCGCCACACGCACGCAGTGCTCCTAGACGTCAGAAGAGGGAGTCAGATGTCTTGGATTGGAGTTGCCAGCTGTGAACTGCCCGTGTGGGTGCCGAGAATCAAGTCAAAGTCCTGTGAAAAACAGCCGGACTCCTAAGTACTAAGCCATCACCACAGTTCTGCATTTTAAATTCTTTACAGAAATTATAAAAGTACAATGGAAAAAAAAACCATGGGTGAGTATCTAAATGCGCTGTAGACATATGAATATCCCTATCACAAACCAAAGGAAGAATTTGCAATAAAATAGATCATAAGGTTCAATCTGAATAGCACTCCTGAACACGTTTATTTAGAAAAAATGAAATGGCTGACAACTAGAATTGCCTGGGGGAACATCTGTGATTGTAAAACCTAAAGTTTATACAGAAACAGAAATTGTCAAAAACAGTGTATTTCATTTAGAAATAGAAGATAGGTATTTCACAACTTCTAAATGGTCTTAATAGTAAGAATCCAGAGTGAGCTATTTAGGAGGTTGAAAGCTAAACGATCAGAGAGGAAGAGCAGCCAGCCTCTGGTTCTTATGTCTATGACATCCTCAGAACGAATGCAGTATCCTGTCTCTGCAAGTCCTCAGACTGAATGCCTGAGGTCCTGCCTCCTCCTGCCTTGTATTCCTCACTCTGCCCAATCATATCATGTTGCCACCTCCCTAGTGCTGCGATTAAAGGTGTGAGCCACCACCACCTGGCTCTTTTTCTCTTTTAGACTGATTCAATCTCATGTAGCCCAGGTTAGCCTTGAACATACAGAGATCCATCTGCTTCTGCCTCCAGAATACTGGGATTAAAGGTGTGCACCACCACTGCCTGGCCTCAATGGCTACTTAGTTTGGCTAGCTCTGCACTCTGATCTTCAGACAAGCTTTATTTGTTAAAGCACAAACAAAATATCACCACATACAGAGGATAGATATTTAAGAGAAGGGAAAGATGTATAACCAGTTTTTAAAACAGTGTAATTCAGAAGGCAGAGGTAAGCAGATCTCGGTACATTTAGGGCCAGCCTGTTTTACACAGCAACTTCCAGGAGAGACAGAGCTATACAGTGAGACCCTTTCTCAAGAAATTATAGTTCACTAATAATAAAATTAAAAACTTTAACATGCACAGTTTTGAAAAGCAACAATGTTTGAAAGCACATTGGTATGGGAAATGGAAAAGCTGATTACAGAGGTACAAATTAGCAGAGTCCTGTTGGAAGCATTTTGTATAGAATATTAAGAATTTTAAAGTATTTATTCATTTTGAACTGATATTTCCACTTTCATTTTACATAACGAGGCCATTATATGCAAAGACCAATATTCACTGGTTGTCAACTGTGACATATTTTATGAGTTAAAAGTTGAAAACATAACTGTTCCATGGCAGGATAATGATTACAGAAATTTTGTGGCGTATATAAGGTAGAATATTAAAGTGCCATTAAAAAGTTTTTTTTAATTTTAGAGACCTAAAAATATATATCATAATAATAGTTGAAATAAATCAGGATGCCATACAGATTACACAGCATAAGATTTCAAATAAGCAAAATTATAAATACCATTTTTAAAAACTAAAGAAATTTCTGCATTTATATGGCAAGATTAGGTATATTTTCCTTCTTTTCCAAAGTATATTTCTGAATTACCTAAGTTTTATCAATCACAAGAAAAAAAGTACTTGGGTCAAAGAAATCTTAATTAAAAGGAAAAAAAATATACCCAACCCCTGCAGACTTCAGCTCCTCAGGTGTAGGCCATGCCAGTCAGCGGAACAGGTGTAGGCCACACCCAGCCAGATAGGCCACACCAGTTAGAACAAGAGAGACCCCCTGTTGCACCAAAGGCCAAGATAGCCACCAGAAGGCCAGTCCCCAACTTGGAAGAGACTCCCTACCAGAGGAGAGGTCATGTGGGTTGCCAGAAATCCAGGCCACAAAGACCACATGATCAAAGAGGAAACAGAAGTCAAGGAACAAAACACCCATCCAACAAAACATAAACCCAGAAATCAGCACCAAGACCTATAATTATCCCCAACCCAGATGCCTAAACACCAGTGTAAGACTGCAGTCAGTAAGAGTCAGGGTAACATGGCACCACCAGAGCCCAGCTGTTCTACAACAGCAAGACCCGGATATTTCAGCACAGCTGAAACACAAGAAAACAATCTTACAAGCATCACCAGCAGAATACAGGATATGAAAGAGCGAATCTCGGGCATTGAAGACAAAATGGAAGAAGTAGATTCATTGGTCAAAGAAACTGTTAAATCTAAAATAAAATAAAATAAAATAAAAACTCTTAACATAAAACATCCAAAAAATCTGGGATACTGTGGAAAAAACAAGCCCAAACTTAGTTCGTTTCTGTCTGGATGTCCTCACTTCTAAGTGAATATTAGCTGCAAAGGAGAAGATAACCACACTCTTCTCCACAGACCCAGAGAGGTTAAGTAACAAGGACAGTGTAAGGAGGGACACAAGGCTCTCCCTGGGAAAGGAAACTAGAATAGATTTCATCTCTCTGGTGAACTGTGGGTGGGTTGGAAACAGGAGGAATCAACGTTGGGGAGGGGAAGAAAATACTGGGAGAAATGACTGGAACTGGGGAGGCATTTGGGGGATGGAGTGGGAATGGAAAGGACATGCAGTTTATGACAGTGACCCCAGCAAAGACTCCTAGTACTAGGGGACAGAGAGCCTTCTGGTCATCTTCTGTAACCAGGCAAGGCCTCAAGTGGAGGGACTGGGACACCAACCCCGCGTCAAAACTTTCAACCTAGAGTGTGTCTCGCCTGTAGAGTGTTCTGGGACCAGAGCCTAGTGGAATCCTCACCCAGCAACCAATAGTGGCAGCCACTGGGCCCCACAGCCAACCATTAGGCGGAGCTCAGAGAGTCCTGTGGAGGAGGAAAGGAAGGATTGGGGGAACCACAGGGGTCAGGCACACCATGAGAAGGCCCACAGAATCAACTGGTGGGGACTCGTGGGGACTCACAGAGATCAGAGAGCCTCTAAGGGGCTGACGTGGTCCCCTGCATACGGCTGGGCAGCTTGGTGTCCTTGTAGCGTTCCCAGCAGTGGGAGCAGGGGGCAGTCACGGACTCTTCTGCTTATTTATGGTGCCCGTTTCCTCCTACTTGGTTGCCTCATTCAGCCTTGATGTAATGGTATGTGCCTGGCCTTATTGTAGCATACTATGCTGTGTGTAGTTGAAGTCCCTGGAGGCCTGTTCTTTTCTGAGGGGAGACGGAGGGGCGTGGATCTGGAGGAGAGAGGAGATTTGGGGAGAGAGCCTACAGGGAGTGAAGGAAGGGGAAACTGTGGTTGGGATGTCATATATTGGGAATAATAATATTATTATTAATTATAAAAATAGAATGAAAGAATGCCACATATTTAAACTGCAGTTCCCATGATGCTTCATTCTGATAGTTTATGGACTAACGTGTAGGTTAATCATCTTGTGAGGTATTTCAAGTACAATGTATTTCTATTACTCATATCTGAGACATGATCCCTTAACATAAAAGAAACAGAACAATTCTGTTTAGCAGTTTTCACAAGCTGGCGGTAGAAACTACTGTTTCAGTCAGCATGCAACTTTGTTTTTGATTCTGTGTTTCAAATTGCAACCTTGTTATCGCTTCTGTGTTCAAATGCCTTAATGATACACTACCGGTCCCTCTTCAAGGATCTTAGGAGAGAACATTGAAGGAGAAAACCTTTACATTTTATCAATTATTTTTATGGCTCCTGTTTAAAGTTCTCGAACTAGATTGTGAGTTCAGTTTACAAATACTTGCCACAGCCTGAATGGTCACACAGCTTTTAGTCTTCTTTAAACACCTTTAGTTCATTTTTAACAAATGCGCACAACAAAACAGGACGTAACTATTCCCGGCTTCACAGAAGCACCATCGTCATGAGCAGAGAGGTTGTGATGACCTCTAGACCTTGGGAAGAAAATAAGCAGAAAACACAGCTGATAGGCCTACGTAATTTAATGAGACTGTTAACGTTGCCTGTCGGGAGAGTGGAAGAATCACAAGTTCTCCACCTGAGAGTCCACCCGCCCTCCCTCCCACGCTGCTGCACAGAGCCTTGGGGAGGCTAGCGTGAGAGGCAGTGGAAGGTTGACCAGGGTCTGGAAATGCTAGACACTGCAGCTGCTCGTGAGTCAGCCATGCTGGGGAGGGACTTTTCAAAGATGCAGCTGCCTTTGAGTCATTCATGCCCCTGCTTGGACAGAGCTCCTCTTTGTTCTGCCAGTACCCTTTATATCTGGGGTAAACAAATCCTTCTTACGTCTTCCTAGAGAAGTCGTACACTGCATTACACACCGCAGAACCTGAAAGATTGTATATGTTGGATGGCCAGAGCCTACAAGGACCATCAGGCATCGGAGGTTTGCAATGACATCTAATTAGCCTACTCTCTATATCTTGCATGTTGGCAATATGATAAGGCATGTATCCAGTAACTTAGCAAATATAGCACTGGAAATTTTCCTACATATTCACAAGCATGTACAAAGTGTCATGGATGAGGAAACTAACTCATTTTAATCTGAAATAGCAACCTACAAAACCATCAGTAAAGGACTCACAGAATGAATTGGATATACCCTAGAGAAGGAGACTTGGAAGCTGTAAAAGAGGCCGAGAAAAAAAGAAGTTCCTTGTGTATTCCTTCATCTAAGATGCTTGCCAAGACACATAGTAAGTACAAGGCAAGGAGCAGAATGCCACATCGCGTATATTACCATCTGTCTCTGAAACCATGGTAAAGCTCACACAAAGACTGCCTCCTCAGTGGAGAGACTGGTGTCTGGAGGCTGGGACAGGAGGTTGCTCAGCCTTACATGTCCTCCATATTTTTAGAATCTGTTACACATGACTATTACCCATTGTGTTCAAAGAAAGTGCTTAAAAGATGCACATAAGATAATCTGCTTACACATTTCTGATTTCCTAATATTCAAAGCACCAATTATTGAAAATGATTCAAGTTCATTTTTTTCTAGTACAATGTGTGTCTGTCGTAAGATACAAACTTCCTCCAGCTCAGAACAGCGGTAACTGCTGTAGTGGTACTCAATTCAAAGGAGAAGGTTATTTAGTTTTCATTATTAACTATTAATTTATTCATTGGTTCATTTAACTGTGATTTGCTTAACTTTCTGCATGTGCCAGAAAGCGACAGAGATACCAGTCTCCCTTTGGGGAGCACTGTAGTGAGGGAGACAAAAAAGTAAACAAGCCCCTTACTCCATCTGTAACTATCCAACCCCCCCCCACCCCGGGCCAGGCAAACCAATACAATGCAGTTAAGTGTGAGAGGAAAGGAGGGTTGCAATGGGTAAACTTTGTTGCCAGCTTGACTGCGGTTAACGGTCACCATGGAAACACACGTCTTGGGTGTGTATATGAGGGTGTTTCCAGAACGGTTTAACTGAAGACAGAATGTCTACCCTGAATGTGGGCAGCACCATCTCATGCCCTGGGGTCCCCAACCGAATAAAAGGAGAAAGTGAGTTGAACATGAATTCATCTCCATTCTTTCTGCATCCAGACACAGTAGGACCATCTGTCTTACTCTCTTCCTTTCCGGCCATGGTAGACTGTAGTTTGAAAGAGTACACCAAAGCACACCTTCCCTCCCTAAGCTGATTTTACCAGAAATTTTCTCACAAATTTCCTAAAAGTAACTAACACAAGAAAGGAAGATGCAAAGGGAACCCGGATGAGGCAAGAAAACCCTACCCAGTCAGACTCCAGAGAAATCCAAGAGACAAGGAGAAATTACCCATGGCACGGAGGAGGCAACCCCTGCTCAGGCCTACGTAAAAGCTAAGGAGCCTATAATAGGTGGGTTGGATTGAGAGGCGGTCTGATTGAGGTCAATCAGAGGCAGGCTGAAGCAATGTACCTTTGGAAAAATGAGAGCACAAATATTGTGTGTGTGTGTGTGTGTGTGTGTGTGTGAGAGAGAGAGAGAGAGAGAGAGAGAGAGAGAGAGAGAGAGAGAGAGAAAGAGACAGGGAGGGGGGGAGGGAGAGAGGAGAGATGAGATTTGAGCCTAAAGGCAGCCATAGGCACAATATCTCTTAAAAAAACAAACAAAAAACTGATTTCAGGTCCTTAGAGTACAAAGTTCTGGAATCTGCCTTTTTATAGTGCTTACCTGGATATGTTAACACTAACTCTAGCATTGGAACTACTGGTATATGAGACCTTCTGGTCTGGACTCTCTGAGGATAAAAATGTCCTCTAAGTGACCAGGAGAGAAACAAGGCAAAGTTCTCTGAAATGTCCTCCAAAGTGAAGTTCCAAGAATGGCAGGCAGAGAGCGGACTTTCAAGGGCTTCTCCCGCCACAGTCAGGGGCACGGGGAAACAGGAACAGCGTGCCAAAGCAGGGTCTGCCTCCAACGGGAAACAGATAATTTAGATACAAAAGCTGCCTTTTGATTCTTTTAAACTTAGCATGAGGTACCACA
The DNA here is from genome assembly GCF_950005125.1 of Chionomys nivalis. NCBI lineage: Eukaryota > Metazoa > Chordata > Mammalia > Rodentia > Cricetidae > Chionomys > Chionomys nivalis. The sequence goes on from NC_080110.1 coordinate 5,308,817, forward strand.
GCAGGCGACACAAGTTCGCATTCTATTTATCTCCGCCACAGACTTGGAGTGAGGGCATGGACCTGGGCATCCATATGCATGCAGCATAGATAACCTCAGTGGGTCTAAAAGTGGGACACCTTCGCCACCTGAGGCAAAATGAGGCAGAGCGATCCACTGTTGCAAGATGCCTCGATGCCTCCGAAAACAGCACCGCGCTCCTGACTCGTCCCTGCACCGACGCAAACGTTCATCTCTATTTTTGGTTTGTCTTCCTTTCTGAAACCATCTTGGCCACTGTTTGATCTTTGCAAGATATAATTACACAGAGATTCCAACATGAAAACAAAAGAAAGACGGGGGGAAAAAAGGAAAACCAAACCACCCTACAAAGGTATATTTTTAAACCCTTAACAGGCTTGAATCTAGATGAGTCATATACTAAAATCAATACCATCTACAATTCTTCTCGATCTGCATAGTGTTTTTCTCACCAAAAGCTAAGCGCATGTTTGTTAAATTTATTCATTCACTCACATTATGGGTAATTTATTGAATATCCACTCAATGGCAAGCACTGTGGTAAGTATTATACAACGGTGAACAAGGGTATCCTCTCCCAGACCCCACTCCATGTCCTAGTGAACAGACATTATACAATGCACAAGGACATGGGGTGATGTTCTATTGAAGTAGAAGGCCAGGATGCTAAGGGAACAAGAAAGCTAGGGAGCTCTGGCATCACAATAGAGTAATTCTGTCTGGGAGGTATGGAAGCTTCCCCTAAGGGACTCTATTAAACCTGATTTAAAAGACAAAAGTCAGACAGGGAGTAAGAGAGAAAAAGGCAGAGGGTTAAGTTTGTGTGAACATTAGCAGGCAAATCAGGGAGGGAATGAAGCAGAGAAAGAGTGAGCAGCATAGAAGATGGAAGAACAATAGAAAAATGGCAGGCGGTGGTGGCGCACGCCTTTAATCCCAGCACTTGGGAGGCAGAGGCAGGCGGATCTCTGTGAGTTCAAGACCAGCCTGGTCTACAAGAGCTAGTTCCAGGACAGGCTCCAAAACAACAGAGAAACCCTGTCTCGAAAAACCAAAAAAAAAAAAAAAAAAAAAAAAAAAAAAAAAAAGAAAAATGGCAGGGATGTGTGAAGAGTTGCAAGGCTTCTGGGGTGCAGCAAAGAGAACAAAGGAGAGTTGGGAGTCCATTGGGAACAAAGTCAAGAGAGACCTCTGCAAGGCAGCTATTTTTTTTTCCGGATATTCTTATGCATTAGCAGATGGATACTTTTGCCCCAACTTGCAAGTAGCCCTAGAATTTAAAAGTTCAGCACCTTGGCCGAGGTCAGGGAGTCCCTGCTGTGCTCCATCCATTAATCTAATGGTCCCTGCTGGTGCTCAAGTAAGGATGTGCTTTAGCTCCAAATTATGTAAAATTAATAACAATTTGAGAACAGAGAATTGGAGTACATACTGTATACATTTCTGTGTGAGTAGTGATGTAATTTGGGAACTTCAGAACTTTTGTTTTGAGTTGAGGTAATGTAGGCTGAAGGAAAATTTCTGGTGTTTTCATTGCTTTTAGCCACAGTAAGTTCATTATAAACATATTAAATTATCAAGTGATATTAGATGACATATTTTTATTTTATTTTTTTAAAATATTTATTTATTTATTATGTATACAATATTCTGTCTGTGTGTATGCCCACAGGTCAGAAAAGGGCACCAGATCTCATTACAGATGGTTGTGAACCACCATGTGGTTTCTGGGAATTGAACTCAGGACCTTTGGAAGAACAGGCAATGCTCTTAACCTCTGAGCCATCTCTCCAGCCCCAAGATGACATATTTTTAAAATGTTGTCATTTGAGGGGAGGTATACTTTTACAGGGTACTTTTTTTTGTTTGTTTTTTTTTGTTTTTTGTTTTTTTGAGACAGGGTTTCTCTGTAGCTTTGGTGCCTGCCCCGGAACTAGCTCTTGTAGACCAGGCCGGCCTCGAACTCCCAGAGATCCACCTGCCTCTGCCTCCCGAGTGCTGGGATTAAAGGTGTGCGCCACCACCGCCCGGCTTACAGGGTACTTTTAAAATATCAGTAAGGACCCTTACTCTGCTAGATTCAAAAAAATATGAAGCAATGGTAGTTAAAGATTCAGGGATGGGGGTATCATTGTGTACCCACTGGTGAACCCCACCAGGCTCTGATTCAATATTCACACAGATGACCCTAATTAAACTAGGTAAGCCATGAATCTGAAAAGGGACAGGTAGAAAGAGGGGGAGGAGTCAGGAGAGTAAAGGGAGAGAAAGTAACCAAAACACATTATCATATCCATAAGAAATTGTTACAGAGCAAAACTAATCAATCTGCTTTTAATGAAGCTATGAAAGGAATGAAGAATACTTTCTTAATAACGCTGATAAACACTTTGCCAGAGCTAGAAAATCACAGTGCTGGGCCTCCTGTAGAGATTTGTCAGTCCTTGTCTTGCATGAACAATATTATTCTCAGAATTGTGGTGTTGGTGTTAATAATGAATATAACACCAAAGACTGCTAATCTGCCTAGCACTGTCCTAAATACAAGGCGTGCGTGACTTCGCTCCTTCTCACCGTTTGCCTAGAGTGATGGAGAGTGGAGGTGTGGATTTGATTCTTATCCCAGATGTTTGCATGTTATTAATACTACACCATCACGAACAGGAGCAGAGCTGTTCCAACACAGTTCTGGTAAGAGGATGCTATGGCAGGATCACTGGGAGAAAATGTGTCACCTTGGATCTGGTCCATGGCAAATAGAAAAAAATAATTAAGACACAAAGTTAAGCCCTGTTCCTGTCTGAGTGCTTGTGTCCAAAATCCATGCTGAATTTAAGCCTTGATACAACACTGTAAGACACAGAGCCTTTGGGAGGTCTTTAGCAGACAAGGAACCTTCATCGTGGGTAGGATCTGTGACTTAAACGTGTGCTAGAGGAGGCCAAACTAGACCTTCTGTTCTGCATTCTGCCAGCCAAGGTCACAGCCATGAGGCGCCATCCAACAGCAGAGGGCAAACCAAGCAGACACTGGATCTTCTAGCATCTTGACCTTGGACCTCCCAGCTTCCAGAGCCAGGAGAAATTGGCTTCTACCATTTAAAAGTTAGTCAGAAGAAGGTATTATGTTATAGAAGTACAAAACGACTAAGGCGGATTTTAATATTAGGAAAGACTGGAAGACAAGTATGATGCTGTTCTCGGAGGCTCTAATTAAAAACACCACATCTTTAAGAAGACAGAGACTATAAATAACGTCATTAGAAGCTCAGGGGTGTGTGTGTGTGTGTGTGCCTTCAGTTGTACATCCATTGGTGATCCATTAGAACAAGTGGGGCCTAGTGGCGTCATCAATAAACATACAGTTGAAGGTACACACACTCACAGACTCACACACACTGACACACTCTCACACATACACAGAGAGAGGAAGGGAGAGGGAGACAGAGACACACAGAGAGATTCAGAGAGAAGACTTGGCTTCCAGAGAAAATAATGTGAGGACAGAGGAAACTTTCTAAGAGGCTCAGGTTTCCAAACAAGTCTTATAAAAATGGAAGACGGAATGTATAACAAAGGGTGAGATAGAAGAATAGCAATGACCTATGTGAAGACTATCAGGGAGCTGCAACAAAAGCCAGGAAAGAGCTGGGACTTGTGAAAATGTCACAGATGACAAAGGTTAGGCAGCAGAAAAGAAAAAAAGGAAAGGTACTCAGAGCCCAAAGATGAATAAAGAATATTATAACCTTGGCTTTTGGGAGGAGGTGGATATTTAACAGTAGGTTTGCATTTGTCGTAGCTGGTCAAATAGGTCTGAGAATAAATGAGTATTGTGGGCTCAGCCCTAAATGGGGCATCTGTAGTACCTCCTCCAAGGCCCAGAGACCGTCACAGAAGAGGGGAAAACACCTAAGAGAGCTAGGAGATGGGAGATGTGCTATAAAACGCTGCCTTCTAGATATGTCATGGCCATTGCAATCATGAACACACATCAGCTATGGTTAAAGCATAAAACCTGCACACAAAGAAAGGAAAAAAAGGGAGAGAGGGAGGAAGGGAGGGAGGCCATTAAAGTAGGATGGGGACTAATCAGAAAGGAGAGGGGGTCATCAGTAGCAGGCGGTGATAAAAAGGTAATGGAGGTGGATAGGATCAGAGCAGATTGCGTTAAAAAGTTTTTTAAAGGACATTTATCCTTCATTAGTGCAGGGTTAGTATTAAAGAGATACATTTGAATCTTCCCCTACAAACTCATCATCAGGATGGGGAGCATGAAACCCTCCAACTGCAGATACAGCAAGTGGGTGTTAAGGCACAGATGCAACTCGTTAAGTTTTCCTGCTGCTCAGCTCCAATTCCAACTGCCAGCTAGTGAGACAAAGATGGCGGTTTCATAGAGTGTCGGCAACCCATGTTCTAAGCATACCTAAACAGCTGTTGCCAAGTCTGAGACCTAATGAAAAGGTAGAAAGACCTCAGTGCTGTGGTACAGTTAGAGAAGGGTACTCAAAGAAAACTGCGGGAAATAATTAACATTCGGAGCCTCGCACATCCCTTTGGCCAATCCACAGGGCAGTGAAGCTGACTCACTGTTCCTGTAAATATTACACCATTACTTTAGGGACTGTTGAGTGAGTCCCTGAACTGCTGGAAACGGTCCCTGCTTTGCCTGAAAAGGAATGACATCATCTCATAAGCGCTGCTTTCATGTTTCTGATGGACCATGAGTCAGGAAAGGGGGATACAGTTTGACTTTGCTCCCAATCCCAGCCTCTAGAATGGCTCAGTAGGAAAAGATGAAAAGAGCACTGAACAGGGAGTCCTCCAACCGAAGATCTCCCCCTCTTCTGACCATGTGGAACAAGCCATTCACCCATCAGGGCTCTGGTTACCTAGTGATAAAACGGTATATTGCTGCACACCGCGCCCCCATGTCTGAGCTCTGTGCGCTAGAACCCAGTTGCCAGCTTTGGGAAAGGGGGCTGGAGGTTGAGAATACAGATGCAGAGACAGACCGACACGCAGACCTTTAAATACTAAGCCCTAAGAATGTCCCCTTTATTGTGTTCAGGGGCAGATTATATAGAGATAGCCACGCCCCAGCCAAACCCACCAGAAACCACTCTCCTGCCATCAGGAATTCCTGAAGGTCTTGTGCTCAGAGCAGCTGTAGGCACTCAGATCAGGGGAAAACAAGTTGTTTACAAGAAATTCAGGATCTGGGGTCTCACTGCTCCCAACAGTATAATAACTGTCTTACCTGTTTCATCCAGCATTTGATGAAGGACACTTTCACAAAATCTCTCTATCCATAGATGATGTAATTATTCCCAAGTTTCAAGATGAAACCTTCCAGAACTTAAAGTCTTCCTAGAACAATTACCAACCTAGTAGTGCAAGCTCCCCCAAAGGCAGAGAGCTCCACTGGGTCTGAAAGGCACAGGTAATGCCACTTAAGTCACCATCCAGAGAAAGGGGCTCACTGGTCACTAAGCTTTTGTTGTTGATACTATTGCTGCTTGCTTATTTTGTTAGTCTAAGGACTTTTCATGTCAAAAATTCAATCAACACACTGTTCACATACACACGAGATGGGAAGGGAGATGCCACGCTCTCAATGCCACATGTTTAGGAAGATTCAGTGTAACCAGAAGTATGTACTAGAGAAAGGGTTTAGATTATTTGTATGGAGTATGGAATCCATATTGTTATGAAGACCAATGTGAGGGGCTGGAGAGATGGCTCATAGGTTGAGAGCACTGGCTGCTCTTGTAGAGAACCTGGGTTCACATACAAACATTGTAATGCCAGTTCCAGATGAGATGATATGGTGCACTCTTCTAGACTCTGTAGGCACCAGGCATGCATGCGATACACATATATGTATGCGGTACACATACATGCAGGCAGGCAAAACACCCATAGACACAAAATTAATCTAAAATAAAAGAGAGCAATGTGAATATTTTAGGCAAGACATCACTTAGAATTCAGGTAAAACTGTACACAGTTTATACAAGTACACATTTCCCAATAATTTGTTAGTTTTTTCAGCACTTAAGGCAGAAAATGAATTTGGTTTTTGGCCATAAGTTTCAGCAGTGAGTGAGCAGCATCTACATTTATTCAGCCTTAAGTTCTACTAGAAATGAATCTTCAATCTTTAAAATGCTCACTTGTCATAATTAACTTACAACAAAATTTCAAACAAGCAGAAACTCCTGGATTTTAAAACTTATTTCATAAAATAATACCACCAATTATGCCCCATTACTATATGTGTTAAAAAAACGAAATCCAATTAAACTATGAGATAATTCAATCTCATAACTTTTTCTTAAGCTTTCCTTTAAATCACTTTCAAAGTTCCTTAGGTTAACTTTCAGAATGTATCATTCCTGTGCTGGCACGCAACGTGAGGCATGGGACCAGGTGGGATCGAAACCTCAGTCAACAAATGGTGTCAATGTGGACAACTATGTCCACATAAAACCTGAGAGGACTTGGCAAGTAATTCTAGACACAAAAGAAGAGAGTTAAACATGGCTTCTTGGTAGCAGCATTTTCTCAGGTGGGCTCTATTTGGTAGAGGCAAGCGTATCTCATTTAAGAGAGGCTTCTATACTCAGCTTTAGCTGCAGAATCCTTGCAGCTCTTTTAAGAGACCTCACAACCCAATACTTAAATATTGGTTATGAATAGCCAACACCATGCTTCTTGGTGGTGGCAGAGACCCTGGAACTCCATAGAGTTGTGGCAATAAACATGGCTCCTGTCAGTACCTCCACCAGAAAGCTAAGGAATGGGGTGGATCCAGGCTTCAAAGTCATGGCTTTAATCCTAGCCATATTGCTTAACAAATTAAAGACATGGTCAGAAAAAGCGAGATATACAGTAAAGATAGATTCAGATGAAAAAAACCTCTAAATAGTTTATAGTATGTTTAAAAATATATGTAGGCTTGGGAGAGAAAAAAAAGGATAAAGTCCTTAAAAAAAGAAAGAAAAAGAGTAGTTGGGTGTGGTAGCACACACCTTTAATCTCAGTACTTGGAAGGCAGAGGTAGGTGGATGTCTGTGAGTTCAAGGACAGCTTGGTCTTCAGAGTGAGTTCCAAGATGGCCAAAGATACACCTGTTTCAAAAACAAAATATTAAAAATAAAAATAAAAGAAATAGAGATTAAAATAAAGCAACATAAAGATGGAAAATACACAGAGAATCTGGATACTGTATGTTATTGTGTTGTCTTTCAATTGTTTGATGGCTGAAGAAGGAACAACAGTTGCTAAAAGACATTTGATTATAAATGCTGCTGGATCAATCCAATATATATATTTTGAAAATGTCTTGGCTTCAAAATTTAAGTCAAAAGATATGTTACTTTGGAGAAGAAGTTTTGCTTTTGTTTTCACAGGAAATGAGAGGCTGTGGATTCATTCTGTGTTAAGAAAAATCAGGTTTAATTAAGGAAGACCTACTGAAAAGTCTCTGATAGGAGCAGATGGCCCAGATGATCCAACATTTCAGAGAACCTCTGTTGGAGATTCCTCTGAGTTCTACATCCAGAACAGCCTTAAGACTGCTGGATGAGATGATCAAGTCTCACAGAATATTCCAGTCAGGACTTGACCATAACCCTAAATTTTTCTTAGGTCCGCATAAGATTATCAGCACCCCCAATCAGCAGGAAATAGCCTAGAGAACTATGCCCACATTCCCAAAAACTGGATTACAGATCTTCATTATTGCTTAGAGTGTTGGTAACAAGTTGTTATGGATAATGGTCAGGAAAAAAGCTAAACAAAGGTTTTTGTTTTGAAAAAAGAGGGAAGTGCTGTGGACAATGGTTTTATGCCCTGTAAAGATTTGTTACTTGCATTGAATTAATAAGAAAATGATTGACCAGTAGCCAGGTAGGAAGTATAGGCAGGGCCACCAATTCTGGGAAGAAGAAAAGTAAGTCTGCAGTCATCACCCAGACACAGAGGAAGCAAGATGAGAATGCCTCATTGGTATAACGTACCAAGCCACGTGGCTAACACAGATAAGAATTATGGGGTAATTTAGGATGTAAGAGTTGGTTAATAAGAAGCCTGAGCTAATAGGCCAACCAGTTTATAATTAATGTAAGCCTATGTGTGTTTGTTTGGAACTGAATGGTTGCAGGAACAGGCAGGACAGAAACATCTGTCAACACTGTGCTAGATTTAAAGGAAATAATTTTGCTATGGGATCCTTAAACCCTCCATTTGAAGTGTCTCCTATATTTTGACCAAGCAATCCTAACTTCATGCTCCATGAACTGACCCCACACTCTCCCTGAAATGGAGTGTAAGCTCTGGGATAAATCTACAGTCAACAGTAGTGACAGAGACCCTATCTACTGTCTGGCCAATGACAAGGAAGTGAGGCTTGATCCCAACCACAGAGATACAGATACAAAGAAGCACACCATTTGGGGGACAATCAGCTTGGAAAAATAATTTGCTGGTGAACTCTAGTTATGCATGTTCTCTTTCTTCTCACCTCAAGGCGGGACTTGAATTCTTTCAGCCCTTTCTCCTCTTCCTCCTCTTCCTCTATTTTTCTTCTCCTTCTCCTTTCCTTCTCCTCCTCTTCTTCCCCTTCCTTCCTTCCTTCCTTCCTTCCTTCCTTCCTTTCTTCCTTTCTTTCCTTTCTTTTCTTCTCCTTCTTCTTCCTCCTCCTCCTTTCCTTCACTTTCTCTTCTCCTACTCTTCCTCTTCTCTCTTCTTTCTTCTCCTTCTCTTCATCTTTCTCTTCTTCATCTCTTCTCTGCTTCCTCTGCCTTCTCCTCTTCTTTCTTCTCCTCCTCCCCCTCCCCCTTTTCCTTCTTCTACTGTATTGTTATCAGGCCTTGCTTCTCAGACCCACAACCTCAGCATACATCATGCATGTGACACCTTACCCCCACCAGCTTCAGGCAGCTGGGACCATTCTATCCAATGTTCTCTATAGTCACTCATAAATGCAGATGTGAGCTAGCATCTGTTACTATACCCCTCACCTTACCCCCACCGGTCTCAGTCAGCTGGTTCCACTGCATCTTAAATTCATACTCTATCATCACAAGGGTCAACTACTCCACCATGCTCCCTGTTCTGGTGACAACAAGCCTGATATGCACCATCAGAAGCCACTGAATGTTGGTTCGTGTTGAATACTCAACATAGCCTGTTAGAGAAAAAGGCAGTTCTGAGAAGGTGGTGGAGGAGAATCACCAAGAAAAATTTTTGTTTGATAAAGCCACAATAAAATCTACTTACTGTGTAAGCAAATTTAAAACTTTATAAAAATAACCACCACCACCTCTCCCCCTTATTAAAAATGTAACAGCAAGTTTTCTGGGGATGGAATCACCTTACCATGTTGGTTTGGAAATCTAAAGAAAAGAAGTCTGTTGAAAGTTTCTTTCGTGTGGTCTGATTGTTCTCATTGTTTTGCCCTGCTCTTGGGAGACAAGAGAGTCGTTTTTACTCATGTAGGCCCTTAAACAATGGCTGTACCATATAAAAAATAAAATTATATAATATGATAAAAGGTTGAAAGTATGCTTTCTGCAGCCAGATGCTTTTGGTGACATCAAGAGCCCATCACTCACTAGCTCTGTGACTCTGAGTAAATGACCATGAGGTCTCTGTGCTTAACTCTCCACATTTATGAATAAGGATGACACAAATACTAACCTCATAGGACAAAAGAAAAAAATTCTTCAAATGTCAGCTTACTAAGAGTCAGTTATCACAACAACATGATCAAAATTACAGTCATCATTTTTATTTTACTAAGAATCCTCTCATGTATAGTTATTGATATTTATGACTAAAGAAATTTACTGGTAGACCAACTCAAGGCAAAGCCTTGGTAGTCTTTTGAGATACATCTGATATTTTTTTCTGCTACTTTCTTGTTGGTGTGATAAAAGCACAATGGCAAAGAGCAACTTGGATAAGGAAGAGTTTATTTGGGCACATGGTTCCAGAAGGATGAGCATCTATTGCTGTGGGGAGGCATGGCAGCAGGGAGCAGGCATGCTGGCCAGAGCAGCAAGCTGAGAGATCGCATCTTCAACTATAAACGTGAAATAGAGAGTGTATGGAAGCGGGGAGAGGCAATGGAATCTCAAGCATGCTCTCAGTGGCATGTTTCCTCTAGCAAGGCTGCACCAGATTCTCAAACAGCATCGCCAACTGGGGACCAAGTGTTAAAATACCGAAGCCTGTGAGGGACATTCTCATTCAAACCACCTTCAGCTTTCTTCTTCTCTCATTTAAACTCTTTCCTTTTGAGAATTAGAGTTCATCAACCTTCTCTGAGGAGTTCTAGAACTAGCCTCCATCTTCTGTCCTCATGACCCAACCACAGGAACCTTGCCGCCCCTCAAGATCTACTTGAGAAATCCAGAGAGCCCTTCCACTTCCATTGCACTTTCCTAGGCTAGCTCACACAGTACTCTTGATGGAACACGACTCACTGTCTAGGCTATTCTCTTCCCTTAGAACCCTGTTTCCTTTTTCCCCTTTTCTACAACTGAATTTCCTTAGAAGCATTGCTGTGTCCCATTAGAACACTTCCCTTTGCTGTGGGTTCTCAGAGTTCTCTAAAACATCCCATCTCACAATCCTTATAACACTGAATGATGCCATGTTCTCTCTTGAGTGAAAGTTTGGCACTTCATATTATATTTATATTTTGCACCCCTGCTTCAAAACATTTTTTTCAAGTAAATTATGTTGACAAATACTAAACAGATCAACTTGTCCATCTGCCAAGTCTGCACACAGCAAGAGATGGACTATACACAGAGGTCAGCAGGGGACAGATGTGAAGACTACTGACTTCAGTAGCTACTAGTTCTGCACACAATATTATGGGAAATGAATGTTCATATTTTTTTCTGGCATTGTCACATTTCCTACCTGATAAGTGGTGCCCTCAGGCACTGGTCCTGCTGTCACTAATTGAAATGTGTTCTCCCATATTCAGCTTCAGTTGTTTTGTTGATTCATGGAGCACCTTGCTTAATTAAATAATGCAAGCACTTAGTTATATAAGGGCCCCAAATCTCCACTAGGTGATTCAACAAGATGTTGTGAAAGGAGCCAATCAGCACTAGGTAAAACTAAATGACTGAGTGTCCTGGTGGCACCAGATGAAATTAAAAAAAAAAAAATCCTATTATCATCTTTGATGGCTGCCTGCAGCCATATGGAGGTGTAGTTATATTTTACATTTGGGTATTCTCTGGTACACTGTAGAGAAAAACTACACCAGCAAGCAAAACGACTTCCACATGGGGATAAAACAGCACAAACAAGCCAATTAATCATGTCCCCAAATTGCAGCTCAATGATCCACCCTCTGGACTTTACTAATCATGCAACTAACAGGGACATTAGGTTTGCCTCCACAAAATCTTGACAGTAGTCTCTGTTTTCAAGATTTTATAACATAAAGTAATCATGTCAGAAATAGAAAAGTACTGAGGAGAGAATATAGACATTCAAATCTGAAATCTTGCATCCTCCAGGATCCTCCTGTCTTGCTTAGATTCTTTAAGCCTTTTGTGCAATTAAGAAAAAGACTTGACCCTGCTCTATACACTGTGTTCACCCAAGCCATGATCAGCCAACAAAGTGAATTCCTGGCACCAGGAAAGAGATGGCTAAAATGTCACCCATGTGAGATATTTGTGACAACCTCAAGAAGCCACCCAGTGCAGCCTGACAATGTTTAAAATGTCACCGTGTTTTTTATCAAGTGCTTTAGCCAACAACTAGAGGATACTTACATACTTTTAAATATCAATTCAAAACGGCGTATTCAGACAAGGCACAATTCTTTCTCTAAATACGTTGTTACAAAACTAGATTTATGCACATTGAAATTTAAAACATATTGCACACTTACATTAAACTCTTTGAGACAGAAATTATTTTATGATAGTCTTGAGGTGTAGGTCAAATCTATTTTTCACAGGGGACAGGCTTTTACATAATATCTGGACAGGCCTGTGGCACACTGATTGGAAGAGGAAAACGTCAACTCCTTCTAAAAATCTATATGCTTTGTAATCAATGTGGATAAGTAAGCATAAAGAGATTTATTCAACACAGCAGCGAATTAGAAGTCAAATTCTTTGCAATACTTTATAAATATTCTCGAGTAGAAATGAACATATGGGAAATATTATCTGTGTAGTCAGCTGTGGTGGCAGAGAAGCACCGGGGACAATGAGGTCAGAGACTGAGCAGGGAGGATGACACAGGACCCCAGACCCAGACGGAGGGGCTCGGTGTCCACAGCACAGTCATCGTGGCAGCCCCAGGGGGCAGTTCATCTGCTCTAAGAGATGAGGTTAATGACAAGCATGCAGGTGAAGGGCTTACATAAGTGAAAGAAAGGTGTGTTGAGCTCACATAAGAGAATCAGTCTGGGTTCACTCAAGAGACACATGGGATACTCAAGCAGAGAAATTCAGTGGACTCCTACAAGCTGTCTAAAGCATTCTGAGTATCATTCACCCCCGAGCAAAAGCAGAACTTCCTCTAGTTAATCCTCAGTTTTTCCCTCTTGCAAGTTTCTTGACACTACTTATGAAAGAAAGCAGAGAAAAGTGACTCCCCACATCACTTGGACCTCTTAATAAATATTCTCTGTGTGAACAGCAGCCAATATACCTTGTTGCAGAAATGGGGTCTGACAGGTGACAGAAGCAGCCAAAAGCTCAGCAGTGAGAAACGACTTGCATTCCAGAGCAATTTAAGAGTTTATGGAGTGGGGACAGAGAAATGGTTGAGCAGCTAAAAGCGTCTACAGCACAAGCATGAAGACCGAATTCAAAACCCCAGTGCCCACGTAAAAATCCACATATGGATAGATGCACACACACCTGCAACCTCGGCACCGTGGGGACTGGTGGTGGAGATAGGAAGACTGAATCCCTAGGATTTCCTAGGTCCCTCGCTCCAGGTTTAGAGAGAGACGCTGTCTCAAGATACAAAGGCAAGGAGTAACAGAGCAAATATTTCCTTTGGTCCTTGCCATGTGCACAGGAGAATTCACATGCGTGTGTGGGCACGTGTGCATGCACACAGACACAGACACACACACACACACACACCTTAAAAAGATTATGGACATATACACACTGTCACACATTCCTATATAATGTTACATCATTTGAATAAGTACTACTACAATGTATGGCTAAGAGCTATGTAGCAAACAAATTAATGAACTTCCTAATATCATACAATTATTTTGTGAAAGAACCAAGTTTTGACATGGAAAACCATTGCCATTCTTTGCTGTAATATAGCATCTTCCACAGACAGTAGACACACAACCTCTGAAATACAGAAACAATGTCTAGAGAGCTAGGGTCCCAGCCAGCTGAGGAGTTATTGGTGACTTCTGAGGGACAGACAGTAAACTTTTGCAGGGTTATAGCCACTAGTAAGTTGACCATGATCAGCCCATCACCCCATACACATGCATGCAACACTAATTAAATTCAGTGGGTTATTACAAAACAAAATGGCCATGAAAGTAGGAGGGGAAAGAGGGGATTTCCAGAGGGAGGGATAAGGTAAGTAAGTGGGGGGATATTCAAAATGCATTAGATATGTACATGAAATTGTCAAAGAATAAAAATTCCTTTGAAGAGAAAATATCTTGTCAGGTGACCTTGTCTATTTTCTGACAAAATTGGGAACATGAGGGTGGGGAGAGAAAGGAGGGTGGAAGGGGAAGAGGAGGAGAGAAGGGGAGAGGCGAGGAGAACTTGAGGGACAGGATAGTTGAGATGGAGGCAGGACAGAGATGAGAGCAAGGAAAGAGATATCTTAATTGACGGGGCCATTATGGGGTTAGCAAAAACCAAGCTCTAGAAAAATTCCCAGGAATTCACAAGGATGACCCCAGCTAAGACCCTAAGCAATAGTGGAGAGGGTGCCTGAACTGGCCTTGCCCTGTAGTCAGACTGATGATTATCTTAAATATCACCATAGAACCTTCATCCAGCAACTGATGGAAACAGAGGCAGAGACCCACATTGGAGCACTGGGCTGAGCTCCCAAAGTCCAGTTGAAGAGTGGGAGGAGTGAGAATATGAGCAAAGAGGTCAAGGCCATGATGGAAACACCCACTGAAACAGCTTTTCTGAGCTAATGGGAGCTCACCAACTCCAGCCAGACTGGGAAGGAACAAGCATAGGACCAAACTAGGCCCTCTGAATGTGGTTGACAGTTGCATGGCTGGGGCAGACTGAGGGGCCACTGGCAGTGGCACCAGGATTTAATCCCTACTGCTTGTACTATTTTTTTTGGGAACCTAGTCTCTCTGGATATTCCTTGCCCACCCTAGATATAGTAGGGAGGGCCTTGGACCTTCCCCAAAGCAATGGGCCTTACCCTCTCTGAGGAGTGGAGGGGGTGTGGTGGGGGAGTAGGTGGAGGGAATGGGAGGAGGGGAGGGAGTGGGAACTTGGATTGGTATGTATAATGAAAAAGGATAGTTTGTTTTCTTTTTAAAAATAAAATAAATACATAAAAATAAATGTTTATAATTTAAAGAAAATATCTTGGAGAGACAGGTATTTTTACATGTGTTTTACATACCATGGACTAATTTCTATAAAGTACTTATTGCATATCATACTTAATTACTTTTACTGAGAGTTAATATGCCTATATATAGTGATAGTTGCTATATATATGTATACATATACGTATACATAAATGTGCAGAAAATATTCATACATATATTTATATACATATGTGTATATGTATACATATATGCATGTATGTGTATGTAAATAAATGTGTGTATATATGTGTGTGGTTTAATGTATATATATGTGAGGGTATATATATATTTGTGTGTATATGTGTGTATAAATATGTGTATATGTGCATGTATATATGCATGTATATGTGTGTATATATGTTTGTATATATATGTGTGTATATATGTGTGCGTGTGTGTATGTATATGTGTGTATGCACACATATATACATATATATGCAGGAATAATTTTAGGGGATAGGGATTATTATCCACATCAAATGGATAAGGAAAGTGAAAGCTAAAAATATGATACTTGACATCACTCACCTAAAAAGTAGTTTAATAGAGTCAAATTTTAATAGTTTTAATTATAATATAGTAACTTAATTTTAAATCAAGGTCTATACTACCAAATAGCCTGCCTTCAATTACTATAACAATATATATTGGTCCATTATTTCCACTATTAATATATTTTAAGATAACAAGATAGGTGTTTTGTCACGTGCATGCTATGAATATTTTGTTTTAACTACAAAAGACCAAGGTTTAAACTAAGGATCTAACCAGCTGTGTTGGGAGAGAGAGAAAACTATCTGCATGTCTTTCTAGCCCCACTTCTCACCCCTCAACCTTTTCTGGTTTCTGTTTAAGTCTTGACTATGGATACTGGAATCACCCATTACCTCCTCAGCAATCACATACAAATAACAGAAAAGATGTTGATGATGCATGCATGCTGTTTTTCTAAACTAAAACAGCATGAAACGAAAAACTACACAGAACAACAGATCCTCTGCACAAACACAGGTCATTTTGAAAATCATTTTTCTAAAGTCTCTCTGACACACAGGCTGCTTTACCCCAGTTTTCTGCACTTTTCAGGAAAGTGGGGAGATGCTAAAGGATAGGGAACGTGCTGGGGATCCAGTGTTGGGCCCTCCCAATATGAGTTACTACTCTTTGGCAAATGGATGAGGTCATCAGGGACTAAAGGTGGGGACCCGGATGAACCCACAATCCACTGATCGTAATGGAAAGTGGGGAGGGGTGATGGAAATATTAAATAAATGAATGCCTTACTCAAAATGCAAAGAGGAATATAAGGAAATACCGTGAAGGTGGTTAGATTAGACTTCCTGCCACTTGCTATGTCTGACCCCCACATCATTCTCTGAAATGAATGTCTAGCACCCCCTAGTGACTGGTGTAAATTATCAAATCATTTGTTATGGGCATGTATCCAAACCTTGTTTCCAGAACTAAAGCCCCAAAGGGAATCTAGCTCAAGTCACTTGAAATGCTTTGAGGCAGGCACCTCTCTTAACTCCACGCCAGCAGAAGCCGTCAGCAACCCTAGGACACACTTATGTTATACGTATGGGGTAAATAACCAACACAAGAGTAAGATTGGGGAGCTCACTTCCTCTACATGTCTGTTTAGTACCTGTGAGTATCAGAATCCTAGCCATAAGTTAACCAATGCTAAGTCATTTTCCTTTCACTAAGGAGAAATAATCTGAGATATATCTATTTGTCCCATCAAATGTGAGCATGGTGTTCTCCCCAAATTATTCACTGGTGAACATGATTCTAGTCATTCATTAAGTTGATAACTATTTAATGAGTTCCTACTATGTACCAGGAATCACTCCACATATAAGATCACATAAACTATAATCAATTAAAACACGTAGCTTTCCAGGTTACAGACATACCAAAAATAAAACTAGGACAGGGAGATTAGATTTAGGAGGGACAGGGTTCTTTTGTTTCCTTTTCTAAACGGCTAAACAGGAAAACAGAGAGAAAATTAATGAAAAAATTGAATAAAGACCTCAGGAAAGTGTAGAAATAATCCCTGCAGATGACGATGGTAAGATCCCTTAGGTCCCACAGCGAGATCATTCAGTGTGCTCCAAAACCACCAAACTGCTCTGTGTCTGGAGCAAGAGAGGGATATGGGCTAAGTATAGACAGACCATGCCATTTAAACTGCTATGCCAGGACCTTGGCTTGGATTCTGGACAGTGAGATATGACTGCCCTTGGGCTTTCCAAGGGTACTATGGCTGATGGATTAAGTAGACTTCGGAAGTAAGTATGGAAAGGGAACAGCACATAGGTGGATGGACAAGAACAAGAGAGAGAAGATGGTAATCTGTGGAAGGGTCCCAGCGAGGTGCTGACCTACCAGATTCTGACAACATATAGAATCAATGCATAGAGAACAGGAGTAAAGGATCACATCAAAGATGCGGCCCCGACAACTAAGGAGTTGAAACTGAAACACACACTAATGGGGCTTAGCGGGTAGGATTTTTATTTTACTTTGGCAGCTTTTTGTCTTATCAGTGTTTTGTTTGATTGTTTTCATTTTTTGTTTTTGTGAGGAGGTTTTGAGAGAAATCATAAAGTTGGGTAGGGAGATGGGGATGATCTGGGAGAAGTTTGAGGAGAGAAAAACCATAATCAAAATATACTGTATTAAAAATTAGGTGGACGGTTAGGAATGGTGGCACATGCCTTTAATCCCAGCACTTGAGAGGCAGAAGTAGGTGGATCTCGGAGAGATCAAAGCCAGCCTGGTCGACACAGAGAGTTCCACAACATCCAAGGCTGCACAGAGAGATCATGCCTCAAAAGAAAAAATCCAACAAAATTTGATTAATTTAATGAAAATATCTTTTAATCTTTTGAAAAAGAAGAGGCCATGAAGCTGGGAGGGGGTCATGTTAGGGGTATGCAGGAGAACTTGGAGAGGGAAACGGGGAGCGGATATGATTGCATTGCATTATACACATGCACGAAATTCTCAAAGAAATAATTTAATTTTTTTAATGGAGTTGCTATGAACTGAGATGTGAAGGGTGCAAAGAGATCTAGCAGGAAAATAGCAGGAACTCTATCAGCCAACGTTTAAGTTTTGAGACCTCTACTGAGCTCTCATCCTTGAAAACTCTAATAATAATAATGTTCCTGAGAGGTGTATATGCTTCATTCACAATGCAAGCATAGCATTAGGCGAGGGAATAGGGTGCGGGAGTTGGAAGGAAGAAAATCAGTCACCTCTACAATTTCCATGCTAACACTAGGGCCCTAATACTCTTCAGCACCACGGACAGCGCCCAGCAAAGTAGACTCCAGGAAGAACAAAGGCGGTGTTAGCCATCAATGGTAATGGCTGCTTCCGGGTTTCTGTAGACACTGCATAAACTGCACCCATCAAAACAAGATTATATTGAATGAATGAGCTCTGTGATCTTTCTGTGGGTAAACACTATTTTCCGCCTATTTTTTTCTCAACTATACTTTCAAAGACACACTTCTGACTTTAAACACATTATTTTAGAAAATCTACATATATATGTGTGTATTCCCACACTGCCTCCTTTCTAGTCATTTTTCAAATTCCAATTCGGATTTTCACGTTGCTACATACACAGTGTTTGGCTTATAAAAATCGTCAAAGTAAGTTATGGCCATGATAAAGCAGAATATCAACGGCAGCAGAGCTGAGGATGGTGTATCGAACCCAACCATCACCAGAGCCTGGCTAAGTTGTGGACGCTTCCACTGGATAATGACTGATTAGTCTAGATTCCTTGCTAATAAACATCCCGGGGCTTTGTTAAGAGCTACTATAATAAAGTAATGCGTGTAATTTAAATATTTTCTGCAACTTTAAGGATAAGAAAAAATAACATGTGGACATATCGGAGCATATCTGAAAATGTTCACTCATTATATCATGCAGATAAGGGCTCGAGAATCACACCCTGCCCTTTCTAAGAGCTATGAACAGATACAGGGATGTCTTAAGACATCCACCAAATGGAATTATTGTTCACTACATGGTATTATATTGATTCCACAATTAAGTGTTCCAAATTTTCACACAAGGTGAGAAGCTGTTTGCTGAGACCCAGCTCAAGGTCTAAAAGTGGTTTTGGAGCCTGTCCTGGAACCAGCTCTTGTAGACCAGGCTGGTCTCGAACTCACAGAGATCCGCCTGCCTCTGCCTCCCAGGTGCTGGGATTAAAGGCGTGCGCCACCACCGCCCGGCTCACTCCCCAGTTTTTATCAGAGAACCAGGACTGTCATATCTATTGTGACAGAGAAGTTCTGTTCTTTAGATGCGTGTGTCTGGTTGTCTGCATGACACGGAGTAGCAATGATGCCATTAGGAAATGCATTTCAAGTATCTCAAGAAATGAAAATATACATATATCTCAGAGTAGTTAAGGAATCAAATGAAATCAAATCAATCAAGATTCTGGCATATCCAGGACCATAGCTGGTCTTCAATTCAGTATAAGCTTGCCAGATAATAAAAAATAACTAGACAACAAAACCTAGCATTGCTTTTCTTGGGAGTCTGTTTATTATACTCCTTTCTGTGCCTGCAAATGATACAGTGAAGTTAATTTGATGCTACAAAGAAAAAAATACATGAAAACACAACATTTTTTTTAAACAACCAGATTCAATTTCACAAAGGTTTTCAACAGAAATATACAGATAGTTGGCAATAGAACACTTTCTCTCTTTGTGATATTCAAAGTCCTTTTGAGGGCTAGGGAGATAGTTCAGTTTGTAACATGATTGAGCTTGATCACTAGAACCCACGTTAAAAAAAAAAAAAGCAGACACGGTTGGGAAATAGAGATAGGCAGCTCTCTGGGGTTTGCTGGCCAGCTCACGTAGCCTGGTTGGTGAACTACAGGCCAACGAGAGACCTTGTCTCAAAAAACAAGGTCGATGACCGTCTTGAGGAATTACACTCACATGTGCACATACATACACATGCAGCCACATACACCAATGGTGCACGCCTCCCCAAGTCCTTCTAAAAGTAGATACCAATAAACACGTTTTAAAATAAAAGAATACACAAATATGAAAATTGCTTTCTTTCCCCATGAATCCACTTAATGTATCAGTGTTCCAAACAAAACAAAATGCATGCATGGGAGTTTCTATGACAACTTAGCTTTCTGGTCCATAAAGTGATTTCCTCTGCGAAGTAAACATTCAGAGCTCTGGGTACTTCATTGATAAGATCCTTCCCAGGAGCTGCCAATGTGGCTTTATGTAACATTTGGATGTTTTGGATAATTTATCCCATCTGCGACAGGCTGGCATTAACCAGACTTGCATTTCTGCAGAATACCAGCTAATGTGATACTGTCTCCAAGTCCAGAAGTCATTCTGTCCCCATTTGAAGAAAACTTATTTAGAGAAATCCATAAACACACAAATTTAAGCTAAATAGAGTATTTGGTTGGAAGTTTGTATAAAATTTGCACTACTGTTCGGCCTTTCTTTCTCCCTGCCCCCCCATGACTTATTCCCATTCTTAACAGAATTTCAGAATCTTGGAGTTGGGAAGTTTTATAGTCACTGATCTCAAAAGCAACGAACAAAAGCAAAGGCCTCTTTGGGCACATAGTTCAAGGGTGTAGGGCATCATGGGTAGAAAAACATGGCTGCTGAAGCTCCAAGCAGCTGGTCACTTTGTATTTACTGTGAGGAAACAGAGTGACAATTGCCTGTGCTCAGTTTATTTTCTCTGTTTACTCAGGCCCGGCACCCAGCTCACAGAATGGTACTACCCACAGGTAAGGCGGGTCTTCCATCTCCACTAATCTGCTCTAAAATCCTTCCAAGGCATGCCCAGAGGCTGACCTATTCCCAGGCATGCCCAGAGGCTGACTGAGTACACAGAGTCTCTCACAGACTTGGCCAGAAGGTTATCTCCTATGTGATCTGCTCAAAGTAAAATATTAACAGTCAAAGAAAGTAACTTTTTTTTAAATCTCATCCATTCGTCATGTTACTTTGCAGTACAGGGCTCTTATTTTTTAAAATGAGGAGTTCAAGATTTGGGCCAGCCCTCTTCATTGTACACTCTGTTCCCACTTCCCTGCAGGAAGTTCAAGTTTCTTTTTCCTTCTTAGCCTTCACCTTTACCTGGCCTATCAGTATGAATTGTGACCGATCTGATGTAAGGCTCAGGGCTGTCCCTCCTCTCTGTAGCTGGAGCGATGTTCTTTCCTCCCTCCCTCCCTTCTCGCCAGCTATTGCTCATTTTACTACTGCATTGGAAATACCTCCCGCATGTCTCTGTCTTGTTCTGTGTGTGGGTGTGTTAGTGTATATATGTATGCATATGTGCATGTGTGAATACATGTATGTGCACATGTGTGTATATAATGTGCATGCATGCAAGTGTATATGCATGACTGTACATATATACGGTTTTCTTGCCTATGAACGATCCCTCTCAGTTGCAACATGTCAGGGACTAATGTTACAGGTCAGGAACTAATTCTTTGAGAAGATTGCAGGATGGCACCTGCTAAGTCTCAGGGCAAAGACTTTTTCATGTGAACACCGCTAGGTTGAAGTAGTTATATATCACTTGGGTGGGTACTCTGAGAAAAGAGAGGAAAATAAAGCTGCTGCACACTGACTTATCAAGGCAATCTAGACTGGATTCTTCTTTACCCAATCTGGCCAACTTTATGGTTCAGCACAGAGGGAAGCAGAAGCCTTGGAATGTGACAAAGATTCTTTCAATTTGCTTAGGCACTCAAAAGATGGATGCTCACCTTCCTAGACATGGATGGAGCAGGGAGGACCTTGGACTTCCCACAGCTGGGAACCCTGACTGCTCTTTGGATTGGAGAGGGAGGGGGAGGGAGAGTGGGGGGGGAATGGGAGGAGGGGAAGAGATGGAAATTTTTAATAAAAAAATTAAAAAGATCCATGTCTTCACAGTTTTTATTTTGTTTCCTATTGCTTCATCACATCCATGGATTAAGACAGGATCCTATTTGGTGCATGTGGTCAGGGTAGGGTTTATGAACCAAAACACCAAAAGCACGCAGAGTGGTTTCCCATCAAGAAGAGCATGAGGCTCTGATAAAACAAGAGGAAATAAATACTTCTATTTTGTGACGACAGACATGTCATTGTCATGGGGAGCTCATCAATATTTAACACAGTTTGATTCCTAAGTGTGAATAGTTAGCAATGTAACCTGTGTAGACAAAAATGCACAGGTGTGCCTGGTCATTGCTCATAATACGGACATAATAGTAAAAACTTGTTTTTCAACAGAAGGTTCACATCCACAGTGGATCTATGACCTGGCGCACAGCAACGCTGCTGGCAACAGTGAGGCAGTCCTATAACCTCCTGACACAGACCACTTTCTAGACAAATCCATTGGGAAAAAACTAGATCACCATACATATTGTGACACATTTACACATTTTAACCTCACGCATGTGATGGTGGTTCCATCTCTACTTTCCTCCATGTGATCTCAAGAGTGGCACTGGGGATTCGAAAGGCAAAATGGGTCATCTCATTTTTATTCCTCCATGCCATCCCGATACTTTTGCCAATAAGGGTGTGAGGCTTTTATAGTTTTAAAAATGAAAGCATCATATGCACTGAGCTCAGTTAAAAGCCTCCATCCACAGAAGAGCTGAGAGAGAGCAAAGCTCCTCCCGGCGCCCCCACCACCAACATTCATTGTCACAAATGAAGCTCATTCTATACATCACAGTTGTTTTATTAGTTCCTGGAAATTTGTGTCTAAGCTTTGATTACCCATTTGATGACATATTAAAAGACCATATGGCAACTCACTAGGCATGACTACACTGCACAAACCATTTCTATAAATAAAAGCAGTTGGCAATTCCCTCCAGGGCATCATCAGATGAACGTAGGAGCCAATCGGAACAGTAATGTCCCTTCAGCTCTGACAACCATTTGCACTTTTGTTTGAAAGTGGAATGGTCATGGAATGACCAAACTAGGTAAATCGGCTGCAAAACTATGGATCTTGAGGAAAAAAAAGAGATGTCCTATGAGCACAACATCAACCACTGGGCTTTGCAGCACTAATGTGAAGGTCAATCGGGATCAGAATGGCAAAACAGAAGGATGAAAATTATCTATTCCTTTATCAGCTTCCTCCAGAACATGAAAAAGAACACTTATATTATAACGCTACATTATAAACCAACATTCCCCGGAAGAAACTTTTATAGCTAACCCCCGTGGAGGAAGTAACCGTGACTTCTGGTTAATGTTTTGTCTATATACTGCTTCTAGTTTGAGGGAGAAAATATTAATTGGCACAGTAGCAGAGAAAGAACTGCAAAGCATTATGGGCAGCTTTAAAACACCCCATTTCCTTTAACATGTGAGTTAGAGAAAAGCATACTGACTTAAATTTTTCTCCACTATGAGATGCGTGTTTGGGTTTTCTTGAGACGGTAATGCCACAAATCTATTTCGGCACAGAATAAAATGAATGCTTCATAATAATTCACCGCTGATGTTCTGTAATTTTCTTATGATATAACAATGAGGGAAGAAAAGGGGAGGAGCATTGGCCTTAAAGTCTGTTTTCCTCTTGGGTGGTAAAGAAAGCAGCAGAGGTTATCACTGAGCTTTTCCCCGAAGGGTTTCTTTGGTGGTAAAAATGAAGGGAGTCCAGGGAAAGAATGTACCCATCTACAGTCAGTGGGTAAAAGGGTTTGTTTGCTGTGCCAACCTGACAGCCTGATCCCCAAAGTCAACATGAAAAGCTAGGTACAGGATTGGCATCTGGAATCTCAGCCATGCAAGCACTCCTACAGTGAGGCAGGGCACAGAGACAGCACATTTTCCTGAGGCTTCCGGTCAGCTAGCCTGTGGTACATGGTGAACCAGTAGAAACAAGATATCACAACTCAAAACAAGACAGAAGGTGAGATCTGACTCCCACAAAAGTTGTCTTGAGCTGCACATGCATGCAACACACACACACACAGAACACCACAAAATGAAATATTTCTTTTTCAAAAGCGTAACATCTTCTGAAGGATGAATCTGGTTGTAAATACCAAAATGACCTGGAAAAGAGGAACAGGAAAGCAGTAAGAAGTGGACTGAAGGCCAGAGAGAGACTCAGACCAGCTTGTCTAACAGGGAAAGCTATGCCAGGGCTGCCTGCAGAGAAAGGACCAAAGGTCTGGATCATGGATGTAATTTAGCTGTATGAGGTAGGCAGTAGGCATTGGAAACAAGCAAGACAAATGCCCACCATCTAATTGCTGATTTGACCTCTAATTTGGGCACCATTAATAGAGATCCCATTCTTCAAGGAGGCACAGCAGGCAAAGGCAAAAAAGAGAAAAGGGCAGAAGTTAGACAAGGAGAGAACACACTTTTTTCTCCCTCTGCTGCCACGAAAAAGTCACGCATATTTTCACTCTACGGCATAAAACATTTTAGAGAGAAATTAAAAACTCACACTTAGAAAAATATGACTTGGATTCATGCAATTCTTTTGAAACCTGTTCTCAGGTTTGTGTCAAACTTCATTGCACAAAAATATGCACAGGTAAGCCATACCCATCAGCCACCACCATGGGTTTTAAAAAAAACTGTATTTCTTTCAAAATAATACAGAATTCTGTCAGCAATGACGCTCACTTGAATTTATCTGAGGCTGTAAGATTCGGCACACTAAGATATCAATTTTATATCTCTGACATCTTATATTAAATCATAAGGATATATACATCTCTGCAAGTTAGTATTTGCTTAAACACAGTTTTCAGTGAAATTATAGCATTTAAGAACTCCATCATTAAATAGCTCCCCCCCTTCTCCACATATCCTTCTGGGGTCTATCTGTTAGTACTGGGAAACTATCACAGTACTGAAATTAAAAAAAAAAAACAACAACAACACTTTAGTCTATTCTGCTTGACAAATTATGTTTAAAGAGAAGAGCTATAAAAGATCTGTTTCATGTGATAACCATTCTCTTCTGCTTGGGTTATTTAATACATGGGAAAGTCACTATAACCCCCATTTAAAGGCCCGCTGAGCTACTAAACTCACCTAACACCCTAGTCCTGATCAGCCTCAGAGTGTGAGTGAAAGGTACTTCAAAAATACTAAAAATACATTTCAAAAGGAAAGTTCAGTGCAGGGACTCTAAGTGGGTACTATTAAGATTTTAGAGTGATTGCTCTTGCAGCTGGGAGCTCACTGCAGGATCTTTGCCGTCGTGTTGGCCCCTGTTCCACTAAACGCTAGGGACCAGTTGCGGTAGTCAACTATGTCTCCAGGCACCACCAAATGCCTGCGAGAAACACAGTCGCCGCTCCCTAAGATCTGCTCCCACACGGTCAGTACTTACTCACAGGCATTAAACTCGAATTCGGTAGCTCTAGGAACAAAGTCAAACTGCCTAGACTCTACAGTAACTAGTGCTCTCTCATCATGGCCCCTCTCTCTCATTAGATACTGATATATGAGGTAATTAAATGGGTGTTTTGTTTATACAGTTCATTGTGATGAAGAACATCAATATTAAACATTTCTAAACATTAAAAATAGCTGTTAAGTCCCTGCATGAAACGCTCCCTCCCTCCCTTTCCTTTAGACTCATGAGAGACACCTAAGATTTACATGTTTTTGAAAGTTACCCTGGAATGACTCAAGACAACGTCCAGCCGTAGATTTAAGCTCCTACCTCTGACATATCTACTTCTGAAGCTTACCCAAAGTTTTCAAGGGCTGCCAGTCAGGATAACACAATAGCTAAGATATTCATCTATTATGCCGCTAGCACTTCAAAACTGTAATTTTAGATTAACCTTAGTTTTGTTTTTTTCAGTTCTCTGTCAGGTTTCGTCCCCCTTCATCCAACGTCTCTAAGGGCCAGTTTTTAAAGACACAATTCTATATTCAAATTTTGGACCTTGTAGAGAAAGAACTTCAACACATTGCTCTTCCACTAAACAAGCATTGAGTAAACACCCTCTTCGCCTTGCTATGCCCTCTGTACGAAGCTAAATGAGACGGTGCACAGTTCTGAAGGACTCGCTATCCCGTAGGTGATATACACACTTTAAGATAACTCTACAAGGATGATACAGTAGCAAAAATCCAACGCACCAAACTCAAGCAGAGTGCTAGAGGAAGGCTCAATTTGAGGGAGGCTTAAGAGATGACATGTTATGTGTCAAGTCAGGGGGGAGGAATGTGGGGTAAATATTTCTAAATAAGTAAATGACCAGAGCAGAGTCAGGAGGCCACGGAAGGATGGGACTACAGACGGCTGTCTATGGCTGTCCATTCTTTTCCGTTAGGGAAGAAATGACTCAAGGGTAGGCTGGAGAACTAAGAAGGGGTCAGGGTGGAAGCATTTCTAACATCTTCATTAGCCGTGTTCCGTGCTATGTGCCCATAACCTAAGCACTAATGGTCTGAGGCAGAAGGATTGCTAGGAGTCTGAGTCTAAGCTGAGCTTTCTAGCAAGTTCCAGGATGGCCACAACTATAATCCTGTCTCCAACAAACAAATTATTCACTAATACGGTCACAGGAATATAGTCCAACATGTTAAATTTTAGCACACATAGTGTGTATAAATATTTAACTAAATATATTATTAAGAAGCTTACATGTAAAAAAAAGAAGCCTACATATTGTTATAAGGAATGAATTTTGTTCTGTAGTGAGCGAAGTCTGTATATTCTGAGTCCTGACTTAGAACCTCTTGGGGGAAAAATCAGAAATTAGTCTATGACATCATAGTAACTCACAAGCCAATCATTTCAACCACATTTCTCAAGAGTCTTTATTTATAGAGGTACCAAGCAAGCTCCAGACCAGCCATGACTATTTAGCAAGATCCCATATCAACTAGATTCATTGCTAAGAACAGAATAAAAAGATCAGTAAGACTCAAAACCCTGGAATGACCATAGATTGTTCACTGATGTTCAAATACAGAAATGCCCCAAATGGGGTAATCGGTTACTACTGGCAAAGTAATTAGAGGGTAGCCTGATCACACCATAGTCCTGAGGTCACGTGTGAGGGTCCTCATGGCCAAGGAAAGAAAAGCTGAAATGTGTACAAAAATGCAGGTAGCCAATCAGAAACAGAAGCAACACAAAGAGGTACCCAAGAAGAAATGCAAGCTGTCAAGTGTTGGAGAAGCAAAAGGCACATAATGAGACACTAAGTATGAATATGACACAGAGGAAAAAAAACCACAAAAAACCATTCATATTTTTACCAATTAAACAGAAAATTATATCTGCTCAAAGGGAATGATAGAGTATTATTACTGTCTTTTTTTTTTTAGTGCCAGGATCTATATTCTAAGCAGAGATATAAATCTGATTTAGTGTGTAAAAGAGTATAGGCTAATGAGTCTGAAGCCAGCTCATGGTGAAAACAAAAGCAGCTCTCTTATCTAACTCCAACTTAGCCTACAGTCTCCATTGCCTTTGTCAGACATAAAGACTAAGACCCATGACTCATAAAACCTCATAGCTTCCATTCATGAACTCATTTCTACTTCCTCTAAGAGTTGTACCATTTTAAGGAATTAGTTCTGTTTGTTCCCTAAAGTTTTCTTGTCATTTTTACTTACTTAGTAATAATGGGCTTTTAATTAACTGCTGCGCAAACCAATGAAATTGTTAAAACTAAGTTGGTATTCCCACAAAAAGGAAGTTGAGTCCTTTGGAAGTGCTTGTTAAGGCTGAGTCAGCACACTTACGAAGTAACATTGCCGAAGAGCATCTGGAGTATGACTGGGGGCAGGAGGACCTGTGAGACACCAGGTGAGTTCATCAAAAGGTTAATGAATTTTGCCCTTAGATTATTTTTATAAGGGGTCTTGGTGCTCAAAGGTAATGAATTTAGGGCACGGTTGACGCAAGAAAGAGAACGTAGGTGCCAGGAGATGGCTTGCCCGAGCATGAGGACCTGAGCTTGATTCCCCAGAACCCCCACGAAGCTGAAGAAGGGAGAGAAAAGACCGGCTGTGATCGCAGGGCTCCTTGGCTAGATGAGCGGCAAAGACAAGAGAAGCCTGGAGGCTTGAGGGCTAGGTAGCCTGCAGTGACAAAGAGCAGAAAGCAGACTCTGGTCTCAAAAAGCGTAGAAAGCAAGGACTGCCCTCCAAGGCTGACGTGGAGTTCAACAGCTTCACAACACGCTGCTTGACCTGGCTATAAATTTCTCTATCCTTTCCTGAGGAGCCATGGTAATGACGTCACAGCACAGCGCTCACGACACATTTTATATTGGTTACAACGATGGCTGTTTGTCTATCATTTATGCCTTCATTGGACTACGGCTTTGCTTCTCAGGTCCATTGTAATACTGCTCAGACTGTTTTCAAACAGTTCATTTCAAAACCTCAACTCCCATCTAAACCCAGAGGATCCAGTCACACTCTAACCGGTCTAACCTAGTCTGCGCTGACCCTTGGCTGTGCCTGTTGACAAGCAATTATGTTATTCACGCGTCACAGTCCGAACTTGAGCTGAAACTCTCCAACAAATAGGTACATTGTGTAAGTGTGCCCGAAAGCTAAATACACAAGCCTCTCTCTATATATAATATCCATTATAGCGTACTAACAAATACTAGTTGGATTTTATATTTTCTAAGATTCCTAAATAATAACAACCCAAAGGCAAAATGATAAGCAATTGCATCTCAAAGTTGTACACTCAAGAAACGGTTCCAAGCCATTCACTACAAAATAAATACTAACAGATTATTTTTAGCTCTGAAATCTCAAGTTCTAATCGGTAACCTTAAGGGGTAAAATTAGAGCTGGGCATGATGGTGCACATCTTTAATTGCAGCACTCGGGAGGCAGAGGCAGATGGATCTCGTGAGTTCTAGGCCAGCCTGGTGTACAGAGAGTTCCAGGACAGCCAGAGCTACACAGAGAAACCCTGTCTCATAAAACCAGAGGAGGGTGTGTGTGGCAGGGAGAACAGTTCACTCTGTCAGATTCCCAGTCACCATTTTTGCCAACAGTCTTACACTAATAACTTGCCCTTTTCCCTTCTAACTTCTCTCTCTCTCTCTCTCTCTCTCTCTCTCTCTCTCTCTCTCTCTCTCTCTCTCTCTTTTTCTCTCAAATTTTATCTATATTTACAGGCTCACATAGAAATACAGGAAAAAGGATACATGAGTCACAGGAGAAGCTGTAAAGCTATGGTTTTTTCCCTAGTTTCAACTCCATCGTGTGTTTTTCCCCTCCTCATTTCTATCTCTTCATGCTGTGTTTTATCCAACTCAAACTGTCCTTATTTCTTTTTGATTAGTTCTCTTTGCCGATTTCACACCACGTACTTTGATCTTATTTACCCCATTCCTGCTCCTCCCAGGCTAACCCCTGCTTCCCTGCCCTCTCAACTTCATATTTGGCTTTATTCTCCTATCAAGTCCTATTTGTGCTGCCCATACAGCCTTGGGCGTGTGGCCTTCCACTGGAGTGTGGTGGGTTTATTGGGGACCACATCCTTAAAGAAAACTGACTCTCCCTCTCTGATGTGGGATTCCCCTCTGTATGCAGTGAATACCACTGATTACTAAAGAAACTGTCTTGGCCTGTTGAGAAGGCAGAACTTAGGTAGGCGGGAAGAACTAAACTGAATGCTGGGAGAAAGGAGGCAGAGTCAGTGAGAAGCCATGTAGCCCCTGCCAAACACAGGTGCCAGAACTTTGCCGGTAAGCCACTGCCATGTGGTAATACACAGATTAATGGAGATGGGTTAAATTAAGATGTAAGAGTTAGCCAATGGGAAGCTAGAGCTAAAGGTCCAAGTGGTGATTTAATTAACGCAGTTTCTGTGTGTTGATTTCGGGGCTGAGCAGCCGGGGACTAACGAGCGGCCCTATTACACCTCCTACAGCAGTTTCCACTTACCAGAGGGTCCTCAGCTAGGGGCAGACCACACCTCTGCTGGAGGTGTCTTGAGTCTGTCTTGGCACTGCATGAGGTTTGTGCATTCTGTCACAATCTCTGTAGGTTGGTTCATGTGTTCGGCTGCCCTGCTTTGCCTAGACCACACTATTTGCTCGTGTTCACCTAACCACTCTGGTTCTTATAGACTTTCTGCCCCCTCTTCCACAATGATCCCTGAGCCTCAGGAAGAGGGGTGTGATATGAGAGTCTCATTTAGAGCCAGGCATTCTGTAACATCGTATTCTTGGCACCTCGGCCAGTCGTGGACCACTGTGTTAATTACTGTCTACTGCAAACAGAAGCTTCTCTTATGAGGGTTGAGAGATGATTATTTATGGTTAAAATGATAAGTCGTTAGGAGTCAGTTTTAAACTGTATCCATTTAGCCAAAGGATAACAGCAGGTTCTCCCCAAGGGCCTGTGACCTATCTAGCCACAGGTCCTTGGCCTGACAATGGTGTCAGGTACAGAGCCAGACAAATCCGATTAGAAGGTGGCTGGTTACTCTCATGGTGTTTGTGCACCATTGCACCAGAGGGCTGCACCAGAGGGCTATACCAGAGGCTGCACCAGAGGGCTGCATCAGAGGGCTGCACCAGAGGCTGCACCAGAGGGCTGCACCAGAGGGTTGCACCAGAGGCTGCACCAGAGGGCTGCACCAGAGGGTTGCACCAGAGGGCTGCATCAGAGGCTGCACCAGAGGCTGCACCAGAGGGCATGTCTTGCCAGGCTGGTTGTTGGAGCTCTCAAGGCTCCATTCACTTCTGACTTTACAGGCACGTGACCTACTTAAGTTTACTGTCTAGACTTCAATTGGAAACTGAAATACTTCTATGACCTCCAAACGAAATGACCTGTGCCCATTCCTAGCTTCTTCCTCTTACACCCCCTCCTACAACAGGACTTTTGCATATGCTGTTCCCTCCATCAAATATACTTTTGTACATTATTATGAGTACATAGTCATAATAATTCAGATTTTCATGGGATTCCCACTTAGGGATTCCCCATCTAGAGTATTCTTCATGCATTCTTCCCCATACCTTCTGCTTTATCATTCATAGTAATGATCCCAGTATATAATTACATATATTTAGCAATGTTGTTTGCTTTATACACCTATCCACTGTGGGATCCACAGGGCTAAGACTGAACATACTATGTTCCCACCAAATAATTCCTTATCTGGCATACAGTGAGTGCTCAGTATGTACTTTTATATAAATAAGCAAAAAATAGGTTGACATATATTCAGTATTATGACCTATACTTTAAGTGCCATAGGAACACTGAAAGGAGAATTAAGAATTTACCCTTCGTGAAGAGGGTTTAAAAGTTTACCTCACTGTGCTCATAAATTGATCAAATTTTGCTCTTACTAGCCCCAATCCCATTGGCAGAAAAGATGTTTCTAGATGCAACATTGCTTTCATTGCAGTAATATTTATTACTTAACTATGTTAATTTTTTGGTTTGTTTATAGTTTTACAGAGATAAACATTCCATTTTGACTTCAAAAACTTTATGTTGGCAAGAAAAAAATACACAAGTTTACACACATATATGGCGTCTGTTAAATAAAAGTCTGCATTTTAAATGCAGTACTTGAAAGTTCTTATTTAAAAACTAGTAAATCTGATTATAGTCTTCAGAAAATCAGAACTATCAGTGAGCGTCTAAATCATCGAATTGGATATTCGAAATGCATTCATAAACACAGAAATAAAATTACACAAAAATCTAATAATAATAATCTAAATAAAAGTAAATTGTATAGCTATTGAAATACTATAGGTCTGTAAAAAATTGATGCTCATGGTATCTTGCTAACGACTATTTCAGATCTTTAGTTAAACCATGTGTTATTTGTGTATACAGAGTAGGCAAATTCTCCAAACAATGTCAAAAAACAAAAAGTACTTTGAAGTGTAAGTTCCACAAGTTATGAATCAATGATTTACCACACAACAAATGGTGGCCATAAAGACGCTGAAGGTTTCAGTCCAATGATTAAAAAGAAGATAACAGAATAAAATTCAGATTTCAGAACTTTACAGTAGGGTGTCCACGGTGGGAAAAATGCAAACAGGACACTTCTTAGATGAATTTTATGTACTACTTTCCATACGTTTTACCCAGAATAATTAAGGAATTGTAAGTACCTTTGTTTGCACTTTTGTAAAGGCTAAGAGACCAGCACACAGCCCCTACCCAGGGTTCTCACTGTTACAAAATCCCAAGCATATATACCTCCATTCATTAGCAACTTGCTAGGAATTAAAACACACACACACACACACAAGGAAAATTCTCAGGGACACAGGCATTCTTTGAAGATAGTAGTAAAACTTATCAGCTAGTTTGCAGACAGCTCTCTGAAGTATAGTGGATACATTCTCTTTTTACAGTGCTAGATGTAATGGATCTGCTAGATCCATTAAAGAACACTAGCCCACCTCCTGCACCTGCTTGTATTGACTTCTCTGCTTCTCTCTCCTCTGCCCCCTTAGTTCCAAACTTAGAATACACTCAGTCATACACTCTGTCCCCTGTATTAACAGTTTCCAAATCTGGAATTCTACCACCCCTGGGTTCAAAAGTAGTTTTAAAAGTTGTATCGGTATAGTACTTTGTCTTCAAACTATACGATTATTCATTGTGTTGGGTATAAGTGATCTAGATGTGGTTTTAAATAGATGGGAGACTGTGCATCAGTTATATGTAAGTACCATACCATTTGTCCAAGGACAGGGGCATCCTCTGATTTTGTTATGGTCAGGGCTTCTGAAACCAGTTCCTCACAATTATCAGAAGATAGACTATAGACTCCAGAACCTCATGTCCCCTGATAGTAGCCAGCAGTTCATGTCAAGCTCGACATGGGCTTTGCTCACTCAGTTTGAAGTGAAGGCTGAGAACCCTGACTTAAACTGTCATGTTCACCAGGGCCACAACTTCAACCTCAGACACAGGACAGACAGACACATACATGATTTCTGCAAAGCTCTAACCATATTCTGAATAAGTGACTAATGTAGGGAAATTATCATACGATTTCTGATCTCTGAGATATTGCTAAAACTGAAATAGAGTCTCATTTTAACATCATGTTATATTTATATAAGTAAAATTTATGAAGAGCTAGAGAACACCAAGATGCTGCTTGCTTGTTTGAATAAAATAGAAGATGTCAGCATCCTTACTTTGATGAATGATTAAATTCTGGGTCTGTCCCTCTTAGTGACCTCCATTTTTGCTGGTCTGTATATATTCTGTCCCTGGAACTCACAGAGCTTTAAATTTTAGAGAAGAGGAGGAGGAAGGGAGGGAGGAAAATAGGGAGGAAGAAAGGAAGTAAAGGAGGAAGGGAGAGAAAGAAAAAGGAAGAGAGAGAAAGGAAAGAAGAGACATAAAAAGAGAAGAAAGACAGAGAGAGAGGAAGGAAGAGAAAAAGAGAAAGAGAGAGAGAACAGGGATATAAGTGCAAATGGAATGGCAAATCATATTGGGTGATAAATGTGGTCTAAAACTAATTTGTCACCATGATTCCACAATATGTAAGTTTCCTAAAAGTCACTGATTTCTAACCCGGAATAGCTAAACTATATGTAAAGTGACCTCATTTTTAAAAAGTCTGTCTTTCCATATTATTCAAGGCCCCAGGCACCACCAAAAGAATCTTGGCAAATGTAGAATATATAGCTTATTTTTCTTGAACTATAGACGTTTCTACTTGGTAATTAGAATACACAAATACATTCTGCGAGGATTATGCTAATGTACAGTCATCTACAGGGAAGAAAGGGAGGCGGGTTATACATAGAAGCTGCCCTGACATTTGAGGTTGAGTAAGAGCTGGATCAAGGACATAATGATTCAAGCCAAGAGCTAAATTAAATCTCAGGAGGCTGCTGTCTGAGAGGGAGAATGGGGCGGGGTCTTAGAGGACAGAACAAGCAAGAGGAAGTGCTGCTAAGTGGACCAAGTGTTAGCACATCAGTGTCTTTAGCGCGGGTCCTATTTGGGCCATCCTGACCTCCAGTAACTACACCTTTTTAAATTGGTGAAATTTCAAACAATACATAAAGACAGCGATATCCTGTGTCTACCTCCTAAACCTGCTGGAAACAATGAGTCTGTATGCAAAGTATCCTGGGAAATGCAACATGGTATCAAGAAGCTGAGACTGCACGTCAGGCTCAGTGGAGAAACAGCAGCCCAGTCTTGCGCAGGATTGGGGATGGTAAAAAGAGACTATGCTGAAAACATCTGAGTCAACAGTCGTTAGGGCATGGGTACACACATGAGCAGCCACCAGAGGCACAAACAGCTCAACTTGCCTAAATCTGGAGTGAGTTTGAAGGATCACAAGTAGATACTAGGTTTTAACATCCTGATTTAAGGAAATTCGTGGAAGCCCAAGGATTTCTTGAAAGGTTTACTTAAATAAAAGCAATAACTACCATAGGCTATACCCACTGTCAAATGTGTGTGTATTTATGCATATTTCATATATAAGTGTATATATATATATATATAAATAAATGTGTATGTATAAAATAAGTGTATTTCATATATACATGGAAGTGATTTCATTTAATTTGTATGGCATACTAGATCTTACTATAGGTTGGTGAGAAGAAAGCTTTACACCATTGCTTCCACCTCCTCCTTCTTTACCAGCACTACCATAATGATGTCACTACCAACAACCCAAACACCATTAGCAACAACCGTCAACACCACCTGAAACAACTCCAACTCAGTAAGAACACCCATCAACAATAACCATCTAAACAACACCAGCAGCAGCCATCAATACTATCGAGACTACTCCCGGACACCCCAGAAGTGAATATTCACCGCCAACAACCATCTAAGCATCCATGTACACAGTTCTGCTGCAAATTCCCAACTGAACAGCCAAGCGCAGCTACATGCAGTAGGAATAGACGTAGCACATCTACAAATAATTTTCCCTTTCCATCTTCCCTCTGTGGATCATTGGTGCTGCCAACAAATGAGAAAAAGTTCAAATAAATAAAACCTTAAATTCCATTATTCAGTAGAAAAATACTGTATCATATGCTTAAATATTAGTGAAAATATAGATCTATATTGAGTGGTATTAAACCATATGCATATACACTTGCACACACACACACACCTACAAACACACACTGGAAATTTTTGGAGATTAGGATAACCAGCATAGATTGTAGCGATGGTTTCATGGCTACTGACTTTTCTTCAAAGTCATCGAATTGTGCACATTAATATGTCACCCATACCTCAATAAGTGAGTTTTCAGAACAGTTAAAACTCTATATTCACCAAAGTGAAAATAATAAAAAAAAAAGTTGCTGGTCTATAAACAGTGGTATCAGAACTATTTGGTCTTATTAACATAAAAATGACATTTGTTCATTATTCTAAGTATACGTCAGTTGTACTCTACACTATGATAAAAAGTAGCGGAATGATCAACAGCCTACAGCCGTCCCTGACAGTGGCACCAGAACCGATCCCAGTACATGAGCTGGCTTTTTGGACTCCTTTCCCTATGCCGGAATACTTTGCTCAGCTTTGATACCCGGGGAGGGGCTTGGTCCTGCCTCAACTTGCTGCGCCAGACTTTGTTGATTCCCCAAGGGGGGCCTTACCCCGAGGAGTGGATGGGAGTGTGAATGGGGCAGGGTGGGAGAAAGAAAGATAAAGATAGGGGGAACTGGGGTGGGTATATAAAATGAAAAGTAATTTTTAAAAATAAAAATAAATGAATTGCACTCATAATACTGAATTTGACATGAAAACCATGTGAAACATAGGTCTAGTCATTGATTATTTACTATGTATCTATACTGTGCCAGGAACTCTTCCTGGCTCTGAGCAATGCCAAGGAGCACGGTGTACGAAATCCCTGATCTCTGGTCAACGAAGACAGCCACGATGAAGATGAGAGAGTAAATTCCACAGAGCGTAGCCAGACAAAACCCATGATGCACAGGCGGCCACAAGGGGTCTGTGACTACCATGAGGTGGCAGAGCTGTGCCATTTCCAGCACTGTGGTCAGGGACGTCTTCCCAAAAGTAACGTTTCCCCACACAGAGGAAACAAAGACCTGCGGTTGGAGCATGCACGCTGCTGTGCAGGAAGTCGGGCCAGGAGGTCCTGCAGCTGGAGCACGGTGAGCCATAGGAGGTGACTTCTCTCTGAAATAGACAGCTCTGGGCTTCTGTGCCCAGTTCAGAGCTGGGCGGCAGCCGTAGTGATGCAGCCACAGCACTTTAGGAAATCAGGAAGAAACAGTGAGTGCCACACTGATATATTTCAAAGCCTATGCTCTCTTTCTTACAAGAGCCGACCTATCTTCAACTGATGTTTGCCTTCGTAAGAAAAGCAAGCACCAGGCTGACACGATTTTGCCTGTGTAATATAGGACAGATAGTGTTGTGCAAACATACTTGCTCACATCCCATCTAAAGATTAGAAACAAAACAACATCTTATATATTTTCTCCTGGAGCTGCGTCACACTACCAAGACATTTAAAATTTATGGTCACGTATCTGTAAGGTGACAAGGATCAATTTTTATATATGTAAATAGTAAATTTCTTAAACAAAACTGTCGGGCCAGGGAGATGGCTCAGTGGGATAAGGAGCTTGCCACTAAGCCAGATGACATGAGTTCAGTTCCCAGGTCAAACATCGTAGGAGAGAACTCCTGGAAGACGTCCTCTGACCCCCACACAGGCCATGGAATTTACACGGCACACACACACAATAAATGAATATAATATGAAAAAGGTTTGGAACTGTTGTACACTGTTATGTTCCATTTTTAAAATACTGTATCGGGTTAACACTTTCCTTCTTCAGCAGGGGAATTTATAGATTTGATTTTTCTCCATAAACTCACATCTAGCCTGCTTCTCCAAAGAATTTCACCCCAATGTAGCATATTCTATGGTGTTTATGTTGAAAGCGTTTTATTGCATACATTACTATGTTTGTCTGTAAAGGAATATTCCAAGCAGCTGTTCTGTTTAGTATTCGAAGCCTCTCTATAGGCCTGCACAATGGTGGGATTCGGGATGGGGAGAGAGATGCTTTGCTTTGCTGTTGGACGGAAAGAGTGGCTGTAAACGGGCATGTAAGAGATGAGTCTAAGCATATGGTTCAGATTTACGGAATTATAGACTCTAAGCCCGTTGCTGAATATCTGTGCACACCTATCTGAACACCTACGTAAAGCCCCTGGAGGGGACTGAGCACTAACAAATACCTGATTTCCTGTATATAACCATGGTCTCATTGCTCAGTTTCCTTATGGAGACATTAAAGGTAGCCTAAACGGTTTCTTAGGTCAATGTCTTTATCAGGTAATTCAAGACTTACTGTTTAAAACGATTTAAAAAAAAATTTAAAAGATTTCTGTTTAACCTCAGCTTTAACTTGACATTGACAGAGTATGTCTCTCTTTAACTGACCTCACAATACCTGCACTTGGGACTTGACTTACCAGGAAGTATTCTTTTTAATATTTTTTCTTTATTCTTAAGAATTTGGTGGGTATATACAATGAAATACAAACATATCCACCCATAAGCTCCCTCTTAAATTCATGTCCTTTTATTTTTAAATAACCCAGTAAGTCCAACTGTATGCATGGGTGTGAGGCCCCCCACAGGAGCCTGGGGAATCCACCAGGAACCACACAGTCAAAGAAGAACGCTTCCTCCTGCTCCACCAGACATCAGCTGTCAGTAGCTCCTCAAGAAGGGTGGGCCCTGGAGGGCACCTCCCTGCATCTGTCTGAAGTTTTGGCTGAATTGATCTTGGACACCACCCTCAAGGCTCAGGGAACATCACGGAAGAGGGAAGCAGAAAGAATCCAAGAACCAGAGGGTGGGAGGAGTATTGTGAAAGCCTCTTTTCAGGGTGTGACGTGGCTGTCACATTCAGGAATTTACAGCTACTGTGGTTACCTGCCAAGCAGTTTCCTGGCCTTAAGTTCAATGTTGATGATTCTGAAAGCCTTAGCTAAAACATCAGTACATAGGGAAGATGGCTTACAAGGAATGTAATCCATGTCTTTTATATGCCTGGATCAAGTCTGCCCATCAGAGAACTGGTACCTTAAGGTACCCTTGACTGCTGCTTTCATAAAACGTGGAGAGCCTCGCAGTTAACACGATGGACTTCAGGAGAATTGGCATCACCAGCTTTGCTGACTTTCGTAACACAGCAGTGTGTGCTCTACGAGGACTCCTGGGAGAGCCTTGGTCTTCTTGGTGTCAAGAGCAGCTACCATTCCCCCACCTTCTGAGTGCTTAAAGAAAAATCATGGCTCCTGTATCCACAGCTCTTGAACTGCTGTTGATTCCATTTTGTTCCCAACTTTAATCTACTTTTACTCCCTGCCATTATGAATGGCTACAAATTATGCATGTATAAGGTAACATACATAATATATATATACACACACACACACACTGTAATTTTGTCCTATTGTTCATGCATTCTCCATACCCATAAAGGAAACAGAACTTTCCTTTAAAATATCACCTATTTTTAAAGCTAGAGCCAAAGATATGCTATAGACTATCACATACAACCAAACTGCTAACTAAGAGCACAAGGTGTAATCCCTTAGCATTTCCAGAAGCATTTCTGAACTATGAGGATGCAGAAGCATTTAACCCACAGGACAATGAAACAGTAAGAAAACAGAAATGAGAGAAATCAAAACCTGTTTCTGGGTTTCATTCAACAATCAAATTTTTTTGAACTCCTGTTTTGGGACAGACATTGGGTTGGAAGAATTGAAATGAAGATAAGAATGGGCCCTCTGCAGAGGAGAGGGCAGGAGAGGAAAGCGCATCAAACTCTTCACACGGAAAACAGACAGGGAAGACACGCCCGTAGACCGCGCCGGACACTGCAGGAAGTGTCGACAGTACAAAGTAAGAAGAAATCAACACTGAACAAAAGTGAGAGATCTCTCGGGGTTACGTGTACTCAAATGTTTACATGCCTATACACGCATGTGGGCTATATGTGTGCACACAGCATGTGACAACACTAAGAAATAAGTCTAAACAATATAGACACGGCTTTTAAAGGTGTGTGTGTGTGTGTGTGTGCATCTCTGTATACAGGTATGTGTGTGTATGAGCGCATGCACACGTGCCTGCACAGGCCAGAAGAAGGAGTCTGATTCTCTTCAGGGGTTGCAGTTAGGGCAGCTGTGAGCCGTAGGATGTGGATGCCCCAGAATTGAACTCTGTTCTCCTGCAAGAGCAGTGTGTGCTCTTAAACATGAGACATTTCTCCTGCCCCATGAATATAGTGCTATTTCATTTGTATTTTAATAAATACACCACCTGTATTTATTAGAGATCAGAGAGTAGAACCACCATGACACACATCCTTAATTCCAGTACCCATGCTAATTTGCCACAGAAACGGGGTGGTAGTGGTACATGCCCTTAATCCCAGTCCTAGAGAGGAATATACAATGGCAGGAGACAGCTCTCACTCAGTCTCATTCTGAGATTCCTAGAGGCAAGATCACCATTTTGGACTGAGGTAGAGGTAAGAGTCAGTGGCCGGCTGTTTTGCCTTTCTGACTTTCAGGTTGAACCCCAGTATCTGTCTCTGGGTTTTTATTATTCATGCTACACATGAAATAAGTCTATATGAAATTACACAAAAAAGAGAGCTAGCATCCACTAAGGGGAAACATCTCATCCATCACCTGTTACCGTAACTAAAAGGGTCACCTGGAGACTTACGATGCCAGCACCAGATTCAATATATGAGCTCATCTAGCAATAGAGGACCACACGTGGTTTACTCTACAGCTAACTGGAGAACAATGGTGTGTACCAAACTAGAGCCTTGGTCTAGGTAGGGCCGAGAGAACAGACTCCCCCCATGCTCAGTTTGGATTCCTTCTTATCTCATGCTATAGAAATTTACCCAGCCATGGTGCTTGGGGCAGTCTGTGGACATGGATTTCGTCATCATCACAGCTGAAATTTATATCCCTATAAGCAACCTAAAATCCTTCTAAGCTTCAGGGCCTAACCAGAGGGATACCATAAAACATTTCCTCAAATATACTTTCGGTTTCATGGCATCACAGGTCATACTGGTTCCAAGAATGCATTTAAGACTTGGAGCTGACGTAACTTCCGCTCAGAGTAAGGGAACTGACTCTGAGTCCCCTCCATGGAAACTGCATAAGAGTTCACTAGGAAAGTACCCTATCTCTTGCTTTTGGGAAAAAGCCCTTGAATGGAAAGCTATGTAATGGATAACTCTTCATATTAAATTCCTTTTCTTGCTGGGCGGTGGTGGCGCACGCCTTTAATCCCAGCACTTGGGAGGCAGAGGCAGGAGGATCTCTGTGAGTTCGAGGCCAGCCTGGTCTACAAGAGCTAGTTCCAGGACAGGAACCAAAAGCTACGGAGAAACCCTGTCTCGAAAATCCCAAAATAAATAAATAAATAAATTCCTTTTCTCAACACTCAAAATTTAAGATGAAGATCCGAAGATCCTGTTCTGTGGCCCATGGTTGCCCTTCTCCCTTGTCAGTCACACTGAACTCCCAGCTCCTCAGGTCATGTGGCTCGTGATGGCTATTTGAGGAAGATTCTCAGGTTTAAAAACCCAAACAAAGATGGTTCTGTAGCTCCCGTGCCACTATAGGACCAGTACATGAGCCGGGAACTAAGCTAAGACTTAAAAACACATAGACAAATACAGAGACACACAGAGACAGAGATGGAGACGCAAACACAGGTCATCCTTGATACAAGAATGCCAAATGTCAAACTTTATTGTGCTCAGGGATAGCTTATATAGGAATCCTTAGCCACACCCAGCTCTTGGGATCTTTCAGCTGCAGGCGCACCAGCCTGCCATCAAGGTCTTGACTCAGAGCAGCTGCAGGCAGAGAAAGTCAAGGGGCCAGAATCTATAGCTCCCAACACTTGGGCTCTTGAATTGCTTTACATTACGTTTAGTGTGTCCTGTTTGTGGACCACATTGTTCAACAAAGTGGACACCATTTATATACTTCTGATCGAGTTCTATTTCACACAGACTCCCTGAGTAAAGCCATTACAGAGACTCTGTGTGGCCAGCACACACAACCCAGTGCAGCTCACAAGTGCACAAACGAACAAGTCAACCTAGCGTGGTACATGGACCACACTGGGCATGCGGAATCTCCAGCATTCCCTTTATTCTCCAATCCCCCGTTATTTCCCAAATAGCACTCATCTAGTCTCAAGTTGTGCACTTTAATTCCTGGGTTCATTTGTCTAGGTCCTTCCAGCTGTGAGTTTAACACAAAAGTTTAACACTGTGTTCAGTTAACACTGATGCAAACCTTCCTAAACACTGCTTGAATAATATATCTACGCCTTGCCTACAATGTAGTAATTCTTCTTTTAAAAAGATGTTATGCTACAAGCACTATAAACAATATCAAAGATAAATAACAAAATACAGAGAAGCATTTGGTGGAAAGCCATAAGAAAATATGAACTCGCGTATGTATGTATGTAAGTACATATGTACGTACGTACGTACGTATGTAACTAAACT
Source organism: Chionomys nivalis (assembly GCF_950005125.1). Lineage (NCBI taxonomy): Eukaryota > Metazoa > Chordata > Mammalia > Rodentia > Cricetidae > Chionomys > Chionomys nivalis. Next base: position 5,350,074 of record NC_080110.1, read on the forward strand.
GCTCAGGACTCAGGCAACCTGTGAAAGAGGAGGCAGGAAGACTGCAAGAGTCCTAAGGAAGAGAGGACAACCATGAAACACAGCCTCCGAAACAGAGGACCGGTGCACACGTGGACCCCAGAGGCTATGGCAGCATGCACTAGACCTTCACCAGTCTGAGCCGGATGAGGCCGAGAGGAGAAATGGATGCACACCCCCATCTCTAACCCAGAAGCTACCTCCAACTGATAACTGTTCATAAAGGAAAAATTACTTTTCTCCAACAGACTCTCACTGGGCATACAGACCACTCTTAAGGACAGGCCCCATGAGCAAGCACCCCATGAACTCAGTGGCCTCTGTGGAGGTTCTTTCTCATGAGATCTTGCCAAGGTATATGTCTTTCTTTCCCTCTTTCTTATATTAACTTTCCAAATCCTTTATATTATAGCTTCCATTTTTATGCTTTTATGGATTCCTATGTGTAGGGACATGTGTGTCTGCATTTGTACATCTATCTCATGCTTTTTCTTTGGCCTTTCTTCTATTTTGTTCTATTACTGCTAGTTATTGTTTGTTTGCTTTATCTTCTTTTTTATTTCTTATCTATTTGGTTGGTTAGAGTTTTTGGTTTTGTTTTTGAAACAGGGTCTTTCTATAGAGTCCTAGCTGCCCCAGAAGTCACTATATAGACCAGGCTGACCTTGAACTCACAGAGATCCGCCTAACTCTGCCTCCCAAACACTGGTAATTAAAGGTGTGCACCACCATGCCTGGTGCATCTTATTTTCTTATTATTCTTTAGAAGCCTGTTTGTTTTCTAATGAGAGCAGAAAGGGTATGGATTCCAATGGGAGGGGAGAAGAATCTCAGAACAATTGGGGGAGAGAAAAATCAATCAGAGTATATTGTATTAAAAATTCTATTTTCAATAAAGGAAAAATAGACAATAAAATTTAAAACTGCTAAAAAAAGCAAGGAGACAAACCCTCAGATATTTTTAAAAATTAACCTGCAACAGAAAATTAGTTCATAGAAGAAAAACACAGACACAAGAAAAGACATTCTAAACATTTCAACTCGAGCCTAGAGAGATGGCTCAGTGATTAAGAGCAATGCCTGCTCTTCCAGAAGGACCTGGGTTCAATTCCCAGCACCCACACAGCAGCTTACAACTGTCTGTAACTCCAATTCCAGGGGATCTGATCCCAATGCACATAATAAAATAAAATTAAAAAAACATTTAAACTCACGTGACCTGTAACCCAACTGTTCCATGCTCAGAAACCTTCCTAACAAACTTAGCTGCACATCACCGCTCTGTTCACACCATCTGCCTCTGTCCTCACCAACCACACGTCCTTGTTTATCCCATCCAGGAAACTGTCTGCCATGCTTGGTAATAACCTACCCCTGAAGCGCACACCACCTAAGGAGCAGCCGCTGCTCACCGACCCTCTGTCAGCAGAGACAAAGGGATTCAATCCCCCTTCCCATCCTCTTGTTCCACTGCTCACCGACCCTCTCTCAGCGGAGACAAAGAGATTCAATCCCCTTTCCCATCCTCTTGTTCCTATTCTCCTCTGCTTTTTGCTTTTCCGTCCACGAAGCCTTTTACAGAGCTTCTCCCTGGGTCCCCTGGCCACATGGCCCTGTCCACAGTTAAGTACTTCACTGTGACAACGGCTAAATGAATTTCAAGTTACGATAAGTGTCTAAGAGACTGATAACAGAACTCTATTAGACCTCTCTTTATAAGCTCTCCCCATTTAGCATGAATTACAAACATGAAAAATGATCATGGTTATCACAAGCACACTATGGAGCAGGAAAACATAGACACATATGTAAGAAATACATGGAATTGACACGGAATGGAACAAATCAGTGCTTGCTGGGTAAAGTAACTGCCATGGCGTCATGGTCACAGGCTCTAGAGTCACGTAGGGGATGAACCTCTGGGTATGCCTGTGGGCATGGTCTATTTTGTTAATTGATTCAAGAAGCACCATCTTAACTCGGGGCAGGACTATTCCCGGGCAGGACATCCTGGACTTGGGATAACAGGCTGAGCCCCAGCATTCATTGGTCATTCTCTGCTTCTTGATTACAGAGGTGCAGTGTGATCAGCTCCATGGTTTTGTGGCCATGATGGACTATAACCTGGAACTGTGAGTCTAAATAATCCCCCTCTCCTTTGAGCTGATGTAATCAGTATTTCAACACAATAACAGAAAAAGAAGAGTAAGACAGTCACTGTCTGCAGGCGTCATGCCAAACACTCCTCATACCAGCATCTCATTTACCGCAGCTGGAACCTAAGAAGTCAGCATCCCCAGTTATGCCCATGCTTATGATTGATGATGCACATCAATGATGCACAAAGAAACCAAGTCACTTGGTCGAATCCCAAAGGCGAGTAAGTACCAAGGCCAGGACGGGAACACACTATCTTCCGCAGAGTCTAGACTCACACCACTAAGTGATGTTTTCTCTGAGATCTTAGTTCTTTAGAAACAAGGTAGAAAGCACTGACTGAATGCAAGGTTGGAGTAGAGGAGAATGTGGATGTGGGAATGAAAGGGGTGGAAGCTTTGTGTGTCCAGATGTGTAAGTACCATTGGCACATTTATCCGCTAGCCGACTCATCCAGATGTTTCAAGGCACAGAACCTGTTTCCGTAGATGCTCCTCACTGGCATCCACATGTCTCACTGGCTTTCCTACCCGTTCCTTCCTTGTTCCCTTCCCTCGGATAGAAATTCCTTGCTAAGCTTCCTGTGGGATTATTTTCCAGTTCCCTCCCATGCCCTTCTCTGAGGGCTGTGCTGCATCGATGGTTATCTGCCCTCTTCCACGGCTGCAGTTCTCAGGACTCCCAGTTCTCCCAGGATGACCCGCCAAAGTGACCTCAGACTCAAGCGAAGGGAAAATCTGCTTCTGTCTTTATCGGCTCTCTGGCTCTACATGAGCTTTGACATCCATAGAGCTTCCTCTTGTAATCACTTTAAGAACGAAATGGCTTCATTATTATAATCTTCATACAGAGTAGTCTAATTGCTCAACAGGGAAAAACACCCACAAGACTCTAAAAGATTAATCAGAAGGAAAATGCAAATAAATAAATTAATCAATTAATTAAGAATAAATTAATACTAAAAAATTTAAACATATATAATTCGTGTATGAGCTGTTCTCCAAAAGACTCACTGGTTGACGGCTAAGTCCCCAGTTAGTAAATCCAGTCACTGATAGACAACAGAATCATGAGGATGTTAGCTTCATCAATAGCTAGCTAGCCTCAATTGCTGAGTTCATATTGAATGTGCTAGCAGGAGGTAGGCCTTACACTTCCAGGAGGAAGTACGTCACTGGGAGCGTGCCGATCTTGCCCTGAGCATTTCCTTTCTGTCTGATTTGTTTCCCAGCTTTCCTGAGGCGAACAGCTCTCCTCGCTCATACCCGTCCAGCATGGCCTCCATCATGGTGTTGCGCCTTGCTTCCCCCTCAAAGCAGTAGAGTTGGGAGCTTTGAAAACTCTGAAATCACGAGTCACACTAAACTGTGTCTCCTGCAACTTATTGACCTTGGACATTTCTGTCACAACAGCAAAAATCTGGTCAAGATAGTACAAGAAGTTAAAAGCTGAAGGGAAGCCAAATATGCAAGCCACGGTAAACACATTCATTTTCTTCTTGTTCTTTGTACTAATCACACTCAGACCAACGTCATAGCTGCTAATGATCTTTCCTGTTTCCTCCCTCCGCTCCCATCAGATGCCACCTCGTGAAGATGGAATGTGACTCTTCCCACTGTTGTTGCTTCTGCCTAGGACACAGTTAAATGTCCAATGACCACTCTGGAGTGAACGAACAACAGAAGGAAAGAAGTAAGCTGCTCTGTTTCATCTTACTCTACAACAATGAAACACATTTGCTCCCAAGGTCTAGCCAAGATAGATACACATATTGGTCCAAATTCTTTAACGAGTTTGAAACACTATATGATGACAATCTCTCTACACATCTATAATCTATAATCAATATCTATAATCCCACGGTATAAAAACTCACCATCTTAGACCCTAAATATGAACTCACTGACGATTTTTTTGGAAAAGGGAAGGAAACAGCATGACAGAAACCACACTCGGGATGAACTAAATTCAATCCAAGCAGAATTCTCTAAGCCACATTTTTTACCTACGTGAAAACCAGCTGATGCATGCATATCCCACTGGTTCACAAAATAAGCATATTCCTTATAACAGCAGAAAGTAATTGCCAAAGAAAAAAAAACAACTATGTTATTAGCAATAAAACGCCAATGCACCCATGAGGCTCCTCATAGGCTAGACAGTTTTCTAATTAACAGCACAATGCTCTCAATCCAAAATCCTATTAAATGATTGATTTGGGTTAGATTTTCTGGCTTGATTCCTTGCCAAGATTTTTCATCTTGTGCTACTGAGGCTTGAATCCAAGAGTCTCATACACACTCTGATGCTAAGCTGCCTCTAACACAGGCGTCTTTCTTGCTTTTTAATTTTGAGACAAGAGTCTCACTAAGTTACCCAGGCTGGCCAGAATTCACTCTGCAGCCCAGGCAGCCATTAAACTTGTGATCCCCTGCCTTAGGCTCCTGGTTGGATATAGCCCGACTCTTTGTGAAGATGCTGACTGCTACAGTAACTGGACAAAGGGGATGAGTGGGAAGTGTACCTCTTAAGAGCTACGGCCATCTCTGAAGAATGAAGGCCTTCAGTGTAATCAAACTTAAGAAGAGATTTCAAACACATACCCACAACCGACTTTTCCTAAACTGATTATCCCCCAACTTTCAAAAGTCTAAAGTTTAGACTGTCCAGTACCATTCCCAGTGCCCTCCCTCTAAGATGACCCCCTTCCTATTCCTTCCAAAACCTCCTCATTTTTGATACACTTCATGAGGTCCCCTAAGTTTCTGTGCCGCACACCCCTAGTCTGGAATTCCCTCTCTTCTGCCATAGCTACAAATCATTACCTACTGGTTCTATGTATGACAGTCTGTTCCCAAGCTAGGTAATTTATACACCGGGTTATTCCTTACTAGTTTGTAACCTTTTCAAGGACAAGAATTATATATTTGTTTGTTTCATTTCTTGGCACATAAAGCATTTTCCCCCCTGTGGAGAGCACTCAATATATTCTCATCATTTATTTTATTTAAATTCATGTAGAAGGAGGCAGAGGCAGGCGGATCTCTGTGAGTTTGAGGCCAGCTTGGTCTACAAGAGCTAGTTCCAGGACAGTCTCCAAAGCTACAGAGAAACCCTGTCTCGAAAAAACTAAAAAAAAAAAAATTCATGTAGAAGCAAAGAATTTTAGGGGGTTTTTACATAGAGTGTCTAGTGAACTATACCCAGTTCTCTTTATCTGGTTCAGTCTAAGTCATGGAGACACTGTGTTCGTAAATTAACCTCTCCACATAGACCGGACACTGCCACAGGATTTGGATGGTCATTCCCTATCTTTTGCTCAGAGGACTTGGTTCTTGCCCTACTGCCGTTACTACGCTAAGACTTGGGGTACAGAGATGGAAGCATAGTCCCCACACTCAAGGAGAGAACGCCGGCTAGTTGGGTTTGGGCCAATAGGGTTTAATAAGGATGGCATCTAAAGAATTGGTGGGAAATGACTCCTAAGCTTCCAAAGTTCACCCTGAAAAGAGGGGAGACATTCTAGGCAGAAGGCATAGTATGTGTGAAGGCACTGAGGCCAGTCAAAACACTGGGCATTTCTAAGAACTGCAAATGGTTTGGGAACTCCTGAAACATCCCGTGTCTGCTTCAGAACAAGGCGAACACGGAAGCGAGAGCTGAACACTAGGGTGGGTGTGGTTTACAAGAGCCAGGAGCCTGGTCTTCCACCTGCAGTTAATTCCACAGACGTCACTACACCCAAGCTGTCAACCTAGGATCCTAGGAAACAGGCAAGTTTTCCCAAAGAATGGAAGTCATTTCACCACACGGCAACCGTCTAAGCTAATTAATTTCTTTTGTTCAGTCAGGTGGACAGAAGCACAAGCTGCAGGAGCTTTGGAAAACAGCGAGACATCGGTTGCAATAACAGCAAAGATGACTTCTTTATGAAAAGAAATTCTCAGTGACTGAACCAAAGGTACAAACTGCCCAAGCCACTGGATTCTCTCAGGAATGAGATATAAAGTCAAGCGGAACACAGGCTAAGAATCAAGAGAAGAGAAGCTGCGTGAAGCCTGAATAGACATGCGCTCTGAAAAGGTGATGGCTGGACATGGCTGCTTCAGTCATATGTGGAATGCTACCCACAGGGTGGACATAGCATTTGCATAGCAAATAATAATCCAATGTATTAAGTGCACGGAGGAATCGATCCATAAACAGGCATGATCACTTGAATAATTTAAGGGCAAAAGGAAAACCTAATCATAGTGTTTGCAAAATTCTTGAAACGTCCATTAGAAAAGCAAAATTTCAATACCAAAAAAAAAAAAAAAAAAAAGCATTACCACATAAGCATGAACAAATTACCATAAACATTCCCTGGGTGTGACTCACGCTGACTGGTACAGCTACGTAATTCGCATCAAGTGAGCCCGGGCATAATGGTCACCAGTGAGTTAGTCGCCACAAAGCAGTTTTGTGAGCGATGAATGACAGTGTATGTCAGCTGTGTACTGTGGGAGAGGCCCCGCGACAGAAAGAGAACAAGGTTCCTAATAAATAAAGAAATGTGCTTTGCACTAAATTCACCTGGCCTGGATGCCAAGCAGAGCTCTAACCTCAGGAAATGGCTTTATTTTCTTAACCTGTGCAAAATAAGGTCAGATGTTCCTCAAAGTCATTTCTGACAATAAGACATCAAAAATGTCACAAGGTAAGCAAGTGATCACACCTGAGCCCTGTTCAGGACGGTTCAAAATTCTCATACGGATCTGATGCATTCTGAAGGCCACATTCATAGCTGAGTTCTGAGAACTTTGCAGTGATGTGGAATGTTCCTCTACATGTTGTGAATATGTTTTATTACCACTGGGTAATAAAGAAGCTGATTTGAGGGGCTGGAGAGATGGCTCAGTAGTTAAGAGCACGGACTGCTCTTCCAGAGGACCCGGGTTCAATTCCCAGCACCCACATGGAAGCTCACAACTGTCTGAAGATCCAGTTGCAGGGGATCTGACACCAATGCACATAAAATAAAGTTAAATAAACCATAAAAAATATTTTTTTTAAAAAAAAGAAGCCGATTTGACTAATAACCAGGCAGAATAGAGCCAAGAGAGAAATCCAAGCAGAGATACAGGGAGAAGAAGGGTGGAGTCAGAGATATGCCCACGGTCTCTAGGGAAGTAAGATGATGTGAGGAGACAAGCCAGGAGCCTTGTAAAATATAGACTAATAGAAACTGGTTAATTTAGTTGTAAAAGCTAGTTAATAAAAAGCCTGAACTATAGGCCAAACAGTCTGTATTTAATATTAAGCCTCTGAGTTGTGATTCAGGAACTGGCAGGTGGGAGGGAAATGTCCTGTTACATTGTAGGATCCAAAGAACGTGCAACCCACATCCTTCAGGAGGACTAAATATGAGTCAAGTGTTTCCATCCGATCAGTAATGAATAAATGGAAACAGAACGTCTCACTCTTTTTCATGGCTACACTAGCATCTTCGGAAATGATGTGACCCAAGCCTAAGTTAACAGACCCAGCCTTTCAGTCACAGGGTCCCCAAAACATGCTTCTATGGCCAGCTCACCTTTGATATCCAGTCCTCTCTACTGGCTCTCTCCCCACCACTTACAAGGACCCTCCCCACAGGATGTCAACAAGAACACTACAAATGGGTTCTTGATGAATAACATGTCTGTGTTCTGTAAGAAAGGGTACCAGCTGACTCAAGTCAAAAGGTCACTCAGTAGCCAATGAAGGGTTTAACCCTTTAACCCCGATGAAGGCTTAAAGACTTCTAATAGCAAAAAGGTCCACCAAACCTGCCATGATATATTTGACCAATTTCTTGGCTCCTCAGACTTAACCGATGGTCTGACTGGAGAACCGAATGCTAAATATGGGGCTGTGATTTGGTTCTCCTCCAAAGTTCTGCTATCTCCTGTTACCACCTAAGACGTAGAACTTGCAACATAAACATTTATGACAGTCTGGATAGATTACTATTCTACCAAGACTGTGCCCCCCGGCCCCAAGAGGTTGTAGTCCTAAATTCAGTAGGGCAGCACAGATCCGAAACAGAGTCACTGACACAGCTCACGAAGCACCTCTCCTATTTTATACAGTCAGTCCGTGCTGCCAAGGGACTAGCGAGCTCCTTTCAAAGTCAAGCACCATGGTGGTGTGAAAAGTGGTTTGGATTGTCAGCTGAGGAACAGTCCTCCCTCTAAGGAAGCTGATGTAGGGGATTTTGCGCATTACCCCCTTTCCTCTGTAAAAGGAGCTCATGGGAAGATGATAAGGGGAATACATTGGCTTAATTATATTGAAAAAGGCAACGGAAAAAACTTCCTAATAACTGCGGCTCGCGCAGTTTCCAAGGGCAGACTGGATCTTATAATCAAACGATTCTTCTTTGTATCGCTCACAAACTTTCTCTCTTAACATAAGAACAGTTCAGACAGTAAACACGTCAAAAATTGAGGGCAGTCTAACCCAGGCAGATCTAGAATGCCATTAATTTAAATGCAGAAGTGATGCTATTTCTGGGCCCTTGGTAATCAGCTATGGAAAGTAGTTTGAATGACAAGAAGACCTGCAGAACCATGCGGTGATATGGGTATTAATGTGGATATAACCATCTCCCCGTTCCATGGGAGTGTGAACAATTACAGTTCAAAGAAAAGCTGCAACTTCATTAATCCACATACGGTTTTCACGTTCACTGAGTCTGTCGACGTCCACATACATGCACTCCACTGAGTTTATCAGTGCACACACAGATGTGTTCAAACATGGAGAGCAGAAGGAGGGAGGACAGGATGCATGAAACTAAAATGCATCCTAAAAATGGAGACCTGTGGTTTACAATATAAACTGCAGGCTTGAGATTAAAATGTCACCTAAAGACTTGGTGAGAGAGAGGTTTGGATGGAGGCTGGAATTGAGGAGCGTGAGCATCGATACCAGTCTAGAAATCCGAGACCCCTTTGAAATAACTTCAGTGTGTTATAGCTGCACAGCCACGAAATAAGCACTCAGATAAACCATTGCAGTGACTTCTTCACACTGAGGATAAGCAGTCAACACAGCTTTTTATCAGTTCCTGGGGTACTTTCCTATGCAGAGACACTGCAAAGGGATTAACATGACAGCCTGCTGAGAGACAAAGAAATGCTGACTGGAATGCTCCCCTGAATCAAAGAAATTCCCAAAGGCATTATAGTGAGGTGCTGCAATAGGGGAATCCTCTCTCTCTCTCTCTCTCTCTCTCTCTCTCTCTCTCCCTCCCTCCCTCCCACACACACACACAACACACACACACACACAAGGCAGCTCTCTAGACAATGCTAGGCAATATCACAGAAAATTTTCTACAGTTCCCTGGGCATGCTGCAACTATGCAACTATTAAAAATTACAGTTTTAATTTTGTAATTATAGTGAATATCATATCAAAACTAAACAGCATATCTGTCTATATTCTTGTATATGTGTTTGTGCCTATATACATGCAAATATATACATGCACATATATCATGATTATGATTATGTATGTATAGATATATGATTCTGATTACTTAGAGAAACAATCTGATAAACAAAACAAAGTAAGCCTAAGGGATCTTTTCGTCTCAATGCTTAAAGTTGCTGTTAATCACAATGAAATGTTTTCTAAAGGCATTGAGAACTGCCTAAGGGTGAAGTGCAGAGGGTATTTTCAATCCATCTAAGCTCTTTCTAACTCCTTCCACCCTGATGAATACCACAAGTTGCCAGCCCCAAGCCCCCAAGAAAATCATTTCAGCTGGAGAGGGGATTAAGCGAAGTAAAGAGCTGCACACTAAAGAATCATAAGAAGAAACAGAGAGCTTGCCAGGCACATCCCAGTACCACCATGAACCACGGCTGCATGCAGGAAAGAGTATATATATCCGAGTTACAACCCAGGACTGCTGAGGGCTTTAAAGCATCGGTTAAGGATTCCGACTGCAGTTCGCAGGAACAATCCCCTGTCCCTTCAACTGCTAAGAAGACATTTTAACACTCACTCATTTGCTCCTTCTACTCTCAGATGAGTTTTGAGGGGCCATATAAACATCTAAATCGTCGAACTATTTAAATGGATGCTTTCAAGCTTTTCTTATGCAAGAAATAATGCAAACAAAATAGAATAATCACCCAAACACAAAATGCAAACAGAACACCAAATAAATCTACTTTGGGCGCAGGAAACAGGATAAAAGAATACAGCATCAAGACTGGCTTTTAAAAGAGGCCCAGACAGTGGGAATCAGAGCGCTGCAAAAGAGGAAGACAGGCTCCAAAACTTCACACTCCAAACTCTCAAGGACCAAGGGAGAGATCAGAAACTTCACTGGACGTTCCCCCTTGTTTGTCACAAAAATCACTCTGATTGGAGGCTAAATTACCCCTGACAGCATCTCCTCCTGGAGTTCATATTCCCATATACAAGAAGACAACCAATGTTTAGCCCCAAAACTTATAAAAACATAAAAAACAAAACAAACAAAAAACAGAGGAGAATGACAACCTTGAAGCTTATAATTTGCAATATTGTTTTGACCAACATATTTCATCGTGCTGTGGAAGGAAGGGAGGGGGAACAGGGAAAGAAGGAGGGAGGGAAGGAAGGAAGAAGGAAGGGAGGGAGGGAGGGAGGGAGGGAGGGAGGGAGGGAGGGAGGAAGGAAAGGAAGGAAGGAAGGAAAAGGAAGGAAGGGAGGGAGGGAGGGAGGGAGGGAGGGAGGGAGGGAGGGAGGAAGGAAGGAAGGAAGGAAGGAAGGAAGGAAGGAAGGAAGGAAGGAAGGAAGGAAGGAAGGAAAAGCTCCCTATAAAGAAAGACTTCTGCAGTGCCTAAGTTCAACAAGGTGAAACTCCAGGAACACTCTGGGTTTCCTTTGGGCTTCCAGCAGCTGACTTTAAGTTGCAATACTCTCTACAGCCAACCTGGGAGGCCAGGTTGCAAAGGGGAGCACCCGTAAGCCTGCCTTGGCTTATTCCACCTGCCGTGCACACCGTCTTCATAGGAAAGCTGACTGCTTTCTCTTGGGAAAGTCTAACCCTTCCAAAAGCTCCAAAGCTTCTCTCTCCCAGCAGGAAGGTGAAGCGATACTGTCAACTCCGAAATAACGTTCTTCCCATCACTCACCACTGTCCCTCCAAAGAAGCCACAGGGCGCTTTGCAGAACCCAGGGCTCTGAGACTAGAAGCGATGAGGTCATGCAGTCTACTCATCTTGCCTTGCCAGCGCAGGATTCCTCTCCCTGCTAATGTGCCTGCCCAAGTTGTAAACCCCCGCAAGACACGGGGCCGTTCTGGACCCACCGGAAGATGTTCAAAGCACAGCTGCCCATACACACTCTGACATAACTCACACGTGTGTGCTCATATTCACCCGGGGAAGATGGAAGTCTGTGCAATGTGGCAGGTCACCCCTGGTCCCTCCAGGCTCCGAGAGAGTGCCCCTTAGAACGCGGGGGAATTGTCTCGCCAGAATCTATCAGCCAGCCTGCACAGATTCCCCGTACACTGCTGCAGTTTGCTGGGAAGAACACATTTGCCTAGCTGCTGCTTCAAGGACAAAGAGAGCTAGCACTTATGTTTCCGTCATAGCCAGAGGGCTCAGGCTTATGAAGAAATAAATAAATCAAAGACAGACTACGCAGACAAATGACCCCAGGCATTTTAGTTCACTGGGTCGTCCAGAAAACGACCATGAGAACAGAAGAGAAGCAAAAGGAAGGTCACTAAGCCTAGCTGGGAAGAGAGGAAGCGATCCTTTCCCTGCAGCAGAACAGCTCATTCAATGCAAGCACTTACCATAAAAATAGAAAGAGTCAACAGAAGGAGAAGGGATCCTTCCTCGGTGTCTGTGGCAGATAGGAATTCGCAGCGAACCTCCAGGCCGGCAAAGTGACGAGAGGCAGACAAGAAACCCTCCACACACAAGTCCTTTCCAGCCTCCCCTCCAGCCGGCATGCAGCTGTTTGTGCTGTGAAAGAACCCTGAGAAGTCTGGAACAGGACTCTCCGGAGAGAGCAAGCCGGAGTGAGAACAGCCAGCTGGGGCCAATTTCATCACAATCTCAGAGCATCACGCCCAGGACAGGTCCTCCCCAACCGGGTGCAGGGGCGGCATGGGGGTTGGGGGGAGGACGACCAGGCTAGGCTTTGAGAAGCAACGTTTGGGTCAGGAAGAAGTCTCTTTGGAGTGGAAGGAACTGCCGGTGAGCACATCAGTATTCCATATCAGTTATTGCCAACAACCAATCAGCCCGGCTAGGGGCTGCTGTCAGTGTGACAAGAGAGAGTGCAGATGACAGGCGGTCCTGGGAGCTGCAGGACAGCTCCCTGCCAGCAACACACAACAACACAAGTTTGGCAGGGTTGGTGGCTTGCCTTCTCCCCAGCCTCCGTTAATATCTGCCTGTCAATTCCCAAAGCCCCATAGTCAGGTCAGCCACTCAGCATCTTCCCAAGGCATCCCACATGAGTTCTATGGGAAGCCCAGTAAGTGGGGCACCACGAGTTCAGGAGTGGCACTCTGGACCTGTGCCTCTCTATGGCTGAAGCAGAAGTTAAGGTGGCCAGGAAGAGGGCATTCCATATCGTTGACTGAAGAGGGTTAAAGGTCTCTGCAGGAGTTTGGCCCTCCATCTTCGTTAATTTTCTGGGTAATGTTTGTACAAAAATGTTGTTAAACATTTTTATAGTTTCTGGGGACAATTCACGTTTCTCTAAGTCAGCCATGATTTAAGACAGGACATACATGCTCTAGGTAAGTAGTATTAATTTATACGCATTGAAGTGAGACGGCACAATTTGTATTAGCAGACAAGAGCCAAGGCCTTTACGTACAATGAGGGATAATTCTAAAGTTCTCCTATTTACCTTTCCTAAAAACCATTCCTATCACACTTAGAGCGCTGGTAACATACACATTAAGCTGTGTTTGCGATGATTAAATTGGATCCGGAAGTGGTTTCTTAGGCTAAAGGTTAGTTGAATGAGATGCGGATTTTTTAACTTTGGAAGATGGTTTACGGGTCCCTCCTCATCCAAAGAACCAGTTCCCTCTTCCAGTCAGGAGTAAATAGGAAGGTGCCGGTCCTCTGTGTTTTATGTGACATTGGGTTTCTAATTTTAGGTCTGCTTTCACTCAGAGCTTGGACATTCTCCGGACAGTCTGTTATGCCATCTAGCCATGGGCAAAAGGCAGGCTGACATGGAGAAACCTGAAAAAGAAGGGCTAGGCTCCAAGGAAGCAGTTAGCTGGGCACCAGCGTGAGTCACAGCAGGGGGCCATAAAAAACTACCCCCTCAAAGAAGAGTCTAATAAAATTAGAGCCCTTAAATGAGGAGGAAAAGGATGCTCGCCAGGGGAGTCGTGCAGACATTAAATAAGAGAAATCTGAGAGACCCAAATCCCAGCTCAGTTAAAATCAGCAACTAGAGAAAGACTATGTACAAAGGGTGCAGAGGAGTTTACAGTCCAACAGGCAAATTTTAATATCCTACACAACATTCTTCTTAAATGTTTCCAGGTGACTCAAGCTGTGAGGCTGACCTTCAGCCTCGAGGCTCTGAATTGGCCTCCTACGGCATTTTCTATAGCCAAAGCTATCCGGGGAACATAAACACACAAATAATCTCCATTGTATTTATTTGTGTGTGTGTATGGATGTGGTGGAGTAGTGCACACAACTCCAGCCTCGTGCATGGAAGATCGCTTGTAAGAGGCGGGTCTGTCCTTCCATGCCGGTCCTGGGGATCGAACTCATGCTGTCAGGTTTTGCAGCAAGCCCCTTTTCTCCCCTGATCCATCTCTCTGGCCCACATTTAAAACCTAGTGCTTGATGTGCTTTAGCTGAGTGTTTGCCTTGATGACCATCAGCAGCTCCTAATGTGACAATGACACGGTCAGCCTATCAAATCGTGTGTTTAAAGAGAGTATTACTTAAAGCTGCGGAATAATTGAGATTAATACTGTTTATAAAGCAGACTCGATACCTTGACTGTGTAGGAGGATAATGGAGCATGACAAGGATAATGCTGCAGAAATACAAATTGTCCGATAGATTAAATAATCGTACATCTATATGGCAATCGGGTCAACGAAAATGCATTCTTGGAACTCAAAAGTAATTAATTTTCCAAGTTTGGTCATTTCTCTATTCCTCTCTCTCCAAATGATGATAGAAACGCCTCGGTTTCGGACAGCGATAGACAACATTGAATTTTGCACTTGTACAAACAAAAATAAGTAAATCAGTTAAACTCGGGGTATCGCACTGTCTTTCTTGCCAGCACCAAACATACCACAGGTTCCCAAGAAACATCTGTTGGATGGCAATTTGATTGTTCGAGAATCTTGCTAAGTTTCTACAAATGCCCGATTTAATGTCTTAGTTTAAGACTTCTAGATCAGTTGGATTTTCTATCGATAAATTGAATTTATACTGACATCAGTTTAAGAAGGAAAAAAGATCACTCTTTCTGGAAGTCATCTCCCAGGAAGTTCGCTGGCAATGCCTTATAAAGCCAGAAGATAAAGACGGGTCAATGTTAGTCTTTCAAAAACAGGGTGGACACAGTACAGTTGGGGTCTACCTTTGGTAATCAGATTAAGAAGTGAAAAAGAAGGATTACTTTTACAAGAATAGATGGCTATATAATTCTCTGTGTGTGTGTGTTTCCAGTTTGTGTGTGTGAACATAGATGCCATGTACCGCAACATGCCTGAGGGTCAGCCTCAGATACGGTCCGCGCTCTACCTTATTTCAGGCAGGCAGTGTCCTTTTCTTGTTTGGGTTTTGTTTCCTACCGTGTCTACCAGGCTAACTTGCCTGATAGCTGCCCGGGATTCTCCTGTTTCCATACATACGTGCTGGGATGACACACAGTCCTGCTATACACCCAGTTTTACATGAGAATTCAAACTCAGGTCCTCCCAGTGCTTTTACCCACTGAGCCATTCCCCTGGACCCCCGTTCCATTTTCAGCATCAAACCCTGGTAAAGGAGATATGAGAATCAAAGAAATTTAAACACCATTTAAAACCGGATGGTTTTGACAACTTATAATTTGCATAAGGTAACTGTACCACCGAAAGGTACCAGCCATGTTGCTAACCCAGCCTCATTCTGGGCTTTACTCTAGGGATGCCCTGTGTCTTTCAGCCTGATGTGTGCACTCCTAACTGTGAGCCATGTGCGCACAGGCCTGGCAAAAGGAGACTGCCTATGTGGCCGATTAGATGGGCCTCAGAACACTTCCTCTGTTCCGTGAAAATACACTGAGGTAGACACGAAAGCCTCCAGGAATGTTTTCTGATTCCATCCAGGTGGCTGCAAAGGGGACCCTTCCCATCTGTCACCTCAATTTGAGCGATGTTGGACTGAGACAGTCTAAGCTAAAGCAAAAAAAAATCATTTTATTTCAGAGATTAAATGTAAACCTTTCATGCAACATCAAAAAAAAAAACGCTCATAATTTAAAGAAAAAAAAAACGATTTATATTTATTGGCTTATGTTCTTCAGTTTTGACCCTAAAGTTTCAGACTGAGTCATCCTCAATTACTAGAAAACTAGAAGAAAAGAATATTCCAGGAAAGTATGGGATTGACACAGACATGAAAGCCCTGTTTCTAATATCTGAATTGTCCTTCTGCTTCCTGTGGGAGGTCTGGAACACGCAGAGAGAAGAGGCTGACCTGCTAAGGGTCAATGACTGACTGAGAATAATTTCCCAAAGTGCTTAGTAGGCGGGCCTTCAGATAGTCAACAACGGTCTCAAATACATAAGAGGCATTTGAGGCTCGTGGTTATAGCCGGAGCATCCAAGTCTTGAAAAATGTGTTTATTTTCAGCATTCCTCAAGCCAAAAGAATCCCCTGGGATTGTCAGAGATCAAACCGTAAAACAGAAAAAAAAAATCCACGAAGATCACAGACTTCTCGCTTTTCCTCCTGTTTTTGAAGATAGCAAAGTAAATCAATACCTGAGCTAAAGAGTGACGGAGTTAGGCTGAGTCCACAGAAGACAATGAGATAGATGGGGGGGGGGGACCCACACAGACATGCATGCCAGTGCACACCTCTAAAATCTCCCGGAAACGTCTGTATGCAATTAATCCTTAGCTCTCAACACTGGCAGTCAAGCTGGGACACTCGTCTTTCTTCTAAGCCATTCAAATGACCTCCAGTCCCTCCCGTGTCATCCTCCCTATTACCACTAGCGTTTATTTTCTTCCTAAAATAGAAGCCTATGTAACCACGCCATTCCCTTGTCAAAAACCAGGGATGGTCAGACCAAAGGCAGTTGCTGTTGAATTTGAAATTGAGGGCCCACTTGCGATGTGGCTTCGGTTTGCACATCTGGTGTCAATTCCCACCATTATGCCCCCTACATTGTGTGCTTTCATCACATCCAATTGTTTATGATTCCCCAAAGATGCCACTTCCTGGACTGTGGTAACCCCGCTCTCTTGAAACAGCCATCCTTACTTCTTTCTCTCCCTGCAAACACTCCACTCTTCATCCTTCCAGGCCCAGCTCACGCTCATCGTTCTGATCAAGGAGACTTGATGACTTCTGTTCTTCCAGAATGTATTTTTTCAGTCTCGTGTTACAACCACAAATAAATACATTGTACTAAATCAGTGCCTTTGAAACAATGTATCGAGATCCTTTGATACCCTAAGCATCTGAGGCACACTATTGCTCAATGAATGAATGACTACCTTTTATGCCTCTTACAGTCAAAAGCACTTGGAAGAAAGCACAAGCCTGTTTCCTGGAAGTCTGCAGGGCTACAGGCTCATTAGCAGTGTATAAATATTCCCTCCTTCAATCGGGAGTTTCTGTGGTTTATGGAGGGGGCCTTGGATTAGAACCAGAAGAGCCAAGTCCCAGCACTTAGCCTGCGCCACCTCAACTTCAAAGAGAATAAATTACATCCTAATACGTGAGGGCTTCTCTGAGCTACAAGCCAGGTACTGACTGGCAAATCGAGTTGGATAAACACATGGTTGCAGACACACTTACTGTCACCAGCGTCTGGCGATTGCTGTCGCCCCTAAGATGTCATCAGTCATCAGGAAATGTGTTCAGACAGTTATCCTAGGCAAGCCAGCCTAGAAGCTAGTGACTCAGCACCGAAGTCATTCCCAGTTCCTGGCTTTCAGCCTGTTCCTTTAGACTTGGGGTGGAGAGTCTCTGAAAGCCGGGGACTCAGATTCAACCTCTCCGTGTGGAGACCTGGTCTCTAAGACCCAAGCCCCTGATCTAGGAATTGAAAATAATAATATATACTTTGGTATATTGTCAAATGAGATGGGATATATAATACACATATTAATACATATTATTGTGTATAAGTATAATAATATATCCACACTTCCATTATATTGGTGAATCTGATAAGCATCCCATGATTGGCTTGGGAAAGGCAGTCCTTCCTTCCTAGTGCTAAGAATCTACACAAGGACCAGCCCTCACCATTGTTTCCTGAACTTGTCAAAAGTCTGTTAAGAGTTTCCTCTGCCTGGAACCACTCTGCCCGAGACACTGCGGGGTCTCTCCATCCGAAAGTCTTCACTGACAACACTAGTCATTATTCTCTTTGTTTTTCTTATACCGTCTGTCTAACAAATTTATTTATTTGATGACTTGTTGCCGGAGCTCCTTTCGCTCCTTCAGCCAATAGCCGCTGAGATACCAGCCCACTGGGGCGTGGTCTCTCTCCCTTTAAAAATGCAGCCACTTCCCTCTGCACTCGCTCTGGTTTCCAGCTCCACTTCGGGCGAGTAGACTTCATTCCTGATTGCGCAGAAGGGTGTTGTCTGGGACGGTGATCTGTAAGTTTTTCCCCCTTAAAATAAATAACCTCTCTAATAATCTAATTCCAAACTGGTGTGGGATTGTTTGTGACTTACGCCTTCAACTTGTTTCGTGTTCATCCTCTGGGCCTCACCACATGCTGTCCTGGAGTGAGGACCACTTGCTTCATGCTCCTTACTAATGGAGATATAATGTAGTTACTAACTAAAATATAATGCATCCTCAATACATATTCCCTGGACATTTATAGCATGACCAGCATTTGCAAAAGTGTTTCCTGTCCGCTTAAGAGCTGTAGGAAGTTCAAATTACCTTTGACTATTGAACAGATATAAAATATTGGAAGTTGCTTCATAAAAAATAAAACCCAGGACAGTGCCACAATGCTCAAGTTCACACAGGCATTTAATAATTTCTGACACTTATCAACAAATATTAAAATGCCATCCAGAGATCGGAGGACTTGACCAACATGATGGCGATTCCGAGCACTAAAGGAACAGAAACAGAAAAGCACAACCCACTGACTCCCACCTGTGTCACCGAAGCACTGAGCAGATGCTTAGCCGCTGCCTAATAAATCAGCTGTTTCCTGGATTCTTAGTCCACATTTTCCTATTTTCCTTCTCTTATTTTATGCTAAAATTGTCGTGCCCCCCCCCCCATCCTGGGAAGGAATGTGTATGGTCCTTGATCTCTGAAGAATCAACTAGAACAAATAGTTTTTGGGAGTCCAGCGAGCTGGGCTATTTTTTTTTCTTCCCAGGGGGCTACTGCAAAGGCAAGCTAGACAAAACCCTCCAGGGCCTGATCATAGCATCCCTGCTCCTGATTAGCTCAGCCTTACAGGAGGCCTAATAAATAAATAACCACAGCAATCCTGTATAATGTATGAAGGCTACTTGCCCATGGTCATTTCAATTAGAATATTTTCAATTAGCAATAGCATGGTGATTTACCAAACAGACAGATGAACTTACTTTTCATTACAGGAAATAGAAAAAAAAAAAAGAAGGTTTTGGTTCTTTTTTTTTTTTCTTAAGAAGATAAAGGCTCCCTAGACAGAATACAAAACCATCTTTTTCTCCCAAATTTGTTCTCTCTGACTTTCCATTTTTCATTTATATGCATCGTGATGGGCTCTGCTACCTAAAGAGAGTGACCTTGGTTGAACTCAACTCTTCCATGAGTAACTATTTTAGCCTCACTGTCCATATCCCTTCCTAAACATCTCTCTCTCTCTCTCCCTCCTTCCATCCCTCCCTCCCTCCTTCCCTCCCCTATCCTCCCCATGAAGCCATTGCTCCCTAGCTACCAGTTTCCCTGACTTGAACCTCACTCTGCACTATCAACCCTGGTACTGCTATCTGTGTAGTCTGGAACAGACACCACCACATCTTCCCTTGCAGCAACGCTCTCTGTTTCTTCCTTCTCCAAGGATGCTCCTGGTTCCAGCATGCCTGTGACTCCTCTCCTCCCTTCCTGTTGCCCTCATGCCTCCGTAGCCTCTTTCTGACATACATGTCCTGACATCCAGTAACCTGGGGCATTCTCTGACTTCTCCTCGTCCCTGGGAATTCTTATTCTCTAAGACCCAATTCGACCATTTCTAGACCCCATTTAAAGGATTCCCTGATACTCCTCCCACATCTGAAGAGATGAAGTCCTCCCAGATTTTGGCACTAGTTGTATAGTAGTATAACTGCTGCAAGGGATAGAAGAACATGCTGTAATCTCAGCACTCAGGAGGCTGAGGCAGGAGGACGGTTGCCAGTTCTTGGTCAGCCTGGACTGTAGAGTGAGATCCTGCCTCAAAAACAGACAAAATCACAGAGGGGCCTCAGTATGTGCTTCCTACAAGGAAGTCCCAGCCTTATTCATCTTCACCCCCCTCCCCGAAAAGGAACTTTCTCTGGAAGCACTTAAATAAATGGATATAAAAAGCCCTGGCTTCTCGGAGTATCTGGCTCCCTTGTTAGATTGCATATCTTCTGAGAGCTAAAAGAGAATCTTACCTGCCTTTCCAACCACTCAACTCATTATGATACTTAGAACATATGGGTACTTAATGCATACGTGTGGAATTGCTTTGCGTATGATTGGCCAAAAGAGAAAAGAAATTGGCTCCATGGATTAAAAAGAAAAAAATAAATTACTCTCTGAACTGATTCTAATTAGCTCATTTTTTAAAATTAAAATTTCTCATTTTTCTCCTTTGTAAAACACCACAGGCATTAATTTGTAAGGATACTTCCTCGGAAGCTCCTGGCTTTCTAGGCTAGCCCAACTAATGGAGGCACCTTGGGGCTAATGAGGCACCGCACACAGACTTTCTGCTTTGAACTGCCTGGTGGAGGAAACGATATGGACTCTGGCAGAAAGGAATTCTTAGAGAGATCTTACGACTATTTAAGTTGAGAGTGGAGAGAGCCCCACCTTCTAGAGAAGAGAATTTCACTCTCAATGTTCCTGGGCAGCCAGTAATTTCCCAACATAAGCGTCATTGTATGAGACGCTGTAGCTATAGATGTGGCTTTAGGAAACAGGACACTATCTGAGTGTCCAACAAACTCCACACAACAGCCTCGGGGTTACATAATCTCCTCCCCTCTTCTCCCTACCTCACAGGAAACAAGCTGCCTTGGATCCAAAGAACTGGAGAAAATAAATCTCACACGCACAAAGTTGTCTGTAACAGCTATTAGTACATAAAGAATGGTTTAATGTTAGTCTGGTTAAATTCACCAGCCAGGAAACCCACCCATTAGATGGCAGAGCCCTCACTAAAGGGGCTGATGGCCAGGAGCTGAAGTATGCCTGCTTCCCCCTCTTCCAGCACTGCTGGCACACAGCCAAAAACTTGGGGGTGAACTGTGACATTGTTGCTAGCCAGGCTAGCCAGGTGGCTTTCTGGTCTCCATTGTCAATTGCTCAGCAACCAATTTCAGTTCTGCTATTTGAACCAGGAGGTAAGAGCAGAGCCAACATTTTAAAGGACCATGATATGCTCAGGTTTTGATAAAAATTAAATTAGTTCATATACCAAACATTCCATACCTTTAGAGGGATTTTTCTGGACTTATGAGTTTGTAGAAGTCCTTTGAGCCTCTAACATAAGCACATCTGCATTGCAGGTAAGGGTGAGAGATGGTGCAGCCATTTGCAAGACTGAACATGCTCTTATCATAAGGCCCAGCGGTCATGTGCCTTGGTATTTACCCAAATGAGCTGAAAACAGGTCCTCACAAAACCTACGCGTGCATGTTGACAGCGGCTTTATTCATAATTGCCAGAACTTCCATGGAACCAAGATGTTCTTCTGGAAATAGATAAATAAAACTGCAGCACATCAAGACAACAGAGTAATATTCAGCCTATATATGCCATTGAGCTACAAAACCCTGTGTGGAGAGATCTTAAATTTATATTACCAAACAAAGAAACCAATGTGAAAAGGCTATATACTGTCCAATCCCAACTATGAAAACAATAATACCAACAGTTGCTAAGGACTAGGCAAGGGGTGAACAGGCGGGACACAGAAGATTTTTAAGTCGTTGGAACCACTCTGGGTGATATCCAGTGATAGGCACTGTGTCTCTAAAGCTCATCCAAACCCATGGATGGTGTAACACAAAGAGCCAAGGCTGATGGTTCCGGTGAGGTGAATTGCAACACTGGAGCCAATCTGATGCGGAAGCATTGATGGAGAAACTGTGAGGCGTAGATGAATAACTATTCAGTTTTGCTGTGAACCAAACCGGTTCTAAAATTAAAGTCCAGGGGCTGGAGAGATGGCTTAGAGGCTAAAAGCACCTGTCACGCAATCGTGAGAGCCACTTGCATCCTAGAACCTGTGTAGCAAGTCAGGCATCCTGTAAAGACCTTTAACTCCACCTTCAAGGAAGCAGATATCCTCTTGGGACTTCACATGGCGTCTCCGCCCCGCCCATTGTGTGTGAGCGTACGCATGCTCATACAAGCAATTTCGGTTGTCTCGTGAAGTATATACAACTAGAAACACAGAAGGTTCCAGAGAGGAAGTGGAGGGGGGATGAGGAGAGAAGAGGGGAGTGAGGAAGGGAAAAGGAGGTAGGAGGAGTCAGAGGAAGGAGATGGAAGGGGAAGAGAAGAAAGAGGAGGGAGAAAGAGCAGAAGAGGGAGGAAGAGATAGGCAAAAGGGGAGGAGGAGGAGAGGAGGGAGGAAGAAAAAAGGAGAAGGGCAGGAAGAAGAGGGAAAAGAGAGGCAGAGAGGAGGGTTAAAGAATTCTCTTTTCCTCCAGATAGTAAGGGACGGTCTAGCAGCTCACTGAGGCGGTCAGCTCTGTTTCAGACCTCCACAGACTGTGACTAAAAGGGAAATGGAACGCTGTGGGGATACGGTTCCCTTGTCGAGGCCCAACAAACCACAAAGGGTGCACAGTGAATTCTCTGAAGACCATTCTAACCGCAACGGAATCAATGGGAAGGGAATGGTTATCCAGAGGAGGGAACTGTTCCCTGCGGCCATAGAAAATGAGGAGGAAGTGGAGGAGGGTTGGGGAGTGGTGCCCGTAAGAGGGGACGTTAGCTGCTGCCTGCCAGCAGTCAGAGTGTGCAGGTAAACAGGATGCACAGCGGTACCTGCTTCCCTGTTCTGACATAGCCATAGCTTTAGGATAGAACCGCAAAGGGCAATCAGCAACTGGGGGAGGAAGCCACACTGGAGCAGGTAGCAGAAGTTAGAAGAGGCTGCATCTTCTAAAGCCATAACCAGAGGCAAGAGAGATCCGGGCCAAGGTCAGAGTTACAGGTTCATTCATGCATCTGACAAGAATATGCCCAGAATCTGTCTGTGACTCTGCAAGCACAGCAAGACGAGGGATTTAGTTAAAGGGGCCTGCTGGTGATGAAGCTGCACGCAGCCCTGAATGTTAGGTTGTTTTGCTGTAGGTAGCCACAGCCTGGTGGGATGAAGGCCCCGGGGAAGTGTTTACGCTGCATCCCTTGCTTTTGCCAGACTCCTTAAAGAGGAGGCTGTGAGGTTTCCTTGACGTCCTT
Organism: Chionomys nivalis; assembly: GCF_950005125.1. Classification (NCBI taxonomy): domain Eukaryota; kingdom Metazoa; phylum Chordata; class Mammalia; order Rodentia; family Cricetidae; genus Chionomys; species Chionomys nivalis. The sequence goes on from NC_080110.1 coordinate 5,373,137, forward strand.
GTATGAACTTTAGTAGGTGGAAATGCGGAAGAGATAATCTTCCTGGCCTTCATGCCCTGTTTTTCACCTTGACAAGATCAGAGAGACGTGTGCCTTCTTGACAGCACCATTCTGCAGGGCGGTGTCATCATCATCATGGGAATCGTCTTCCCGAGCAAAGAAGGACAAGTGCTGTAGATTAGACCTGAAATGCCCCGGAAGGCCTAGAAGCTAATGACTTACTTGGTCATGAGCCTGTGGCGCTATTAGAAAGTTTTGGAAGTAGGACCTGGTGAAATGAATGGAAGTTACTGTAACTGCGTCCCTAGAGGGGACACTGAGACCCCAGCCCTTTCTCCTCTCTCTCTTCTCTTCTTGACTACCACAGAATCAACATACTTTTCCACCGTGGGACCCTGCCATGATGTAGTGTGTCACCACTAGCCCAAAAGAAACAGATCTAAATGAGTGATGGACTGAGATCTCCAAAACTGTGAGCCAAACAAATCCTTCCCATTTCTCAAACTGTTGTGGGCGTTTTGTCATAACAGCGGAAGGACAGCTGGCACGTCTGGTGAGAGGCATTCTGGGATTCCTGACCCATGGATCGGGACTGTGGCTGAAAGAATTTTAACTCTACACTTCTTACCGAGGTTTCAGAGGCAGGCCATACCTTGACTTCCAAACCGCCACTGATTTCAGAGTCCACAAATCCTCACATTAAAGAGTTTCCTCATCTAGAGTCTTAAAAATAGGCATGACGGCCGAAAGAGGCTGTCTGGGAAGTGAAAAGGGCATCAACAGGAAGGGGAAATGGATCCAAAGGAGCAAAAGGAGACAATAGGATCAAGTGCATTGTATACATGGATGAGTAGGTTATATGGATCCCATTCGTTTATATAATTAATAGATGCTAATGACAAGGAGTGAGGAACTTAAAAATCAGCCTTTATGTATGTGAAATACAAAGAATGGCATCTGTGTCCTATATTGATCCTTGATTGGTACAGCCCTAAGAATTAAGCAGAGCAGGGGACAGGTTTGTGCTTCAAGGAATAACATCGGCCGTTGCTTAGACATGGGGCTGTGGTACCCGGGCTGAACAAAATAGCTGTGACTGGAGAAAAATGAAGATGGAAACAATATTTCACAAACAGAAAACATACTCGAAGTGCTATGACATTTTTCTATGCCAAACAGGCAGACCCCTGAATGACAGCAATTTAGGGTTCTAGCTTGTCTTCCTGCTGCTGTGCTAAGACACTGGCCAAAACCGACTTAGTGGGAGAAAGGATTTCTATGGCTTATAGGTTATAATTCATGAACAAGGAAGTCAGGGCAGAAACTGAGGTGTAAACCATGGAGGGATAGTGTTTACAAGATTGCTTCTCAGGGCTGAGAGATGGCTCAGAGGTTAAGAGCGCTGACTGTTCTTCCAGAGGTCCTGAGTTCAATTCCCAGCAACCACATGGTGGCTCACAACCATCTCTATGAGATCTGGTACCCTCTTCTGGCCTACAGGGATACATGCAGACAGGTGCTGTATACATAATTAATAAATAAATCTTTTTTTAACAAAAAAAAAAAAAGATTGCTTCCCTCGGCTTGCTCAGTGATCTTTACTGTACAGCACGGCCCTGCCTGCATAGGAATGGCACTGCCCACAGTGGGCTGGGCCCTCCACATCTATTAGCAATCAATAAAATGCCCCATAAGACAGGTAGGTCTGATGGAGGCAATTCCTCAATTGAGATTTCCCCCTCTCTTGGTAACTCTAGGCTCATGTCACATTGATAACTGAAGCTAACTATGGTAATTAGAAAATGGCCAGAGGAGATGGCATTTAACTATAATCAAGTGGCCCTTAATAGGGAAAAGCGAGAAAGGGGAAAATAAGTCACATTCATTGGCATAAAGAATGAGTGCTTCCTACGTGCTACATTTAAAATGCTTAGCAGGAGGAAGAAAGCCAACGGTTTTAAGAGTTATCTCATTTTTCATTGTGTATATGGAAAAGGGGGGTATGCGGACTTGAACGCTGGTGCCCTCAAAGGCCAGAGGCATCAGATCTCCCGGATGTGGGCACTGGAAAATGAACTCAGCACAGAAGGCACTCAGGGGCTGAGCCATCTCTCCAGCTCCAAGCACGAGTTTGGTGAAAAGAGGAAAACTTACGACCAGAGAGAAGAGAAGAGAACGGTGAGGAACTGTGGGAAGTAAGGTCAACCAGATGTCCACAAAGAGTAAAGCTTACACTTATGGAAGCATCTCAGAGTCATCCCAAGACGACAAGAGAAACCACTGAGTGAGGCTTTGAGAAAGGACAAAGTAGGGCTTCAGTAGGACTGGGCTGTGGTCCCTACCCTGATATCTACATGGGGAATAATGAGGTTCTGAAGCACCATCCTCAGGTTGCCATAAGACTAAAGACATTAGGTGCTTGCCTCTGACTAAGCTTCACGTGAAGAGAAGCGATTTCTTTCACTTGGGTCGGAATTATGTCAACCCATTGTGCAGCGCTGATTATCCCCAGCTGATGAGAAACTATGATAGGGGGTTAAATTTATCCTCTGGCAACCAAAAGAAAGCAATTACAAATTAACTACCATTCATTAAATGATGTCATTTAAAAAAATATTCTAAAAATATACATCTATGGTAGGGAATCATGAAAAAAAAGCATCCTTTGTTGGGAAACAAGAATTATCTGTCATTAGAATTAACACAGTACTGTTAGATGTTACTTAATTTTCTAAATATGTTGTGGCAAGAATACAAAGGAATTCCATCAAGCAGTAAATAGGTTAATTAAATTATAACCTAGTAATGTGCAGTGTGGCTATATGACCAAAGGCCTCAGTCAAGCTAGAGAAGGGAAGCCTAAGTTGGTGAAACTGGTACATGCAGTTTCAGGGGCTCGTTGGTATCTATGGGCAGGGGGTCCACATATCCACCCAAACCACAGCAATTCCCAACTTTAGAACTTTAAAAAAAAAAAAAAAAAAAAAAAAAAAACAGCATGACAGTCAGGAGGACTACTCCCTTAGCAAGTAACTATAAGCTTGGAAAATTCAGCAAAACATGGAAATAGTATAATCAAGTCTGCCACAGCAACACCATTATCTGTGCTAATTAGAGGGCCAAGGATTCTAAGAGAATCTGGCATATTAGAAATTATCTCATAAATAAACGTCGCAATGCTAATTAGAGTGTGTGGTCGGGTAAACTGTGACTTGGGTTTCAAATGAAAAGCTAGAATCTCGCATGGTGGCACACTCCTCCAGGGCCACTTGGGAGGCAGAGCCAAAAGGATCTCTGGGTCAGCCTGGTCTAGATAGTGAGTAAAAAGCCAGCCAGGGCTACGTAGTAAGACACTGTCTCGAGAAAAAAAAAAAGCTACAAAATTTGTGAAAATATTGAAATGTTTACCAGATTGTAAGTTTTGCTGTTTTCAGACACTTAGTTCAGTAGATTTATAAGAGTGGGAGAGATTTTATTTGCTATGTAGAAAAAGTCCTTAAAAGAAAGTGTCTTTTATGTTTGGATGAAATGTTCTATAGATGTCTGTTAAGTCCATTTGAGACATAACATCTGTTAGTTCGTTATATCTCTGTTAATTTTTTGTCTGACTGACCTGCCCAGTGGTGAGAGTGGAGTGTTGAGGGGCTAACTAAGTGATTTAAGCTTTAGTACTGTTTCTTTTACATATGAGGGTGCCCTTGTATTTGGAGCATAGATGTTCAGTATTGAGATTTCCTCTTGATGGATTTTTCCTGTGACAAATATGAAATAGCCTTTATCTCTTTTGATTTGAGGTTGCAATCTATTTTGTTAGATATTAGGATAGCTACACCAGCTGTTTCTTAGGTCCACTTGATTGGAAAATTTTTTCCCAACCCTTTACTCTAAAGTGATGACTGTCTTTGAGGTTGAGGTTGTGTTTCTTGTATGCAGCAGAAGGATGAATTCTGTTTTCATAGCCAATCTGTTAGCCTGTATCGTTTTATAGATGAGTTGAGACCATTTATGTTGAGGGATATTAATGACCAGTGATTGCTAGTACCTGTTGTTATTTTAGTTTTCATTGTTGGTGGTATTATTGTGTGTGTGTTTTCCCCTTCTTTAGGATTTGCTGCTGTGAGATAATCTATTGTCTGTGTTTTTGTTGATGTAGTTAACTTCCTAATAGAGACATGCATGGGTCTAATCTACATGGAAAGTAGAAAAGGACAAGATATCCGTAAGCAATTTGGAAGCATGGGGATCATGGCAGAAGGAGAGGGGAGAAAAAGGCAGGGGAATGGAAAAAAATATATAGCTCAAAAAAAAAAAAAAAACAATAAAAAGGCAAAGGAAAAAAAAGAAACTATCAAAGCCAGGTGGTGGTGCACGCCTTTAATTTCAGCACTTGGGAGGCAGAGGCAGGTGGAGCTCTGTGAGTTCAAGGCCAACCTTGTCTACAGAGTGAGTTCTGGAAAAGCCAGGATTACACAGAGAAATCCTGTCTTGAGAAAGGAGAAAAAGAAAAAGGAGAGGGAGAAGGAGAAGGAGAAGAAGAAGACAAAGCTATTGAAATTATTAATACATTAAAATGTTTCTAGGGGATTTTAATTAAATGAAACTAAACTGTAACTGCATATTCCTTATATGTGGCTGTTTATCGTCATAAATTGGAGAATAATATCTGCAAATTAAAATCTTAAGGGAAAAACTAGGCTTTTGAGTTTATAACTTTAATGAACTAAAAATTGATGCTTCAATGGCTGACAAATACAAATAGCCTTTCAGGGGTGCACAAGTCCTACTAAGAACATTTAAAAACACATTGATTCAATTACTGATATAGAGGGCAAGTATGTAGAACTTATATAGTGTCACCTACTGGGGACATAGAGATGAACAAGACCAAGTGGGGAGGCCAGAGCACAGAGAAATGGTAGCAGTGTGGCTGAGAAGAGTCACCAAAAGCTCCACAGGCCGGGGTGTTTGGGGAGCTCAGAATAACCAGAGGAATGGAGACCATGAGGAGAGATTCCTCTGGGGAGAGAGCTGCGCTGGGTGACCACAGAGTCATCCAGGACGGCGGCGGCAGGCTCCGCTCTCAACCACAGCAAACTGGGTACTAGGAGGAAGACAGTGGTTTTATGGCTTCAAAGCGAAGGTCTGAGAGAGCTGCTGTGGTGGATGCAGGAAGAATGGAAACAAAGCTGCCAAGAAGTAAGGCTGCCATCTATGGACGGGAGGCTTTCTCCAAGGCAGGGAAGCATCCTCGGCTGGCTGCAAGCTCACTGTCATGCCAGCTACAGCGCTGAGCTGTAAGCCTCATACAGAAATGGCAGTCAACCTAGCAGAGCCAATCGACGACGGAGGGGGTTTTCAGGTTGATGAGAAAGGAGAGTTCGTGGCTCACAGAATATTAAACTCCAACAGCACTTCAGGGATCACCCTGTCCCTTGATCTCAATCCTAATTACACTTAAAAAAAATGTAGAAACCCCAACTCAGATCAACTGTGAACACACCTTTGGAGTTACAGACCTGGGTGTGAGTATATGTGCATGTATTTTGTTATGGTGTGTTTTCTGTTTGTTGTTTTAGTAACACAAGGGGTAGTATATGTTTATTGCTAAAACAAATTACAAGTACAGATATACAACATAGAAATAAAAATCTCCTTTCTTTACTTTTCCTAAGTCCAGAAGTATATAGTCTACAATAAGAGAGGGGTGGGAGGGGAGGGAGGGGCAGAGGAAGGAGGGAGAGAGGGAGGGATGTAGATTAATGGATATTAGAGGCTCAGTATAATTTTAGCAATAGAATCAGGGTGGTGAGTGTTCATTACAAACGTCTTGTTATGTTTTAAATCTTGCAATAAAAATTTGGGGAAACCAGGGTCTGACTGATTGGAATGCTTAACCAGTGCTAACAACTACAGAGCTTAAGACTAGAAGCCAACTTTACTACAGAAAGCACTGCGGGCCACAGAGGTGACCTTGGCTATCACTCCTAGCTCCCAAGAACCTGAACCTTCTGACCTCCAGCCAGTTTTCTTCCCAGCGCCCCACAGAACCTCCAGCAAGAGAAACAGCCCCAAATCAGGCCAGAAGGGACTCTTAAGAGTTGCCTTTTCTGAATTTCATCCATCTGAGGTATTTGTATTTTGAATCTGCAACCACAGACAACAGTCAGTGCTGTAGAACTGGGCTGTTCCTGTTTCCCTTCTGCGGGTACTGGTTGAATCACACCGCTGCCCTCCAAGCACAGAAGGACCCCAGAGAAAACTGAAGCACGCCTCCACTCTCATGTCATCAAAGAAGGGACCTGAGTCCACCCAACCATTCGGTAGCAAAGAGGAAAAGAATGTTCAAATTTGTGTTTTCTTCTAGGATGAAAGTAAGTCGGTCCCTTAACTCCAAGGGAATCTCTCAGCGCAGTGACAACATTAGAACCCTCGTGAATATAGCTGGTTAGCACACTCAGTCATGATGCTGAGTGGGAACTGGGGAGATCAGGGAAAGCTTATTGTTTCGTCTCTGCCGTATTAATGAATGGTACAATTTACTTTGTGGGTAGGAGCAGAGGGATTAAATTCCTAAGTCTGAACCTAAGTAATAACAATACAAAATAAGAATACTGGTCATTGCCAAACTTATATAAGAGCAACAACATTTTTGTTTCGTTTTACCAAAGAAAGCCTAGAAAGGACACGTGTAGTTTTTATAGACTTACTTCAGAAGAGCTGGTTTCAGGTCCCAGCTCATCTGCCTCAGCTACAAACACAAGAGCAGAACTCTCTTTCGGGCTCCTTACCACTCTGAAACTGTTGCATTCCTGTCTGTTCACCTAACAGATTTGGTAAACGATGTCCCTAAGGGGACACATCAAAGCCCAGCATGGACATTCCTTCTCATGTCCCAACATTCTCATTCACCTTGGTATCATACCAGCCAGCTCACCACAGTTCAGTCTCCAAGGAATTCAGTCTGTGCTCAAAAGGAGAGAAGAGGACAGGGATTCTTTGAAAGAGACACTGATGTTTGTCTTCCTGGGGTTGGTTTCGCACTTTTGTATCAGCTAAACAAACCAAGGGTGGGTCTGGCACAGAGGGGAGTTTTTTTTTTAATGCTATTTAATTGATTAATTAATTAAAGACTGGCTCTCAGAGGTTACCATTAGTTTTATGATGACGTTAAGCAGCTCCCAGACACTGGGATTTACTCTTGTCTAAAATGTTAGACAATGAGAACAAGATTCTAGTTGTTTTACTGGAACCTTTATACATTGTGTGTCCTGGGGAAAGGTGAAGAAAAACGAAGCAAACTAAGGTGGAGAAGTCTCCTCTCCCAGGCCCCCAGGGCTCTGGATCATTTCTAGTGCTAAATTACTGGAGTGAGAAGCAGCGAAATCATTAACAAATTAGAGCTCCGTGGTGGTTCTGGAGAGAGCTCTCCAATCACAGCGATAACTGCCACAGCAACACTCCTGAAGCAGGCACACTCATTCCAGACTCCTGGGTCTACTCGGTTCTGGATGTATTTGTTGTTTCTCTCATCTCTGTGACAGAAGAGCTCAGAGAAGCAGCTTAAGGCAGTGTTTCTCAATGTGTGGGTCACAATCTCTTTCTGGGCCGGACGACCCTTTCACAACAGAGATGTTTTCAATACAATTCATAACCGTAGCAACACTGTCATTTTTACAGTAATTATGAAGTAGAAACAGAAATGATTTTAAGGTTGGAGGGCCATCATAACTTGAAGAACTGTGCACAACTGCTACATAACAGTAGCAAAATTACAGTTATGAAGCAGCAACGAAATAACTTTACAGTTGGAGGTCACCACAACATGAGGAACTGGATTAAAGGGTCTCCGCGTTAGGAAGGATGAGAACCACTGGTCTAGGGCTTATTCTGGCTCCCAGCTCAAGGGGTAGGGGACCATCTATCCTGGTGGAGAAGGCACCATACTGATGGCAGTGGCGGCAAGAAGCTCCTGCTGCAGCGGCAGTCATTCAGCAACTGCCCTAGGAAATCTGCCGCCAGTTTTCATTTGAAGCCCTGCCTATGCAGCTCTTAGGATAGCTAGACCCCCAAGTCCAAAGAGCAAACAGCGCCACCAGGTGTTCACACCTATATACAGCTAAGACAAGCAACAACCAAAACATCCTGAGAACCGAGAGCGCAGGTGGGTTCCACCACATCAGCTTATGCGGCACTGGGGCTTCAAACTGGTCGCTTCACCAACACGACTACACACACGCCAGTCCCTGATGAAGACGTTCTGTATCTGAACCATCACACTGTTGGTGACACTTGGCCATTCTCCCTCGGTCGTTCCATTTCTCCTCCAAGTGACCAGGAAAATAAAACTGCTACCTAATAGCATATTCTGACGACTGAAGGAATTGACTCCCAAGTGAACAGCGGACACAGAGTGGGCATTCCTAAGTGTTATACTGCAGCTATCATTTGCCGTTTTTGGTTCTCAGAATACAAAGTCTGGGGCTTCAGAACAGGCTAGTATAGATGAGGTTTCTGTGAGGGACCTACATACACACAACTGGCAGAAAACCACTGAAGTTTTTCTTTCCCTTTTCCCCCCAAATTTTCTTGCCAAACTAATGGGTCTCCTGCCAAGTCTCCTGAGTGCTCGGATTAGGTGTGCATCACCAAGGACAGCCATTTTTTTCAATAGTAGGAGAGGGGAAACAGTTTTCCATACAGTTGAAAGATGCCGTCTTAAAGTATTTCATTTTCATACGGGCACCCCCTCTCCCCACCGGACAGGTATACTTTGAGCACAGGTCTGAAACACAAAATTTTTTAATATAATTATTTTTTAAATCGGGTAGGAGGATTTGAGGCAGGCAGTGTAATGAAGCTTTGGCTTATATATTTTTTTCCTGGATTACAACTCACTCTTGGCCTCCAAGAAGCAAAACAATACTTCCTCCAAAGTCTTAGAAAGCTTTAGACTGAAATACAGCTTCAAGGAAAGATGAAGTTGGGTTTTTAAAACGTGGAAACTGCACAACCATCTGTCTTCAAACACATTTTTCCCTATAGCCAGTTAACTCACTGCCTGCTTTTTATTTCCATTTATGAGATCGTCCAGAGAAAACTAAATTGATTTTGCTACAGGGAAGTAGAAAAGAATTAAATCCGAAGCCTTCTGTGTTCAAGGAGAAACACGTGGACAGTGGCCTTTCATTCTGGATTGTCTGATGAGGCATGGGTCTGCTTCTGTGTCCGCACACGTGTGAGTGTGCATTTGGGGAAAGGGCACACTGCACACACCCCTTCCAAATGTCAGTTACAGAATGGTGGATGTGCGCCTCTGTTTCCTTCTAGGTCTTTTCAGTCGTGGGGATGTTTAACCTCTACTCACTAAGGAATAAGTTAATCAAAAAGCTCAATCTGTTTCAGGTATTACCTTCTCTAGGGATAGAGTCTCAGGGTGTTGATCTCCTTTTCTATTCAATTAGTCACACCCCGTGACCTAAAAAATGATTGGGCTGCTCTAATCTTCCAGTTATAAATGTTGTTGGTGTAATTCAGCAGACCTTTAAAGGAGGTCAAGATTTAGAGATAATTTGCTTTGGGTTTAGTTTCTTGCTATTCTTGAGATTTCATTAAAATAGATTATACAGTTTGATGTTTTTGAATGTTGTAATTATTTAACATCCTTTCCTCAAACAGATTCATTAGAAGGGCTTTTTTTTTTTTTGGGAGAGGGTAAAATAACACAGGACATAGAGACATAGAGACAATTATTTCTTTTACAAATGAGCCTCGGCTGGCAAACTCTTTTATATAAAGAGCCAAACAGTGGATATTTTCAGCCTTGCAGGCTGTGTGATCTCTGCTGTAACTTCTCAACTCTATGGTCAGAACACTAAAATATCATAGATAATATGGAAAACAGTATCACCACAACCAGGCAATGGGCCATGGTGAGCCCACAGTTTGCCATCTCTCTGTGGTCCATACCAACAGGCTGGATTCTAGAGCAGCTAACCTTCGACCTTATCACAACAGAGTTTTTTTTTTTTTTAAAAAAAAAATGATTTGAATGCTATGTAATTGACTACATTATGCTTTTAAACATTTGTCTGCATACCTGTGTTCTATTTTACAAGGAACTCTGGGTGCATTTTAAGCAGACAGCTGTGGGTTTCAGGGAGCCTAGTGGGTCAAGATTTAGAGGCTTGATACAAAGGACAGGAATAAGTTTTGGATAGGAAGAAGCTTTTCCAGAGACTGAAAAATTTGAGTTAGTGGAAATTTCTGTTATGTCGTCTGCTTCCTCCCCAGGTAATAACCCCTCAGCAGGTGTTCAGTTCCCCTCTATGTGAAGAGCATAGGAGAAGGCCCACCACTCAGCAAGTCAAAGGGTGTCCTTCTGTTTCTCTCCTTCCATAAGTATCGCTGTGCAATGGCCAGCTTTAACCAACAACGCCTGGTTTCTAAGCACACAAACATCTAAGTAAGGCATTACCAGTCTTTTAGAAAACTTAAAATTGAGCCAAAGAAGTCAGACAGGACACAAATTACAGAAAAGGGATTTTTAAAGCTCCACAGAGCCATGTGTGTTTATGGAATCATGTGAAAAGGTAACACAATTAGAAATTCAGGAAAAATCAGTGGAAAAGCACAATATACAGACAGGTGGGGAAATGCATGGTATAAGCAGCAAGCAGGAGAGATCTGAATTAAAGCACAATGAGACAATGAGGTAACATTTCACAGTCTCCAGATTACACACACACACACACACACATATACATACATATAAACACACATATACACAGACACACATATACATACATACACACATATATACACATACATATAAACACAAACATATATACACATATATACATACATACATATAAACACAAACATATATATACATACATACACACACATATATGTACACATATACATACATGCACACACACACACACACACCAGTCAGCCTGGAGCCTTGCAAGATTATGGAACACACAGGACAAGCCGCATCAGCACGGGACTTATTAAGTGCGTAGAGCAGGGTCAGGCGTGCAGTGACAGCGACGTGAATTAGCTATCATCAGCAGTCACTTCACGACTGGCGACGTCACTGAAATTGTTACTGTGGACCAATGGTGGATGTGTTCCTTTATGCGACTAACTTGGAAAATAATTCAATTTTTTCTGTAACGTTAGGCGGGCTTATGTCCTATGATTCAAGGAGCCCACTGGAGGATACAAATACTAAAGCAACAATCACACCTGAAATCATTTGTATGCAATAATATTCTCCTTAATAGCCCCAAATAGAATCCTGTAGGTGGCCATGGATATTAAAATATATAAAAACATTAATACACTGAAGTACTAAATGGCTACAGAAATAAATGAATTACAGCTGTCCACAACAATAAGGATCACCTTAAAGTAAATAAGGTTAAGTCTTATAAAATATATATATAGCATAAGGTATTTGTATGACGTTCAAAAGCATATAAAACCAAACTCTGTTCTGTCTAAAGATATGAATGAATAAGAAAACTATGAATCATAGTAAACCATATAAAGCAAAGGTATTATAAATTTAAACTGTGGCCTGAACATCTGTATCCCTCTGCTGAAAGCGTACTCCAAAGTGATGGCATTGCACTCAGGGTCTTTGGGGGTGGACTAGAATTTGTGCCCTCATTAAAAGACCCCCAAGCAGGCCATTGCTGCTTTTCCCAGAAGGACACTGTGAATAGACACCATCTGTGTACCAGGAAGTGGGCTTATAGTCCACACAGAGCAGGCTGGCAACTTGACCTTGACAGCCCCCCCCACAACTGCGGGAAATACATTTCTATTGCTTATAAGCTAGTCCATTTAAGCTATCTCATTACAGCAGCCCAAATGGACTAAGACAACCCCAAATTTGCGAGAGCGGTTGCCCCTAATGTCGGAGAAAGTGTGGGGGAGGTGGGGAGAGGCCACAGGAACCTTCCAAAGCTACAGTCACGTTCTTTTGTTCAAACAGGATGATGGATACACAGGTGTTTAGGTCGCCTGATCCTTTATGTCTTACTTACACTTCATAAATGTTTTATATCTACTCAATAATTAACCAAAGCCCACTTTCAAATGAGTTGAAGAAGAAAAGGCATTTGCTCATGACCAGGAGAAACAAAAGGCCCAGGTCACCATGGCAATAGCAGTCTTTTTCCTATTCACTTGATGGGTGTGATCCACTGCCCGAGGATCACGCAGCTGCTCTGGGCTTAGGAGGAGGAAGGCTGCAATCAGGGAGCAGCGTTGGCCCTGGGCACAGATCTCCGAAAGATTATTCTGCTGGTTGGTATGGGATCCCTGTCCTACATCTGTTACACAACGCCTGATGGTCTCCAAATCGGACCAGGGGGTGAAGGACTGGGGAATGCAGGGTGCCACAAGGGGGCAGGGGCGGTAAGAAACAACACCAACTCTGGAAAAGAGGTGGACAGACACAGACCCAGGTGCAATTCCACTCTGAATCAGCACTGCACATTCCCCCTCCAAGCCATCAATCACCTCTCCCGGAGGCTCAGAGGGCTAGAACGCTGTCTTTTTTCAGCCACGCTTCTTCAGTGAGTGCCAACCTGAATGTTGTAAGTACAGCCCTATGAAATGGTGTTTAATTGCTGCCGTGCCTATCCATCCCCAAAATAGCCCAGGTCACTTCCAGGCCTCTGCACTTAAAAGGACTTTCCATGGTATACACATCCCAAGGGAAAGCACCCTTCCCTGCATCAGACTTGGTGCAGACCATAGACTACAGTCTCCGTAGAGAGGTGGAGTCTGGGGCTACAGCCCTGGCCATACCATTCTGCCTCCCTTGCGAAGGCAACGTCATTCACAGGCCTTAGAAAGGTCTCAGCACCAGAGGTATTGAGATAATTCTGAAGATGCTTCTCTCCGTTCTGACCCGGTACTGTCTATTGCTTTGCTTCTAGTTCCCCTGCTGACCATGGCTCCACAAACCTGTAGGATTCCTAAGCCCTGTCCCGTGGCAATGCACCTAAGCTTGACAGCTATACCCATACACCAGAGTACACAGACCAAGGTGAAATTTAGCACCTTCTCCAGCTCAGCCTGTGGCTTGCACTGTTTGATGTGATTCAAGTTCCAGCTGCTGCTTTCGTGTTAGCTGGCTTTCCTCACCTGCCCCTCCTCAGCCATGGCAGCTCCACTCAGCTAAGCATCTCTCAGGCCCCATGGTCTCTGCAGATGTCAGGGGAAGGCTCCATCTGTCTTTCACATCCACAGTCCAGCGTCCCTATCCTCCGATTGCTATGGCCTATGAGAAGTTCTTCCTGCTGTTCCTACTGGTCAAACATCCCCTGCCCCCAGAAGACTGACTCAGAGCCGAAAACTAAAAATTCCTGCCAAATCCATTCCTCTCCAATAGAGTAGGTGGGATGGGGAGAACTAGAGAGTAAGCAATATTTTTAGTTAGTTAACTTAGATTAGGTTTTGAAAATGTGTATTTTAAAGATAGATGCATTCAGCCGGGCGGTGGTGGCGCACGCCTTTAATCCCAGCACTCGGGAGGCAGAGGCAGGCAGATCTCTGGGAGTTCGAGGCCAGCCTAGTCTACAAGAGTTAGTTCCGGGACAGGCACCAAAGCTACAGAGAAACCCTGTCTTGAAAAACCAAAAAAAAAAAAAAAAAAAAAAAAAAAAAAAAAAAAAAAGATAGATGCATTCAAAGAGCTAAAAATTCTCAGAATGTAAAGTCAGCATATTACATTTGGATTATGGATACCCATCAATATAATTCACCTTCCAAACAAATTCTAAGGTCGAGGCACTGGGATATGCTTAGGACATATACAAAAATTACAGTCTGACCTTTCATTAGGAAGGATCTTGTGATCAAGCAAAAGAAAAGTTCTAAAGAAAACAGAAATCAAGTGGGGCCCTCTTCTGCAGTGTTAATTATGGGATGCACAGATCTCCGGGAACTCGTCTCCCACATGCAGGTCACTCCTAACAGACACAGGAGCCATTGGTGAGCCAGCAGCTCCTAGAAGCACATTCTCCTCCATGCCTTCCTCAGTGCTAACCTGCTGTCTTAGAGCTAAGGAAAGGAAAAGCCAGGGGGCTAGCACAGACTGTGTTGTATCACCACGACTTCTGTAACCCTTTCAAAATGAACGTTTGTCTTTAATCATTCTGCCAAATCATACTCAGTGTATTTCTGAAATTGTGTTTAAGCAGTTATCCTTTCACAGATGAGTGTAAGCTCTCCTCTAGCTTCTGGATAGCATAAGAAATAGCTTGTAGCTCTACCATGGGAAGGATGAGTGGGGAAGAGACCACACCCATGCAAGAGGATCGCTCTACAATAAATCTGTGTTTACGCCCAGTTAACCAAAAGATTCCAGAGGAGTGATAATCCACACCAGGTAGGCTACTCTTCCTTTCTACTTGAACATTTACAATTTATCAATATAGACACAATACATTTACTTGTACACTTCTAATATCTCAATATAGACACACTGTATCTACTTGTACACTTATATCAATATAGACACAATATACCTACTTGTACACTTACAATACTTCAATATAAACACAATATATCTACTTTTACGCTTACAATATATCAATATAGACACAATCTATCCACTTGTACACTTACAATATCTCAATATAGACACAATATATCTATCTACCTGTACACTTAGAATAGACCCATCCCTGGGTTGAGGAGGTGGCTCTGGGGGTAAGAGCTTTTGCTGTAAAAGCAATTGGAGCCTGAGTTCCAACTCCCTACAGAGAAGCAGGACATAATCTCAAGCCTGTGAACCCAGTACTGTGCAGCAATGGGCAGCTCCCAGGAGCACACTCTCCAACCAGACGAGCTTAAAAGGGGAACTCTGGGTTCAGCGACAGACTCTGCCTCAAAAACAGCTAAGGTGGAGATTGATAGAAGACAATCAACGTTCTCCTCTGATGGGTGCATATTAATTTAAATATGAGAACACTGTATGTAGATTTTAGTAGCCTCCTTTCGCAGGCAGGAGATACAGGCTCGGGGACTCTAAAAGGTCGCCCTTGGACTATGACTAATAAAGGGACAGACAAGAATGAAACACTATGGCACCTTCTTCTGCACCATAGCATGACGACACCCAAGGACCGGTTCCACCTTCATTATCTTTGTCAATATCCTCTGTATCTTCCTATACTATTTATTAAGAGGTTGTTAAGAGGTTAGCTCAATTTCAGGAGCCAGCTAGATCAGAAATAACCTGCCTTTATATTAAAATTCTAGTTGCGTACCTCTCAGAATATCCTGTACCCCAATGAGAAAAGTAAGGTTGATACAGATGTATAACTCCGTAATTCAACAAACATGATCAAAGGAAATTGATCTTTTGTGCCAAAGTGCAGAGGTTCTGTTAGTTTAAGAATGTACAAGCCCGGTGTTTTATGTTTCTTTATACTTTGATTGCTTCCTGGCTTCAGCAGAGAAGCTCTTTATCTTCTCATAAAGAGCTACCTAACAAACAGTTTGTGCACCTCTGACACTCATCACAGGCACAGCGATCCCCAACATGACATTTAATATCTATTAATTGCCCAGATTTAAAGGCAAAGAAATCCCTTTCAGATCTCACAAAGGCAGAATTGTAATACCAAACAATGCTTTAACATAGACTTGACACTGGGAAGGTTGAAAATCTGTGGAAATTGTAACATTTTTTGGTTAAAGAAAAATATCAAATTCCTGGCATTGGGAGATGCTTATAAAATTACCCACATAAATGTGTGGCATTTAAGAATCAAATTTTTGACAGGCGGTGGTAGTGCACGCCTTTAATCCCAGCACTTGGGAGGCAGAGGCAGACAGATCTGTGAGTTCTAAATTCTAAGGCCAGCCTGGCCTACAGAGTGAGTTTCAGGACAGCCAGGGCTACACAGAGAAATCCTGTCTTGAAAAAAACAAAAAATAAAATAAAAATTCTACAAATCAAACAAAGTCATTCAATTCAACATATATATTGAAGCACTACTATAGCAGGAACGATGAAAACATGGACAACAGCCTGGCACAAGGGCGCTCAGAGACAAAAGAGAGATCTGGGTTGAAAAGCACGCAAGATAAAAATACAGTGTACAAAAATGAGAGCAGCAAGATGGTGGAACAGAACTTTTCAGTTCTTGTCCCCTTAAAAAAATACTATCAATTTGAATAACTAGCCATTCATAAAAAACAATTCATAAGACCTAAGAAAACCAGGCTAGAAATCAGAACACTTAGGTATAAGTCAGAAATAAGAAAAAGCACACAGAAGGTAGCAAGAATGACTTCACAGTTCCCACAACCCCAAACAGTGCAATGAACAGAGAGAGACCCTCCCCCACCATAGGAGGTGCTCTAGTTCAGTTTCTACTGCTGTGATAAAATATGACCAAAACCACCCTAAGGAGAAAAGAGAATTTATTTCGTCTTACAGATCAACCATCCTTCATCAAGGGAGGCCAATATAGGAACTCAAGATAGGAAGACTGGAACCAGAGACTGTGGAGGAAGGCTGCTTACTGGTATCCTTCTATTGACTTGCTCAGCTGGTGTAGGAGGATCTTCTTTCTATGTGTTGCTTTCACTGGTTAAATAAAGAGACTGCCTTGGCCTTTTGACAGGACAGCAGCTTAGATAGGTGGAATAGACAGAACAGAATGCTGGGAGAAAGGAGGCAGAGACAGAGAGCCGCCCACCATGAAGCTGCCAGGTCAGACATGCTAAATCTTTCCTGGTAAGCCATGAGCTCGTGGTGACCAGCTGTTCAGAGACAAAAGCCGGGGCAAGGGGGCATTTTCATTCAAGCCGCATGCTGCCCCAGGCCTCAATAAGCTCATGGACAGAGCTCACGGTGCAAAATTTGTTCACGCCAACTTTAAAAGTCCCTCACAGTCTTTAGCAATTTCAACACTACGCAAAATTCCAAGTTCAAAATTCTCTTCTAAGATTCAAGGTAACCTCAGAGATGCCCAGTAAGAATCAAAAGACAAATTACATGCTTTCAAAGCACAACAGCACAAAACATACATTCCTAGTCCAAAAGATGGGAACTGATGCGTAGTGAGGAAAGACTAGACCAACACACGACTGAAATCCAGCAAGGCAAATATCAAACCTATGCCTGTATCTGGGGCTTCCCTTTCAAAAGGCCTGATGGCTCTAACCCTCCAGCATCACTGCCTCTCTTTTTGGCCTGTCTCACTCCCTGTATGCAGATCTCCTCAGAAGACATCTCATGGCTCTGGTGGCTCTAACATCTTGGGGTATCCACCACAATCTAGGCTTTGCTCTCAGAGTTTCATGCAATGGTTGTCCAAGGCTCACTGAAGGAGCAGTGACCCTGTTGCACCTTGCCTGTCCTCACTGGCTCTCTGGAACCATGGAGGAAGAATTCATGACCCCCCTCTCACCTTGATTTCTCCTACCATGATTAAGAAATGCATGCATTGCAAAGAATTGAGAGCTAACCAACAGGCCCTCTAGAACAAAACCATCTTGGTAGAGAAAAGGGGAGAGACGGCTGCTCTCAGATTTTAATGTTATATTTTATTATATTTTTTTAATTTTTATTTTTTTCATTTCATCTAGGGCCTAGGAACATTTCCCAATCTGGCTCCAAACTCCTGGGCTGCTTCCCAAATAGCTGGAAAATAGACACAGAGCACAATACCACATGGACAGCTAGTCTCTGGCAGGTTCCACATTAAGACTCCTGCTTTCCACAGCTACAACTGCACAAAAACCTCAAGCCCTACATATTTTAGAATTCTTTAAAAAGGAGTTTTTACACCTCCTGTTATCATTTTGTCACATATCCATCATATGAATCACATTCATGCATTGAAAAGATACTCACAAGTGACTGATTAACACACAATAAGTGTCACGTCTTAGATTTGACTCTGATTCTCTGAGACATCATCTATGAGCTGGGACTTCAGTAAGAACCAAACCGAATCTGACTTTCGAATAATCTCTCTCTATAAAAGGCTGACTTTGAGATTTCTTCAAAACATTTTTAAAAAAAAAAATTAGTTTTGTCTCACCATTTTAAGGAAACTGAAGGCTTTACCAAAATTTTACTGTCTCAGCGTGTGTCTCTCTTTAAGAGGATAAGGCCATCGGACACTGTTTTTCCCCACTGTGATGTGTATTCCTGCCAGACAGAAGGTTTTCTGCATACAAAACCCTATCCATACAAATGTAGTAATACTTCCTTTGTAGTTTTATAAATAAAGCTTGCCTGAAGATCAGAGAGTAAAACAGCCACACTGGTCAGCCTTACAGACCAGGCAGTGGTGACACACACCTTTAATCTCAGTAACCATACTAGTTTGCCATAGAAACTGGGCAGTGGTGGTGCACATCTTTAATCCCAGCCCTCGAGAGGAATATAAAATGGGAGGAGACAGCTCTCAGACACAGTCTCATTCTGAGATTCCTGGAGGCAGGATCGCCTTTTCGGACTGCGGTAGAGGAAATAGCCAGTGGCTGACTGTTTTGCTTTTCTGAACCTAATATTTATCTCTGGGTTATTTTTAATCATGCTACATACAAAATCTATGGTTATGATAGCATAATCAGGCAAGAACTTCCATGAACTCATCCACAATCAACAACAGCTGCTTGACTCACCTGTTATCCTCAAAGAACGGCGATCAATACTATGAGCTTGAGCTTCACCCATAATCTGAACCATTCATTCTAGAACACGTTTGATTAAGTGATACCCCAAAGGAGGATATGAATAAAAATGGTCACCTGTAACCACCCTAGTCACTCAGGGTTGTCAGGGGATTTCCCAGCTTAAATGCAGCCCACAGCTAACGTCCTCAGGAGACTGTGAATCCAACACGGGACCAAGTCTTGTGGCTTCTCTTAGATGCGTGACACAGTCCGACATGTAGATCTCAGATGCATAACACACAGTCCGACGTGTAGATCTTAGATGTTTAACACACAGTTCAACACACAGAGAGAAAGTGGCTTCTGTTTCCTTGCTTAGAAGTCAGAAAACAAGTTCTACATGAATAAAGACTGTGTGTCCATTTTATATGAGAACCTGGCATGTGTTGAATCACTGTAAGGAGGACTTATGGTTTGATGAACAAAAACAGTATTGTAAGTATTGAACCACATTTAAGGCCAGTTCACAAAAACCCACATGATCTAAAATAAAGCGCCCATGTGAAGCCATCCGAATTAAAACTGGAGTCCCCTGCACAGTAGCTCCTATAAGAACCTGTGGAAGAAGAAAGGCATGATGTAAGGGGGAGTGGGGAGACAAGGGACCTCCAGGGGGACCTGAGCCTTCCCGGGAAGTAGCCGTGTGCATGTATGTGTTTTCCTATTTTATATGTGTTGTGGATAAGCCGCTTCAGACTACGGGGATCAGTAGGATATAAGACAGCAACTGTGCCCTGAAATGAGAGTGTGCCACCAGGCCGCTGGGTTTCCAGTCAATGGTTTCACACTCTTCGAATCATGTGAACTCAACTGCTGAAATTGAGCAAAAGTTAAAAATAAATCCCCAGTGAAGGGAACGCCACAGGGAAAGCACAGACACATTATAGAGGAGCCCCATGTTTACAGCCCTAGCTACCTGGTTTTCTCTTACAGTTGAGAAACCTGTACCTACAGGTCTCAGTATGATTAAACTTGACTTGGGCAAGTTATTTAATCGCACTGAGACCCGTAGGTACAGGCTTCTCAACTGTGAGAGAAAACCCAGTACCTAACAGCATCCCAAGAGGCTGCTCTGAAGACTCAGTGGGAAGCAGCATTGATCTGCTTGGTGACACTGAACACGATTTTAGTGTCTGGGACCCAGCAATGAACCACATAGGCACTCCCTCCTTTCCTGCTGGTGTGGAAACTGATTATCAAGAGTTCTGAGGGCACAGATTAGCGTCAGTCGTGGGACAGGCTGGGTGTTCAGGACACACCCTCCCGAGCACCGCCCATCCTTCTTGGTCTAATATCTGACCTCCAGAGAAATTAAGGAACCAGTTCTGGAAGGGACTGAGACCTCCCCAGGCTGAGCAGGAAGCCCGGCTGTGTGTTTCTTTGACGACAGTACCACCTACAGCCAGAGACAAGTTTTTACACCTGACCCTCCCATCTCTAGACTTCCATGTAGATGTGTAAGGTAGAGGATTCTCTCGAATTATCTATCTGCCTTGTCTCTGGCTGTTTCCAAGAAAGCCATGTTTCTCCACTGAGAAGGTGTAATGTGGTCAGATGTCAAAGACACTAGCAATTCTAGCCTCATTTGTTCCCCTCCTCCTGGACCAGCACACTTGGGTGACATATTATTGTCAAAATTGAGACCTCAGTCTTACTTGAATTGGGTTCTCTTATGGCCTGGACAGAAAGCAAAGAGAAAAACACTCTCCAATCTGGAAAATATATTGATTTTAATATCTTTACTATCTAAAACGGTTCATAATAAAATGTCTAAGTGAATAAAGAGAAAGCAAAGGAAAATTATTCAGAAAAAAAAAATGGCACAGTGAAGCAGTAAAGTCTTCGTATGCAGGCAAAGGAATAAAGAAAAGCTGCAGCACTATGGGAAGGAGCCCCCGAAACAGGCCCAGAGAAGGAGTCCCGGAAAGCGCGATGCTAGAACGCTCCATCATGAAATGAATATTTTAAAAGAAGGCATAGCCCAGCCTTGGCCTGTATCTCACATCCCAGAGTCCTCCTAACAAATGTACAAAGAAACAAAGACACTGTCTGTGTTGATTCAAGTTTTAAATTTGGCATGAAGTTCTAAATTTCCAGAAGAGAAGGGAAACGGTGTAGGTTGTACCCAATAGCTGTGTTGAGGATTTCGGGCACCTACCAGGTCTGCTGAGCCATACTGACCAGAGGACTCCATCATC
Source organism: Chionomys nivalis (assembly GCF_950005125.1). NCBI lineage: Eukaryota > Metazoa > Chordata > Mammalia > Rodentia > Cricetidae > Chionomys > Chionomys nivalis. Next base: position 5,394,058 of record NC_080110.1, read on the forward strand.
AGAGCTTTGTCAAGATTTTCCTGATATCTCTGATAACAAGAGAAAGAAGATGAAGAAAATGGCAGGACTGAGCCAAGACTCACTTTCCTCTGACTCTGGCCTCAGTCATGATAAAAAAATAATAATAATTGCAGCTTAGTCGATGTATAGCTTGACAAATATATTTATCATTCATGAGGCATACAGCAAGTGCTTAATAAATACACAGAATAAAAATCAATAGTCTGGGGGCTGTGGCCACTGTTCTACCAGCATGAGGTCTTGAGTTCAGTTCCTCAAAATCCACATAAAACATCTAAACATGATAGCACACAGCTGTAATCCAAATGGTGAGGAGGTGAGACGGGGATGCCTAGAACTTGCTGGCAGCCAGTCTGGCCACATGGGTAAGCTCCAGGTTCAGAAGACAGAGTCTTCAAGAAAGTAAGATAGAGGAAGACAGCCACATCTACCCCATGCAGGTCCGCTCAGACTGTGTCTATCCCTCTGGGACCCTCAAGTTCCCCACCGACAGGTGAGAAGAAAGCCAATCCAGTCCTGAGGCCCAGGCTGGCAGGAAGACAGTCAGGGTCCTGCCCCCTAAAGGCACTGGGCATGTGGGCCCCATCATTTTAAGGAAATATGGGGTGGAGAAATAGGAGAGATAGAAAAGTGGAGAGGTTCATGCATCATGGAAAGACACATGAAGGAAGAAAGGTAGACGGAGAGGATTGGGCAGATGTTGGAGGTGTCAGGCAGTGGATGGGGGTGTTGAGGAAGAGAGTACTGGGAAAGATGACTGGAATGGGAGGGGCCATTTGGAAAGTGACGTGAAAATCTAGGGCAGTGGAAACTCACTGAAATCTGAGAGTGACATTAGTGAAGTCTAATAATGGGGGATAAAAAGCCTGAACCATCATCTTCTATTAACAGGCAAGGCTAGCCATGGGACTGAATCACCAACCCAGCCACAAAACCTTCCACCTTCAACCTGACCTGACTGCAAGATGTGCTGGTAATGGTGGCACAGAACTTGTGGGAGTGACCAGCCAGTGATTGGTCCAACTTGAGGCCCATGCCATGAGAGATCTTCCATGCCTGGCACTGCCTGGATAGCCAAGAAACAGAGGCTGACCAGTCTGAAGACCCAGGAGAGAACTAAGCACAACTGGCAAAAAAAAAAGTCAATGAAATGATTCCTAATGATACTCTGCTCTACTCATAAACTGGTGCCTAGTCCAATTGCCATCAGAGAGACATCATCTAGTCCCTGATGGAAGCAGATGCAGAGACCCTAGCCAAACACTAGGCAGAGTCAGAGGAAGCCCAAAGAAGAAGGAAAAAAAAAGGATTGTAGGAGCCAAAGGAGTGGAAGACGCCATGAGAACACAGTCTACATAATCCAACTATGCAGGGCTCATAGGAGCTCGCAGAGACTGAAGCAACAATCAGGGAGCAAATGGGTCTGCACAGGCCTCTGCTATATGTTACAGTTGTGTGACATCGTGTTCTCATGGGCTTCCTAACAGTGGGAGTAGGGGTGTCTCTGACTGCTTGACTGTGCTTATACCTTTTAGTACAAGGTTGCCTCATCCAGCCTTGGTATGAGGGTTTGGGCCCCGTCTTATTGTAACTTGCTGTGCCATGTTCCGCTGATATTCCTGAGAGGCCTGCTATTGTTTTTGAAGGGAAATGGAGGCGGAGTGGATCTCAGGGACAGGGGAGCTGGGAGGGGCACCAAAAGGAGGAGAGGAACTCAATCGGAATGTAATATACGACAGAATAAAATAATAAAAAATTAAAAATATAGAGAAACCTCAAGGAAGTAGGAAATCAGTTTAAATTGGGTAAAAAGTATAAAATATATATTGATGAAGACCTTAGAGAAGGGAAATTGGCAGAAACCATAACAGGAAAGGAATGTATGTAGAAGACAAGACAATCTTTCTTGACAGATTTGACAGTTGCTTCAGACTTCACCATACGCCTGCATGGGAGCTAATACCGCTCTCGTCTTACCGTTAGAACAAAGAACAGAGAAACTGGCAGTCTGTGTTCAGAGATCAGTGGAGGGTATGTACTCAGTAGCCTTCAAAGATCCCTCCCACTGTGGAAATCAGCTCTCTCTAATGCAAAGTCTCCAGTGGCCACTCAGCTCCATAAGTACAAGGATTACCATAAGAGTATAGTTTTTGGCATACAGGACTCAGGGTCTTAACTCTCAGGCTTATCTTAGGCTAGAGACATCAGAGTAGATCGACTCCATCCGATACAGGAATAGAAAGAACAAGCAGAGGCCAACCAGAAAGACTAGAAAGATGGAACAAATTTTCTAGAAGGAAGTGACACACACATCACTGCGGGGACGGTCAGGATGTGGACAGAGGGATAGCTTCCCTCAATACCATTTCAATAGATGAGCAGGGCAGAGGAAACCTATGGCTAGTCTAGGCTTCTGCTTTGGGTATATTTACCAAGATAGAAAATACAGTATGGACAGAAATGAGATTGGGGCCAAGATGGGTTTTGGTTAACTTGAATTGGTTTGTGAGAGAGACATTACGATGGAGCATGCAGGAAGGGCGTCGGGAAAGATCAAATGAGTGGTCTGAGCCAAAAGTACAAAAGGCAGGCTGCTGGCGAAACAGGGGTAGCAGACAAGACCAGAAGGGCTGAGAAAGCAAGAGAAGAGAGCCTAGGGTACACTCTGGATATCCAGGCTTTAAGGGACACGCAGGAAAGGGGTAAAGAATAGTAAGAGGCACAACAGAGAAATGAGACCAAACCCGAAGCTGAGGTGCTTTAAGGAAGAAATTTCTCAAACGTTGACATAGCCATCAGAGAGTCTGGAGAGACAGCCCATGGTTAAGAGCACGTACCGCTCACTCCTGCAGTGCTAGGTTCAATTCCCAGCACTCATACTGGGCAATTTAAAAACCACCTGCAGTTTTTGCTCTACAGAATCCAATGTTCCTATGTATACTCAGGCACATATACATACAATTTAAAAAATAAAAATAAGTGCTTAAAAAGAAATACCCATCAGAGAGTGGAAGAAGGCAAGAATGGAAAGTTATCTTTTGGGATTGGCAGCCAGGAGGTCACCGACGACCTATGTAAAAGCCGGCATCCTCTATAAGGGGGGTACCAAATGCAGAGGTGGGAATGGATGGGAGGCAGAAAAACTGAAGAGGGCCATTGCTCTGTGACAGAAATGGAATATAAAGGAAAGGGCAGACGACTCTATCTGGAGGTAACTCTGCGTTTCCTGCCAGTTTAGTGTTGATTTGTTGTAGCTGTAGACTGGGCATTTATTCTATCTGTATATAAGCTGTAGAACTTGAGGGGCCGTTGGTGCTAAAGGAAGGAAAGTGGGAGAGAACAATTTAGAAAACTGAAATCCCTGAAGAGTTCAAAGAACCGGCCATGGCTGTGAAGAGTGGGCATGGACCAGAGGAGGGAGGACGGGGAGGGGTGGCCGGGATGCAGGCACACTCCCGAATCACAGTGAATCATAAGCCTTGAATCATAACTATTTGTGCAACTGTCTTCTCTTCTCTCTGTGCCAAAAGAACCAGGAATCCTACATTTTCATCTTTCCAAATACCCACAGCGTTTAGCACAAAGGCATGCACACAGGAGGTGTTCGATAAATATTGCACTAATTAAGATTTATGGTCATAAAATTATCGCAATGAGTGTGTGCCAATGCTCTTCTATGAGTTTTATATTGTGTAGTCCTTTGAGCTCTTACAAAAACATAATGCTGTTTGGATGATTATCATCCCTACATTTACTTAGTCTGAGAAAACGAATGGTAAAGAAAAATAGATAACTCGGATTTTTTTTTTCTGCTTCACTACTCTTCTGAGATGGGAGGTGGCGGTTATTTCTCAGTAAGAGGAACAACTGAATCTTTCAAGATACGGTGGTTCTTTTAAAAAAATAACTTTTTAAAAACCCTCAGATACTGGGTGGAGTAGGAACAAATTTGTCACTTTGTTTCCTGTCTTCCTATGTGACTCCCTGGGCAATGTTTGTTCCCCCACAAGTAACACTGCAAAAAAAATGATCCATCCACAATCTAAACGGTAACTTCCGTCTCACCCCCAATCTTTGCTAATCTGCTGCTTATGAAGGCTCCAAACTATAATATATTGCAGGGTACATAACCATCTAAAATTAGTTGAGAAACAGCATCAAAAACATTTTCTTTAGCAGTCTTAACTCTACTGAAAATCAGTGAAGACAGTGTGTATGGGGTAGTGTAAAAACCACTTAGATTTATCCTTTAAAATTCCGTGGTTGCCCTGTGGTGTGAACATGTATGTATGTTCAGGTGTGCTCACCACAATGTGTTTATGTATGTGTGTGGTGGGGGGAGCCAGAGGTGGCTGTCAGGGGTCTTTATTTATCACTTTCACTTATTTTTTTGAAACAAGGTCTCTTCGCTAAACTTGGAACTCACACCTCAGCTAGGCTAAGCTGGCCCGCAAGCCCCTGAGATCAAGGCGGCCCCCTCCTACCCACACTGCTCCCAACACTGAGATTACAGCCAGGATTCATCGTGCACAGTTTTTCCGTGGAGGCTGAGGATACAAATTAAGGTCCTCATGTTTAAACAAGAACTGTACCCACTGGGCATTTCCCCAGCACCACGAATGCACATTTAATAAGAAAAATAGATCTTAGCACTTGAGAAAATAATAATAGTAATAATGACGCTAACACGAGACGCCCCAACTGGAGACTTGACCACTCAGAAAGTCTTTGCCAACTATCATTCAAAGACCCATGGTCCTCTAGTAAAATAGTAAATGTACCCTCCATCCGAGCTGTCCTTTGACAGATCAGAGCAAGGATGGGAGGAGGTAGAAAGCATCAGTTGTGATATCAGTAACTGTGAGAGCGGGGGAGATTAAGGGGAGAGCCCCACCTGCCAAGATGACAAAGAGCTGAGGTTAGCGGGCGCTAATGACCTGCAGAGAAGTCGGTTAAACCAACATAATCAATTAGTTCCACAACTATAAACAAGAAAGGTCATAAGTGAAGTGTAGTGGTCGTTACAGAGTTTGTGAATTACAGAATTGGGATACAGCGTTAGTTTAAAGGGCAGATTTAAACCAAGACTGAAATTGCCGAGCTATGGCATCCAGTCATTATTAACCAACGACTGTGTATCACGCACAAGACCGGAAGGACATCTTATTCATCTGACGTTACTTACCATCCTGTACAGTAAAGAGATGCACTCAGCTGGGATTCTCTATGACAACTAAATCAGGGGCTATGTGACGACAGGACAGAAGGGTGAGGTGGCACAGGGAGGCCCTCACAGAGGAACTGGCTACTGAACTGGATGTGGCTCCCTCAAGCAGATGACGACCCTGCAGGGACAAGTTTGGCACAAGCAAAGGGTGTTCCCAGTACCATGGAGACCTGGAAACCAGGATGTTTGGGGACCACAAGGTTAATCAGAAGGCAAGGACAGACTGGGAGGATCTGGAAGACAGTGCTTAGGAAGCACAGACTTGGGGACTATTGATGGAGGTCTCGCATGTTCAGGGAGAGGAACTGCATTTATTTTATTGCACTAACTGACGTGAAATGTACCATTAGTGAGCATGATTTGAATTAGTGGATATCTTTGAATCTTAACATCATTGGATCTGGAATTAACTAAAAGATATGCCTCTGAGAAGGTCTGTGAAGGCATTTCCTGGAAGGATCAACATCATGGAAGAATTAAGGTCTAGATTGGGTTGGACCCTCTGGTGGTGATGCAGACCCGGGTAGCAAGAGGACCAAAGTAGAACCATGTTGCCTGCTCTATGGGCCTTCATTTCTCGCTGATGAGTAGCCCCCTTGCTGCTGTGGCTGCCTGCTGTTGCTACCATCCTTCACTGACATCAGAACCCAGCCTCCTCGGGGTCTGGTGTGGACTGGAGGCCAGAGCCTCTAGGAATCTCCCGTGCCTTCAGCTCTAAACTGAGGCTGACAAGAACCAGCTTCATGGAGCTGGTTCTCAGCCTCTCCAGCACACAAATGACCATTGCTGGACTACACAGCCTCAGGCGGTTTATAAGTCACACTAGTAAATCTCCTTATAGCACAGACATATTCTATAGTTCTGTTCCTCTAGAGAACACTGATAGATACAGTGGTGTGTATGTGTGTGTATCTGTATATCACAATTATACATATATATGTTATATATGTGCTATACATTATGCATTATATATATGTATATATATATATAATTGTGATATTATCAGCACTATCTAGTTCATCTAGTCCTGGAATGTTTTTATCATCTCAAAACACACTGACCAATCACTTAATCTCCCTTTCTCAAGCCCATGGGAACTAAGACTTTGCTTTCTTTCCCTATAGATTCACCAGACCTGGAAACTGTATAAATGGAATCATACTGTATGACCTTTCATGGCTAGCTTCTTTCATTTAGAATAACATTTTTGAGGCTCACCTCTATTGCAGCACATAGTGACATTCATCCTATATTCTTTTTGCCTTTTCAGACAAGCGTTTACTATAAAGCTCAGGCTGTCTTGAACTCACAGATATGCCCCTGCCTAGGCCTCTCAAGTGCTGAGATTACAGACATGTGCCACCACACCCAGCACTGTCCCTTTCTTTTTTTTTACTAATATTACACAGTACAGACATGTAACATCTTGTTATACACTAATAAGCAGTTGATACGTCATGTGCTAGATCCATCCTTGGTCAATGTGAATAATAATGCCATAGCCATTTCTTGCAAGCTTTTGAGCATCTTCTCTGAATTTGATAACTGTGTTCATAACTTACTAAGAAACCTTCTGCCCCAACGATTATTTCTAAGCCAAGAAATAAGAAATTTAGATCAATGTTGTAGATTATGATAGCAAGTGGAAAACTGTTAGGTCCAGTGAGAGGACAGACTGAGAAATGAGTGAAAGCAGAGAGACCAGACAGGAGGCTGCTGCCCCGCTGGGGAAACAGTATAAAGCCTTGAACTATTGTAAGGGGAAAAGAAGAGAGGGTAGGATCTGAAGAGCCTCTCGGGGGCAGAATGAGCAAGAACTGATGAGCAATTGGATGTGTTCAGGGGCAGAAGAGAACACTTTGTGCATAGCCCCCACTGCACTGAGTTGTGTAGTCACAAGTCACCTCCTCAGCTAAATGCTGAGCTTCAAAGAGAGTCATGGCTTAGTCATTCCCGCAGTCCCCAGCCCTCAGCAAAGAACCTGCCCAGAAAATGGGTAAAGAGCAATTTCAGTGTCTGCTTGGATAATGGCCATTATTCATAAGGGACAGATAATGACTGTGAGTCTGCTCCCCGTTCAGAACAGGAGAGACGGGGATACTGCTGTCGGAACAGAGAACATGGACACAGACGAGTCTTTATGGGACTACACAGCAAAGCAGTGCAAGAGAGAGCTAGAGATCCAGAGCAATATCTTAGGAGAAAGCTGCATCAAGAGACAATCTTTTTTATATACCAGTGGTAGCTTTACTCATTAAAATGTCTCATTTAGATGTATCACATCATGAATCAACTCAAAAACTCTGCAAGGCAATGACAAATCTCTTCGAACTGCAGAACATGAGAGTGAGCTATCTGGCGTGTGTTGTGACTTAATTTACATTATCCCCATGGCTAAGCTCCAGGTAGGCCCTGGCTCATCTCATGTACTAACAGGAAGGCAATCTGCGGGCATCTGCTTTGCTAAGACGGCCTGTGCGAGGAGGAAAGACTTTCATAAGAAGCTCTGGGAAGGAACAAGTAGGAGGAAGGTACTGTATGTAAGGAATGGAGAGGGGAACAGAGTCCTTGGGTCTACCCCCAAGAACTCTGATTAGAGACTTGACCTAAATACCTGTTTGAGGTCAGCAGTTTGAACACAAAACAGACGTAGCAGATTGTATCATCATTCCTAACTGTTCACAATGCCCAATTCCATGTCTGGTGGCCATGTGGCTTCCCTGTCAGCTACAATACTGTCTCTCTTTAGTCGGCTCTGGGCTCGTCCCTGTAATGCAGCTTCGGATGATAGAATCTTAGCAAATCCGTTACCAGAACAAACTTGGTGTTTGCATGAGTAGCCTGGCCTCTTCTCTTGCCCCTCTGTCACTGCCGTGAGAACATTCGAGAACATGTTGCTAGAAAATGAGGTGGTAGAGAAGGGCTGAGTCATCCCCATTGTTCTAGCCGTAGTTGGTCTGAATCAGCCGGCACCAGCCACGTTAAAAGCAGAGCTACCTAGCTAACCCTCAATCATTGGAGACTAGATACTTAAGCAGATGTTTTGTGTTATACACCACTGAGATTTAGGGGCTGATATGCCAGTCTCTCTCCTGCCATCGTAACAAAACTCCTGAGTTCAACAATGTCCAAAGAGGAAAGTTACATTTTGGCCCACGGGTTTAGATGGTTCAGTTCATGGTCACCTGACCTCATCACTTTGGTCCTGCGGGAACACTGAACACCAAGTGGGACTGTGTGGTGGAGAAACACTGCTCAGATCATGGTGGCTAGGAAGCAAAAGAAAGAAGGGACCTGGGATGCCAATCCACCATTCATCATGGACCTATGACAACCTCCTCCTGAAACTGAAAACCAAGCTTTCAACATATGAAGTTTGGGAGATATTTGAAGTCAAAACCATAATACTTGGTAGGCAGTTTTACTGTGACATCAGTTACCTGGACAGGAACTTTCACCACGGTTCTTCGTTCACCCCAACCCATGAAAAGGTCAGGAAACACAGACCCTTGCAAGATCACAGCTTTGTCAATATGAGAAAACCACCTCACTCACCACTATGGGCTTAAGAGATGCTTTTAACGTAACGCTAATAACCAGTCTTCAACAAGAAATTGCTTCTTATATGCTGGAAATTACATCACTTCCTATACACTGGAAAGTAAATCACTTCTTATACACTGGAAATTCAATCACCTCTTTTGCACTGGAACTTCCACATATTAGAGAACTTCTTATACGCTGGAAATTCAATCACTTCTTGTGTGGAATTAAACTTCTTACATAAATCTCTTACAATATGTGGAATGTCCACAGTCAAGAACTAATAGCTCCTGGGGTCCCTGCATATCTTCAGAAGAAGGTGCTATGTTATAGGTCCTGTCCTGCTTAGATCAACGTTTAAATTACAAGCTGGAACTCATCAGTAGGCAGTGACATCACGTTACTGCACCCCAACTAGCCCAACTTTTAAAGCATAATGGAACAGACTAAAAACTTTTGGCGCATCCGACAAATCAGGAGTATTGTTCCCTGAAAGGTCTTTTCTAGTTAAGTGAACAGGAGAGAGAAGATGGAAAGAGGAGAAGCAGTGGAACATATTATAAACGTATCTTTTAATCTAGCTGTTAGACAAAGAAAATTAATTCCAGAAGGCAAGAGAAAGTAACTACCCAGCATTCAGATACTAACTAGAGTCAGCCCATGAGCTCAGCCCAGGAGACAGACTCAGAAGGGAGAATGCCATCAGTAGGCTGGCCTCACTACTAGGACAATGGCTTTTGCTTGTAGCCTGTGATTTCAAACACATCTGCCTATTTTCTCTTCTTTGGGCCTTATGATTCCAATGCACAGATGGAGAAGTTGAGGCACAAGGAGTCAAGTCCTCTAGATAAAGGTAACATGATGGTCATCAGATTTGAGGACAGCAGCTTGCTCTTTGGTCTTCTGTGCCACATTGTCACTAAATTTCCCTAAGTTCCTCTCTCTCAATCTACCGCTATTTCCTCACTCTCTTCCCATATCCTCAGGTATCTTAGTTAGGGTTACATTGTCTGTGAAGAGACGCCGTGACTATGGCAACTTTTATAAAGGAAAACATTTAACTGAGGCTGGTTTATGGTTTCAGAGGTTTAGTCCACTATCATTGGTGGTAGGAAGCATGGTGGCATGCAGGGAGACCTGGCGCTGGAGAAGGAGCCTAGGGTTCTACATTTTGATACATAGGCAACAGGAAGTGAACTGTCTCACTGGGTACAGCTTGAGTACAGGAGACCTCAAAGCCCATCCCCACAGTGACCCTTCCTCCAACGAGGTCACACCTACTCCAACAAAGCCACACCTCCTAATAGTGCCACTCCCTACAGGGGTCATTTCTTTCAAGCCACCACACCAGACCAAATTAATTTCTGCTTTATGGTCTACCTACCAGTGTTCTTTGTCTATTGAACTAAACAGATTTTCATATTTGTGTAATTATTTAATACTTATCCCCTCTGCTGGTTTGTTCCCGTATATTACATAAAGAAAGAAGTCATGTGTTGGAGTCATTCCAGAACACCCAGCACCCAAAAACAGCAATGAATTAAAGAGTCACAGACCCTGGAATAAGGAACTGAACTAACAGTACCATTATACAATCATGACCCTAAATAACTTATATTTTTCCTTGTCTGATAAAGATAAAAAAACAAAACCCTATAGTTTCCATGCACTCTCAGAGCTAGGGTTAAAGAAGCCAGAGGGTGTCTCCAACCATTTAAATGAGAAAACTTCAAACTGAATGGGAATCCAGGCATTCATCAGTTCCCGGGCATTAGGAAATTACTCCAAATTCTGGGCCTTTTCTCCCCAACAAACCGCAGAGCTCCTGATGACTCTGTGATTGGTGCGGACAGGCAAAATCACTTGCCAACTGGTGTCCACAATCTCACTAAATGGATTCGGATAAACCGGCTCTCAAACGTCCTAGCCTAGGGAACTGGTAAGATGGCTCGGCACATGAAGGTGCTTTGCAGCCAAGCCTGAAGATCTGAGCTCTATCCTTGGGTCTCACACGACGGGGACAGAGAAAGGACTTCTACAAGTTGTCCTCTTACCTCCACCCATGTGACAAGGCACACACACACATGCACCCACAAAAATATAACTAAATAAATAATAATTTTAGAAACTTTTCAAAGCCCCATCCTACTTCAACTCAGCACTTCATCATACACGGTGATAACCACACACCCTGCTCCTCACAAAGGCCTGCCTTTTCTCACCGAGAGCCCTTCTGTGCGCTCCCGTTTGGGTTACCATTTATAGCCTCTTAACTGCTTCATGTTAATCACCTGATGTGAGCCATCTCGGGGTCTGCCAGCTGTTCTGGATGCTGCCCGTACTGGATCCAGCTAACTCTCTCTTGAAGGACTGACCTCAAAGAGCAAGTCTCAAGGCCGTGTCCCTTTCTTGTGGCCGCTTGTATCCAGACAACGAGGGGAGGACACCAAGGCCTTGTTATAGGACACCGGAGCATGGTCCGAGTTCCAGATCTCCCTTGCAGTTTTCTGAGGTCTTTTTTGTACAGTACCATTTCTCAAAAATTACCCGTGTTCAGGCATCTTCCTTTACCCTCCTACCCACATGCACGTGCACACACACACACAGACAGAGACACATACACACACATACACACACACACACACATATATACACAGACTCTTCCCAAGGACTACTTCAGTAAGCTTCGTGCATGTATCTCTGGAACTCAGACTCAGTTTCCAGTGAACTGGGGCTAAGACAGCTAAGATTGCTCTTGAGTCAGTTGCCATGCTTGTTGGAAAATTTGTTTCCCTGTCTAAACAATGTCTACAGGAGAGTCAGGGCACGTAACTCACGAGTCAGCTACTCCTGGTCACAGGGTATATGCAGACCTTCCACTTGCAGTTGTTGGATGAAGCAAATGTCCTTTCTGGAAGGCCGTTTTAGAAACTCAGAGGCCATGCTTTGATACAGATAACGTTGCCTGAGCTCTTTATGATCATTCATATCTTTCACCTGCCTGTGTGGTTATCCTACATACTTTAGCATGATATTTTTTTTAAATCTGTGTCTCATATTAGTTCCACATCCTGAGACCCGAAGCACAGACGTCACCCAGGAAAAAGCTAGAAACACAGGCTGTACCACCAACTCCCCAGGCCAGCTGAAGGAGGATCTGCAATTTAACAAAATCTCCAGTTTTCTGTGTTTGTGACAATGTGTGAGAATTACTCATTCAAACCATAGAGTTTCCACCTTCGTTTTAAAGACTCTAGTCTTCTTAGTGATGAATCAATATCTAAATGAATGTATACGAGTCAAAACCTGATGCTGGGAGTCTCCAATGCTGTGTCTGAGGCACCATCTGCACTGCTTGGTTGGGAGTGTGATGGGTGAGCTGTTTCTGGTTGTGGCATTTCTCACTGCGGCAGGAAGGAGATTCAGTTTGATGTGCAAGTCCCCTCGGTGTGCTGTGATTACCATTAATGAATAAAGAAACTGCTTTGAACATATAGCAAGGCAAACTTAGACAGGCAGGGAAAGCTAGGCTGAATGCTGGGAGTAAGAAGGGCAGAGTCAGAGAGAAGCCATAGAGCCATCAGAGTCAGACATGCTGAAACTTTGTCGGTAAGCCACTGCCATGTGGTGATACACAGATTAATAGAAATGGGTTAAATTAATATGTAAGAGATTAGCCAATAAGCAGCTAGAGCTAATGGGCCAAGCAGTGTTTTAATATAGCTTCTGTGTGGTTATTTTGGTTCTGGGTGGCTGGGACAAACAAGCGGCCTCCTCCTGCATCCGTTTTTATTGCATTGGAAAATGCGCATGGCATCCACTCACTTGTGTGCCATAGACCATTGTCCCCAAGTGTCACCAAGGTCTGTAACCCAGACCCTGTTCCCAACAACAAACCGCACCTCTGAATGGTGCAGGTTCAGACGACAGGGTGAACCCAACTCTCACGGAGCATCGTAAAGTTTAATTCTGAAACATGTCATCCGAAGGCAGTTTGAACTCAAGTTTTTCAGTTTCTTATCATAATTCTCAAGGAACTTCATAACCATTATCATTTAATTGACTCTGTCCCCATGTGCCATTCCATTTGTCCCTGGATTCGCTTTCTAAGACAAAATAATGACCATACAAGGAGCAGGAAATGACAGAATCGTGCTAGACTTGGAAACTGAATGGCACGGCTCTGAATTATGAAAAGAAGAGTCTAATTTAGGGAAACAGGAAACCTGAACAAAACTCAGTGATTTGCTTCTCATAGCCAACTCTTCCGTCAAATGAATATTTGAAATCATTCTCCTACAGGCAGACCCCAACCTGTATCACAGACGGCTCTCTAACAAGGCCAGATTACTCTGCATCCCAGACCTCATGAGTATCTCGAGTTACAGGGTCATGATTAAAGGCATCCAACCTCTGAAATTTTAGCTTCTCCGTGTTTCCTTTGGCATCGATCTGGAAAGTATCTGGGTCACGATTTGTTGAAAGATACTGGGTTCATGCTATTAACTGGGCACTTGTTTTAAGACATTAGGCAAACTCATTACATCACCGCCCATAGGCACGACTTGAGAATCCAGAGCTCACACACATTTCTCTATCTATTAGAATGCCCCAATAGGGAACCAGCAAGGGAGAAAAAGTATTTCCCATCTCATGCCAAGATATAAGAGCTCTGCCCAGACTTACGGTGCACAAGGTAAATGAAACCAAGAGCAGTCATCTCACACTTGAGGGCCTTCCACCAAAGAGGATACTCAGGAACCCCACAAAAGTCCCAGAATTCACTAATGTTCTCTTTCTAAAACCTAACCGTAGTAGCAGACCAGTAAAGGGAAAGGGGGAAGACATAGGAGCTTGGAGAAGGGCTGTACATGACAGGAGGAACAAGTTCTCGTATATTCTTACACATAGAGAGGCTGAGAGTTCAGCAACAGAAGAAATCTTATTAATATCATGATTTCAGAGCGTAAACTGGGGACTGTAAAGAAAGAACAGGGGTTAAGGATGTGACTTTCATCTTAGGAGAAAAGTAGTTGTATCTTGGGGGGAGGGGATTCTTCAGACTGTAAGGCCCAGTCTGCAAAAGACACCTACAGTAATGGGGAACCAACTGGTTAAAGCCCACGAACCCACTGTCAGTGAGTTAGTTACTAGAATCCTTTTACCAGGTAGTGATTCAGAGAGCAAGGCCACTTAGTGTAAGTTAGTCGATCTCAACTGAGATGACTTTACTCTCTGAGGGGACATCTGGCGATGCCAAGAGATAGTTTTACTTGTTACAACCGACACAGATTGGGAACAAGACAGAGACACATCTATTATCCCACAGCTGATAGAGCAATCCCAAAAGTTAGTCACTGCTCACATCAAAATACCCAGGGTACCAAAGCTGGTATAAGTGAAGAAGAAAAGGCTCACGTGCAGCCTGAGGTGTGGTTCAGGGTGACATAAATGACACACTGAAAGATGACGGGGAAAATGGGCAGGGTAAATTCGTTACCATGTTGAGGGGAAGCCCTGAAATGAAGAGAATTATAGGCATTTGTTTTGTTTTTTTGAAAACCTGTTCGTTAAAAATAGCAACCTCCTTCCCCAAATCAGATTGCTTCTGCACACACCACTCTTTGGGAAGGACAAAGGGCCAGCTGATGGGGGATGTGAAATGTTCGCCTGGCAGCTTCTGTTTCCTTCTCCTCTGTGCAGAAAAATGCCACAACCTTCCTTACTGTGGCCACAAAAGGCATGCGATTCCTTCAACTATTATTGAACTAGAGCAAGCACGGTCATTTTTCTTCACAATAAACTCAAACTCCTGAGGCTGGAGGGATGGCTCAGCAGTTAAGAGCACTGACTGCCCTTGGAGAGGACCGGCATTCAATTCTCAGCATCCATGCTGTCACCAACAACTGTCTTCTAACTCTATTTCTGGGGGATCTTACATCCTTGGCCTCCGCGAGCACCTGCTAGCACACAGTGCATATGCACACACTCAGGAACACGAACACACACACACACACACAAATTAATTAGTTAATTTAAAAACCAAACTCCCCGAAATTTTTTAGCTTTAGACACAGATTTCTCTACAAAAGTGACATTCAGTGAGGATGATCAGAAAGAAGGCTACGTCCGCGCAAGTGGTCCTTAACACTCTGTAGATTTCAAATGAGCAATTTCATCAAAGACTTTGGGGGAATGGTCTCATGGTAAGTGAGGAAGGCGAGCAAGCAAAACCCCAGGAGGGGCAGTCTGTAGCGCGCAGGTCACTGAGGATCACCCTGCGCTGTGTATGCAGACCTTGGGGTAGGGCCAAGGGGTCCCCAGGTTTACCAAGTGGCATTTGATTTGATGCCTTTGACCACCTGGAACTTTTGCAACATCAGCACCTTGTCTCTAGGTGGCAGCATCTGTGAGCTGTTGCTGATCTGGCCAAGGACCCCCATCGTGCAAAGATTTATTTCCTGAACAGGGCTTAAACACTGGACTTGGGGACCTTATCTCTAAGGGTTGTGGCTACAGAAGAAAATACAGCACCATAGATTTTTACATCAATTAAATCTCCACTTCAGACTTTAGAAGTAAGGACAGCAAGTGTACCATCTTTGTATAGGCGGAACTTTTTGCAGCTGGCTTCAAATGAGGCAGGTCATAAATTTTTTTTGCCTTGGCTGTTTATGCTATGGCTTCCCAAGATCACATAGATCGTTGGTCAGCAAAACGTTTCTGAAAAGGGACCAGAGAGTAAATATAATAGGTATTCTGGGCTATAAAATTTGTTACAGATTCTTGAGTCTGCATCGTTATGTAAAAATTATCATAGAGCATGCAAAAATAAAAGACTGGCTGTATTCAACAAGACCTGGTGGAAGAAACTAAAAGTCAGACTTTATGTAATTTTCATGAGTCATAAAATATTATTATTAAATTTCCCAACCTCTTTTTTTTTAAGATTTATTTATTATGTATACAACATTCTGTCTCCGTGTATGCCCGCATGCCAGAAGAGGGCGCCAAATCTCATTACAGATGGTTGTGAGCCACCATGTGGTTGCTGGGAATTGAACTCAGGACCTTTGGAAGAGCAGGCATGCTCTTAACCGCTGAGCCATCTCTCCAGCCCCTCCTCCCAACCTCTTAAGATGTAAAAAATACTACTTTTTATTTTTTTGAAATTATAATCACAACATTTCTCCTTTTCCTCTCCTCCCTCCAAATCCTCCCGTATATCTCCATGCTCTCTTTCAAACTCATGACTTCTTTGTTCAATAATTGTTGCTATATGCAGAAATGTATATGTGTATTTGTGTGTGTGTGTATAAAATAAAGCTACTTGCATACTTGCATGCATGTTTTCAGGACTGACCACTTGATACTGGATGACCAGTTGGTGTGCTCTTCCCTGGGGAAGACTATGTCTCCTTCTCTCAGCACTTCTTAGTTGCCTCGAGTCTTTAGTGCTGAGGCCTCACGGTCTTTCCCCCATCGACTTTAGCATGTCAACTGTCCTTGGTCATCTCATGTTTAGGCAGCCATGGGACTTTATAGGTTTAAAACAAATAAATAACTGTTCCTAATTCTTTAGCCATTCAAAAGCAGGAAGCTGGCTGACAAGATTTCGCCCATGGGCAAAGGTTTTCAAGAGCCCAGACACAGGGGTCTTGGTGGGGTAAAGTGACTGACTCTAAGATATTCGAAAAGAAATTGAACAGCAAAAAGCCACACGCTGTTCTTAGAACCCCGACTCGAAGCCGATTCCTAGAAAAGGTGTTACCAAATGGAATAACACTTCAGTCCCTCATTTCCAAGCACAACCTCCCTTCCGGTCCGGCTAAACGATTAAACACGGGGAACATGGAGACACCGTACGGGTCCAGAGCATCACACACGCAGAGGCATAGGAGCGGTGTGCTCAGCAGAGAAATGCATCCCAGAGCCATCTATATGCCAAGCCCTCCAAAGAGGCCATCACTCCTACCTGTGGTGTCCTGACTCAGGGTTTCCTGGCTGCTGCTGCTGTAGGAAGGCACTGGGGTGATGGACAGCGAGGCTGGACAAGACAGGGGTGTGGCCAGGTCAGCTTTGCGAGGGAAGGACTGGTGATACACAGGGATGCCCGCATCTTTGGAGAGGAAGAGGGGTAGATCTGACGGGAGGGTGGGTCTGCCTTGCACATAGGGGTTTTTCCAGTGGGTGAGTCCAATTGCAACAGGTCCAGCCACGTCATAGCCTGTTGAGAAAAACAGATCAGGTCAGTAACCACAGTCGAAAACCTTATACACTGTTGCTTTTAGCATTTCTCAAAGGTCTTAAGTTGCGAGTCAACTCAACCGCCATTTGAAATGATGCGTGCTCACCATAAACAGACAGCTGTTGACACACTTGATGAACTATGTGCATCTTATCACATTAAACACATACCGTGTATTCAGTGCTCAGTTTTTGCCTTCTACGTACCATAACAAAGCAGATAAAAGTTGTGACCATGAAGGATTTTTGGTGACTGTGTGTGTGCCACAGTTGTCCACAGAGGCCCAACAATCATGTCCAATTCCAAGCAGTTGGAGTTACGGGCGATTGTGTGCCACCAAACGTGGGTGCTGGGAACCAACTTACATCCTCAGGAAGAGCAGCAAACACTCTTAACTGCTGAGTCATCCCTCCAGCCCCTGTGGAAGGTCATCTATATGCTAGACACTTTACATAGCCAGTCTCTAACCCAAACAGCAAGTGTAAAGGACACTAGGAACTATTTCAGCTTTGTGGACGATAAAAATGCGAGCAGTTTTTCCTAGATTAAGTAGCCCACAAGCACCAAAGGCAGAATGAAAGTCCAGGGGTGTCTGAATCCAAAACTATAACTAACCACAATACAAACAGGATGAAATAAACATCAACAGTAGAATAGAAACTTCCCCTCGGGAGCTCAGGGAAGAGAGCCATCCATGTAGGGGAAGTGAGGCCATAATGAAAGATGAGGCGCACGCCTTTAATCCCAGCACTCAGGAGACAGAGGCAGGAGGATCTCTGTGAGTTTGACACCAGCCTGGTCCAGAAGAGCAAGTTCCAGGACAGACTCTAAACCTACAGAAAAACCCTGCCTCGGGGGGGGCGGGGAGAAGGAGGAGGAGGAGGAAGAGGAGGAGGAGGAGGAGGAGGAGGAGGAGGAGGAGGAGGAGGAGGAGGAGGAGGAGGAGGAGGAGAAGGAGAAGAAGAAGAAGAAGAAGAAGAAGAAGAAGAAGAAGGTGACATTTAACACAGCCTTTATAGACAGAGTTGGCATCTAGAAACCTGTGGGAGAAATATATCATGTGAAAATATTTTGTTTATTCCACCTGTTTTAGGGTTTCTACTGCTGAGACAAAACACCATGACCAAAAGGCAAGCTGGGGAGGAAAGGGTTTATTAAGCTCACACTTCAGCATTGCTGTTCATCAATGAAGGAAGTCAGGACAGGAACTCAAACAGGGCAGGATCCTGGAGACAGGAGCTGATGCAGAGGCCATGGAGGGGAGCTGCTTACTGGCTTGTTCCCATGGCTTGCTTAGCCCACTTTTTTATTATAGAACCCAGGACCACCCACCATGGGCTGCACCCTCTCCCATCAATCACCAATTGAGAAAGCGCCTTACAGCTGGATCTCGAGGAGGCATTTCCTCACTGAGGCTCCTTCCTCTGATGACTCTAGCTTGTGTCAAGTTGATAAAATTTAAAGTAAAATACGAAGTGACTGAAATCTAAATCTAAAGCATTCTCTTTCTGACTTCTCATTTAAAAAAAAAAAACCCTCTTGATCTTCTCATGAATATTAAACAAGGCTGCGCCATCTCACCACACGGCAGTTGTCAGGAAGAGCAGCGCGAGTCCCACCTCCTGTACGCGGAGACTGAGCTCAATCTGCCACAGTCCCCACACGCCCTAACACCTCACCCCAGCTTCCGTCACCCATCCGCTGTGCCTGCCTGGCCTCCTCAGGCTTTTGCATCGGAAACTTAGGTACAGACCACGGGAAGGTAATGTGTATGCCGTCTGAAGGAAATACACAATGCAAAGAACGGGTTAATATAAGACATGCCAAGATACAGGGGCTAGATTTTATCTGGAAGGCAAAGCAAAACAAGGCACTTAAAGGTCCATAAAGCAGGAATTTTGTCATGATTGTGTTAATGTGTGTGAAGGCGTCAGAACCATCACTTCCTCTTGATCACCCCTTCCAGGAAGCTACTGGTTTCCCCACACTGAATTAGCATGGTGAGGTGATGCCTACTGAAAGGTGCTTGTGTACAGGGACCGGAGGTGTGTAGGAAGAAATTCCTGGTGTGGGAAGGACAGATCGAGAGTCCCAGCAAGACAAAAGGGGCTGGAAAGGAAATTGCACAGACTGACCATCTGTTTGCTCTATCTGACACCAAGCTAGACACCACTCAGACATAGACTCCCACCACCCTGACCCTACCCACACTTTACAGACGAGCCCTACTCCTCACTGTGAGCAGAGGCTCCCTTGAAATGGAAGCTGCATCAGCTGACTTCAAAATTCCTTTCTACTCCTTCTCTACTGGGCTTTTGTTCTCACTTCCCTCCTACAAGTTCCTAAGTTCCTAGCCACTTGGTTCAGGGCTGACACTGAATTCTCTCAATCGCCCCACCACAGGGCAGCAGAGAGAAAGGCGTGGAACAGAGGCCATGTGAAGGTCATTAAAAGATCCAAGCACTGGTGTCAGTAAAGAAAAAGAAGTGCAGAGACTCGACCACAGAGACACAAGGAAAATAAGTACAGAGACACGGCCATGGAGACACGAGAAAAAGGAGCACAGAGACACAGCCACAAAGACATGAAGAAAAGAAGTGTAGGGACACAGCCACAGAGACACGGCCAAAGAGACATGGCCACAGAGACACAGCCACAGAGACATGAGGAAAAGAAGCGCAGAGACACGGCCACAAGGACACGAGAAAAAGGAACCTGCAGCTACCTGCTAACTCTGTGGTGGTTTGCATAAAGATGTCGTGTCCCCCACCCCCACCCCCACGCCACCAGGATCAGATATTTGGATATTTGTTCCCCAGTTGGTGACTCTGTTTGGGGAACTGTAGAACTTTAGGGAGGTGGAGCCTCGCGGAGGAAGTACACTCCAGGAGCGGGCCTTGAGGGTCTACAGTCTTTCCTCACCTCCAGCTCCTGTTTTCTGCTTAGCGCCTGAGGTTGAGGATGTGTGCTCTTGGTGGCCCATTCCTGCCACCATGCCTCTCTGCCGTGACGGACCCTTAGCCCTCTAGAAACGGAGTTCTCAACCTGTGGGTCACAACCCCTTTAGGGGTCGCATATCAGTTAACCTGCACATCAAATATTTACATTATGATTCATAACAGTAGCAAAGTTACACTTAGGAGATCGCAACAACCTAATTTTAAGGTTGGGGGTCACTGCAGCATGAGGAGCTGTATTAAGGGGTCACAGCGTTAAGAAGGCTGAGAACCACTGCTCTCGAACCATGAGGCCAATTAAACACTTTCTTCTCTACGTTGCCTTGGTCATGATGCTTTTTATCACAGCAACAGAACAGAAACTAATACACTGTCTCTCACTGACAAGATGTCGGAGAAGGACTACGACAGAGAGGCTGGGAATCTCTTCAGCCCAATGGCAATGGTCAGAGGGTCTGGGCTTTGCCAGGCTTGAGGAAAGCCAGGTATGTCTTGAGACATCAGACTCGAGCTTTAGTGAAAACAGTTGTGTAAACACGTCTGACAGGAAACTTGAAAAATGGCTCACAAGACCTCAACCCTAGACAAAGAACCACAAAGGAACACTGAAGGAGAAACAGCCTTCCCCAGGGAAGCATACACCAATCCGTGATCAGTACCAAATGGTCAGCCCTGAAAACATGCATACAAGTCTCTTTCTTTCCCTTCCACCTTCTCAAGTCCTTCTTTACCAAGAACAGAGCACACGGTAAAAATGTGTTTAGGGCTCTAGAAGGGTCCCTTAATTTAAGAATGGGAAGTATTATAAATATAAACAAAGAGACACTGCCACTCGGCAAATAAGCAAGGAGGTCATTTTGTTAAGTGAAAGAAGCAGCCAGGCACGGACAGGAAAATCCTGCGTGACCTCATTTATCCGCACCATCTCTAAGGAAGAAAAGTCAAATGATGTCAGCTACTCAGAAACAGGGAGTAAGACGTAGTTCAGGGGAACAGGAGGAAGGAATGGGGAGATGCAGATCAAAGAACACCACGTTTTAGTTATTAAAGATAAATAAATCCACTACATAGGGTCTAGAGCTAATGGCACTGTATTATACACTGCAAATTCGTTAGAAGACGAGATATTAGCCTCATGCACCATACACAGAATCAAGGGAAACTGGGAGCCAATAGCTATGCTAACTTTCTTAATTATCATCTGATTATATGTATATTATTATACTGTATATCTTGTATATATAAAATATTAAATTGCAGACAATAAATATCTACCTAAAACACATACTGTCAAATTTACCATAACTGTAACTATGTATTCAACATAACTCTATGTATATTTTCTTCCTTCAAAAACAACTTTTGAACATTCTAAATAACCTTGAACTCTAAAATTTCAGGTTTTACCAGTTCCTATACGAAATCATCGCGAATACTTAGCAATTTTTAATGTTGAAAAGAAACTGTTCTACATGACTGAGGGTTTTTCTAACGTTTGCTCCAGAAATGAAGTCCACTAGCAAATATTTTAATCCATTTCATTGATACAAATGAGCTATAATAAGAGTCACGTAATTATGATCAAATGTAAATGGGACACTCTAAATTCAGACGCAGCAATGAGGTCAAAGTATTTTGCGGGGAGGGAGTCAACCAAAAGAACAGCTGGCATCAAAGAGGCAAGTAGCAGGAATGTCACACCAGGGGCCGGCCCATGCTCCTTCCTGCCTCATCAGTGTTGCCGAGGGAAAGGCGGCAACAGGCGGGTCTCAGTTCTCTTTATGTACAACGGGCAAAAATAAGAATAAAGAAAACAAACAAAAGTTCAGCATCAACATTCCTTGCCAGAGTCAAAACTGTGAAGAAAAGCACAGAAAGTATGCCCGGGGCTGTCTGCAGTTCTTGGAGAGAATGCTGGTATTCATCACCTCGGCGGTTCATACACGTTTAATACGTGGGTGAGAACTACCATAAAATATGGAGCTGGAGAGATGGCTCAGTGGTTAAGAGCACTGACTGCTCCTCCAGAGGTCCTGAGTTCAATTCCCAGCAACCACACGGTGGCTCACAACCATCTGCAATGAGATCTGGTGCCCTCTTCTGGCCTGTAGGCAGACAAGCAGACAGAACACTGTATACATACTAAAAAATTAATATATAAAAAAATATGGAGTTGGCCAAGAGTCAAGACATATTTAAGGGTTTTGGAAGAGTGGTTTTCCTGGGCCTGGATTCTTTCTGACACTTCTGCTCCAGCAGTTCATGTGGGCACTAATCTATAAGTCCTGTGCCTTAGACAGAATCCTCACACATAAGGCTTCTGTGCAAGGTGACTACTCCCTAAGACAGTGGTTCTCAACCTTCCCAATGCTGTGTGTGACCCTTTAATACAGTCCCTCATTTTGTGGAAACCTCCAACGGTGAAATTATTTCCCTGCTACTTCGTAACTGTAATTTTCTACTGTTATCAATAGTAATGTAAATATCCATGTTTTTTCACGGTCTTAGGTGAGCCCTGTGAGAGGGTCATTCGACTCTGAGGGGGTCATGAAACACAGGTTGAGAAACTCTGCTCGAAGAATTGTACAGGGGACGAAGAAAACACAGAACTGTTCAAACAACTCGTTAAATGACTCAAATAAAGGTGTCCTGCTTGTGGTACTGTGTGTCTAGGGTTGTTAGGCGTTTTCTCTGTTTGCCTGAACTTTGGCCAGATTCTGGGTTGTGGTAGCTGCCTCTGCAGAATCTTGTGCATTTTCTACCTTCAACAGCCTTGACTCTATCTTGGGGAATCAGTCCCACCCCCTGAGAAGCCATGTGGCTCACGACGGGTGATTTCATCCTCACACACCAGAGTCTCAAACAGACTTATCTCGACAGGAATGAGGTTGGCTGATTTTCTCAGGGATGGTCACAGGACCCCATAAACCAGATGATACAAGTCAGGTCTGTAGAGGCCCCTCAAGCAGAGGCCTGAGGAGACACCGTGCTCCCTCTCTGCACGGTGGTTGCCGCCATGAGGATGAAGTCAGGGAGAAGGCAGAGAGGAGCAGGCCTCTCACAGCATTTCAGAAGAACAAGTCAGCCCCTGGCCTCCTTCTGTTAATGAGATAATAAGCTCCTTAAGGTCTTGGCCAACCAGGGACCTGAAGCAGGAGTCCTTTGGTTACATCATTGCCTTTGGAGGAGATAAAACATCTGCTATCCCCGCCTGCCCTTCAGAGAGTAGATTTGCAGAGCTCCTGTGACCAGGTGTCACAAAGCATACAGCTTAACACCGCACACTTTTTTACTGTTGCACAGTTCTGGGAAGCAGGAATCTGAAGTGAGGTGTTGCCGGACCACGCAGCCTCTGAAAGCTCCACCAGAGAATCTGGTCCTTCCCTTTCTCTTGGGTTCTTATGCTACTAGAATTTTTGCTCAGCCAACAGACATCTTACTCCACTGTCCCATGGCATTGCCCCTTATAACTCTGGAACCCCTCTCATACCAGTGGATTAGGGCCCATAGGTAAGCAAGTATGATGTCATCAACCTGATGACATTCACGGAGGCCCTACTTCCAACACGTATGCGCATTCACAGACACAGAAGACTGGAACTTCAACATACCTTGTGGGAGACACAGTATAACCCATACATCCTGGCATGGTAACTACAGCTCCTAGACCAAGAAAGGGCGTTTGTCCCTGCGTGCAAGATGCCAAGTAACAGGAGTGCTATCCAACAGAAGCCAGGTTACCTATGTTCAAACCCCAGTTCTCACTACCAATGAGTCTAGAGGTGATCGCGTAACCTCCTAAAGGGTCTCAGTTTCCTCATCTATACAGTGGGGGCAGTAATGGCATCTACCTCAGGACTCTGTGAGTATTAAATAAAGGAACACAGGAAAAGGACTCGAAACAGCACTTGGGGAAAACCTTCTCCCGAAGTGTCTTGTACTGTGCCTCTCTCCCAGCCACTCCTCCAGTTCCATTGGAAGTGTCTTCATTCACAGCCCACGGGCCACCAATCCTTACTTAGCGTTTTGCAACGTGAACAAGTGTAGGGTTGTCGCCACAGCTGACGGTGACCTCTGCCTTGCTCTGGGTTTTCAGGAAATGTGCTTGTTACATCCTCTTACCTTGGTTCTTCCTTCTCCCATGTCTGGGTTTCCCTCTTGGCCCCCTGCACACCCAATTTAGAGACTCTTGCTCTCATGATTGCAAACAACCCCCAAAGACTCAGCCAGTCTCTCTCTCTGAAGACAGTGCCTGGAGATTCAGCCTCTGGCCACAATTCCAATTCCCTACAAGGGGTTCTAAGGGGTTGCATGCACAGCTCACAAGCAAACTCCAATGTCTGTACCCAGCGCATCTAAACTGTATTTGCTGTATCCTTTGCCTACCTCCCGTATCTCCGACAATGGCTAGATTCAGCACCCCAGAGCGCACTTGCCCACCCTCAGACTCAGTCAGGGGCCACCCTCACACACCATCCTATCCCTCTCTCTCCGGATGTGCCTCTTGACCCTACGCCCCTGGCTTACTACTGTCTCATGTAAAGACTAGTCACAGCCAGTAACTGGCCCAGGACACAAGATTCTCCCACGGGAAACACAGCAAGCTCACTCTATCAAAATCCTCTCTCGTGCGGGTCACTCAGCTTCTGGCTCTGTGACTGCAGGCCCTCCCTCTGTGGCTCCTGCTGCTTGAAACATTCTAAGTATCTGGTAGTTTCAAACTAGCTCTGAAGGGCAAGGTCTAGAAGATATTTTTAATGTCGTTATCCTTCATTTTAAAGGAAATCAGTAAAAAAAAAATTCATATTCTGCACCAAGTTCTTCCTTTTCATTTTAGTGCTTGCCTCTGCTTTGGTGTCTGAATGAAGTGATGCCGGTCCACAGACTTCATCAGAGGCAAGGGGCAAATAAAGATTCAGGGACCTCATGCCAGTGAGCAGTCACAGTTTCTCAAGTAGGTTAGACAGGCGACAAAAGGGCAAACCCTTCATAAAACACCGAGGAGTACGGTGCGGGGGTCAAAGGTCTTCATAGTGTGACTACATGCAACCACTGGCAAGCAACAATTGCATCCCAACAAAGTCAGAGGCCACACCTTATTCAACTCACCAGGGGGGCGGGGGCTATTTTGCTTTTATAGCATCTTTAAATGCAACGTGATTTGTGTGCCTATTTATAGCAGAAGGCGTCTACGTTTGGTTTTATGTCCAAATATACTCGTGCAACTTCATAATCCAAAGAACTGAAATCCGCTTTACGGGCTCATTGTTATCTTATAGAGCTCCCCAGCGGGGCAGTTAGAAAGCCACAGCCTAGCGTCTCAGGGCACAGGCAGACTTGTACGGAAACCCTGGGCATGTTAATAACTGGATAAAGGATCAAAAGAAATCAAGTCTCCTAATCTGTATGGTGGAGGAACGCTGGTACCTTCTCACAGAGCTCCTGCCGGGTAAAATGGTGAGAATGGGAAGCCAGCAGCCGCTGACAGATACAAACAAACACAAGTCGTGATTACGACTATTTTGTTTTTTTTTAAGCTGCTGCCTGAGATTCTGGACTCAAGAACATTTTGAAAGAAGTGGAGAGGGCAGCCTCAGCAAACAGAAAAATAAAGGTTAGTCTTCCCCTTTAGGGCACAATAAATACACTGAAGCTTGAGAAGCAAAGGAAGTAGGAGAGAGTTCGGGGCACACACTGAGCTCTGCCCACAAACTGTGGGTTCCGTGGGCTTTGAGGCGGGCAGGGAAGAGAGCGGCATGCCCGATCTGCGGACATCAGATTCCCAGTGTCACATGCTGCAGGGGGTGGAGATGGTATTTCTTAGAAGGAAGGGACAGGGTGGCTAGTACACACAGAATTCCTCAGACCACAGAATACCTTACGGCCGGCTGAAAGTAAAAATCTGAATCGGTGCCAAAGGCCATCCGAGGAGGTGGAGAACATTATGTCCGTCTGGGTCTCTTTCGCCCAGAACCTAACAGAGAGTCTGGCTTTGGGTTTTTAGTATGGCACTGAATACCTGCTTCCCATGATCTTCAGAGCAGAAAGGACACACCTTTACTCCAAGAATTAGTAGGGGGAAAAAATTCAGGTAGTGTTTCATGACGTCGGTTTCCTTGTTGCAGTTACAGAAGGTTTCTTTCTAAAAGAATATTTCTTAATACTCCAAAGGTATTGGAACGGACCTTAGTTGTGATATGAAGTTCAGGGGACACACCAACCAAAGTGCTAAAGCAAATGTCTCGTTTTGGTTTCGAGACTGGGTTTCTCTGTGACTTTGAAGCCTGTCTTGGAACTCTCTCTGTGTAGACCAGGCTGGTCTCTAACTCATAGAGATCCACCTGTCTCTGCCTCCTTAGTTCTGGGATTAAAGGCGTGCGCCAGAGTAAATCAAACAAATGTTCGAAACTTATTAAAGCAGGACAAGACAGTAGACTAGTTTTTCCAACTCCTTTCCATGGCAGCAAGCATCCACAAGAGGGCGCCCCAGGAAGCGAGCCCGCCAGCAATCTCTCGCAGGAACATTTTCTTCCTAAGCCACCCAAGTTACCCGTGTTATATAATCGTCGCGGCAATCGCTCACCTATGGTGATCTGGCTGACACAGCTGTAGTAGCTGCCCGTTGTTGCTGACGACAGGTTATAACTCGCACTGCTCACGTCCTTGTCTGTCAAGAGATAGGACAAGAAGGTTAGCTTCACGGTTGCCATGACCACGACGCAAGCTGGTGACGGAGAAAAATAATAAAGCCAGCTCTGCGTCTGTGACGACACAGGTGCTCTCGTACGCATCCGCTGGCTCGTGGGCATTCGTGGGCATTGAGCTCCACGGAGTTCTTTAACTTGTTCAAGCTGTTCAACGCCTTTCAGTATTATCGTCTCCACCTGAACAGAGCAGCTTCTCGGGCTGACCTGAGGCACCAGGAGCTGAGGTACAGCTCCTAAGAATTGCATCCGCCACAGAAAACGTACACCTGGTCCAGAAGGCCGAAGGTGTGGAATCTGCTGGCTCAAAGTCAGACCTAAAGCGTAGCCAGCGCGTCTACCTGCCCTAAAGGTGTCACTTCAGATTCTCTCTCAAGTCTTCACTAGCCGCCTGTCCTCAGAAGAGTCCGAGAAGATCTATAGGGAGCAAGGTATCAAAAATGCACACAACACAGACCGAGAGCAAACATCTATTAGTGAAGGGGGGCTGTGAATGGGAACGGAGAACAGACAGGAAGGAGAAAAGCATACTGAAAACTCGGAGTCACTAACAAGCAGGAGGCTTGAACTAGAAGTGCATGCCTAGGAAGGAAAGCTGTGAATGGACCCGGAAGGCAGAAACACCCTGCTCTCAACGGTAGGTCGGGCAGCTAACGTTCAAAGAAGCGTGGCAATTCGTGACACAAGGAAACCAACCGTGTAGAGAAAGGTGCACACTCCTACCGGCTTCAAACAGAAAACAGCCGTCAAAAACTTAAGTACGGCGCTTAAACCAGGCTTTTCAGTAGAGTCTTAATATTGATTTTGTCCTCAAGGAAGTGATCTCAAGGAAATTGAAATAGCATGTAACCAGTGGAAAAAGTTGAAACTGAATGAAATCAATGAAGTCCGTAGATCCTGGAGTCAGGATAGATAGATAGATAGATAGATAGATAGATAGATAGATAGATAGATAGATAGATAGATAGATAGATATGATAGAAAGAGAGACGGATGGATAATAGATAGATAGAAAGATGGATAATAGATAGATGATAGATAATTAGATATATGATAGAAAGATAGATGGATGAATAATAGAAAGATGGATAATAGATGATAGATAGATAGATAGATAGATAGATAGATAGATAGATAGATAGATAGATAGATAGATAGAGACAGACATAAGACAGCTCACTCTGATGCTTTGGCGTGTTATTTCTCTATAGGTCTCTTTTCCTTTGTAGAAAAGGTGGGGATAACAAAGGCACTTGACCTACTTTGTGAGCATTAAATCAGCTAATAACAGTCTTTCTATAACCACATCTAGCAGCGTAAAACACTTGCTTGGCGTTAACTATTGTCACTTTTCCATATTTTCAAAAGACTTAAGCATATCTATAAAACATCATGACATTAGAATGTTAGATAGAAAAGAAACGAATGGCAGAAAGCCTCCTGAAGTATCATGGTTAGTCTCATTCACATAATGTTGAATAAAGGAAAACAATAATACACGTGGTGATTCTGTTCCCGAAAACTCAAAGGACAGGGGATGGGATGACATTGCACTCGGTAAAGAGCCTTTCAAGTATGAGGAGCTAAGTTGGATGCCCCAGGACCCATGATTAAAAAAAGCCCAGCGTGGTGGTATTCTGTGCAACCCCACTGAGACACAGAAAGGTGGAGACAGGCCCTGGGGCTCGATGGTTAGCCAGCCTAACCTACCTGGCAAGTTCCCCAAAAAATAAACAGTTCATGAGGTGTCCTCTGGCCTCCACATGTAGCTGCAATACATGCAGACACACATGAACACACACGCATGCACACATGAACACACACGCGCTAATACACAAAAACACTTGAGTAAAACAGAACTAAATCACATCGCTCATAGAGTTATACGTGGACAGTGAAACTGCATGCAAAAATAATAAAAATAACTTCCGCCCAAGTGAGCACAGTGGTGGGGAAAGAGAGCTTAATCCTGAAAGGGTGTAGGGCATGGCTAGGTCTCGTCGAATATGCTTCGTTACTTGACCTGGGTAGTGGTCCTGCGGCGTTCACCTCGCGACTATGCATTTAATTATAAACTTCTCCATTTATGCAAAAGTTATAGTTCATAACTTTTTACTAAGAAATCCAGAGGGTGGATATTGAGGTGGGACAAATCTGGAGTGTCAATTCGGCACAAAAAGTAAGAGAAAGAGAAGGCAGAAGAGTCGGCCCAGTGGTTCTCAACCTTCCTGACACTGCGACCCTTTAATACAGTTCCTCATGTTGTGGTGACCCCCCCCACCATAAATTTATCTCATTGCCACTTCATAACTGTAATTTTGCTACTGTTATGAATCATAATGTAAATATCTATGTTTTCTGATAGCCTTAGGGTCATGACCCAAACTAGAAAGATAATTAAAGCCAGCCTGAGAGAATGGAAAAATTATCTGTGGTCATTTCAACCCCACAAAGGGGTCGTGACTCACACTAGAAAAAATAATTAAAACCAGTCTGAGAGACTGGAAAAAATACCAGCGAAGATAGATGGTCCATACCCCAAACAGTCAATATCCTAGCTGAAGTTCTTTGCGAAAAGATTTAAGAGAAAAAAAAGGGAAAAAAAATAAACTGTTGGCTATTTTTATACAGAAAAAAAAAAAGAAAAGTAATAGACAACGGAGACAAACGCAGAAGAAGAGCAGATTATGCAAGCACGCTGTGTCTGTGAAGTTGTCCCTGATCCGCACTGTGCCTTTGAAAGTCATTTATCTGTTGTTTTAAGCAAGGGGGCTCTGGGTAACAGAATCTGTCTGTAGGCTGGAAATGTGAGCAAATTAGCACTTTTGCCTCAAACAACAAGATCTGACTAACACAACAACAACAAAATCAGAGCTCACGCAAGCTCACCTTTCATCTGATCGAGGGAGAGAAAGGGAGACCTGGACGTGATTAGTCCTTCCACGAAAATTAGTACGTGTAAGGGATGCGGAACAAAAATTATGACTACAGAATAATGATTAGTCTGATCTGAGAGGTTTAAAAAACTTAAAGCACTAAGCAATGAAAATATGCAAGAAGCCCGGTGCTCAAAAGCCAAAGTATTACTCAAGGAAGAGTTAGCACAATAAATCTAGAGCAACTTGAGAACACCTAACATCAAGAAATTTTAAGTAAGCCTGGCTGTGGTGATGCACACCTGTAATCCCAGCACTTGGGAGGCAGAGGCAGGCGGATCTCTGTGAGTTCAAGGCCAGCCTGGTCTACAGAGTGAGTTCCAGGACAGCTAGGGCTGTTACACAGATAAACCCTATCTTGAAGAAAAAAGAAAGGATGGAAGGAAGGAAGGAAGGAAGGAAGGAAGGAAGGAAGGAAGGAAGGAAGGAAGGAAGGAAGGAAGGAAGGAAGAGCTTTTAAGTAAAGGCACAAGAGCAATTATAAAAAGCAATGGAAAACCACAAATTTCCAGAGCCCTTCAATGGGTTCAGGAGTAGAAGTGGGGTAGAGGATGAGAGACCAGATTTAATAAAAAGTTCAAATTAGCAAAAGGAAATAAATAAGAAAATTGCGTAGAAGAAAAGACAGAGTAAGAAGTGAGAAGCTGGGAGAACGCCCGTGCCTATTAGTGACCACGTACATGCGAACGCCTTGGTGCTGCTGTTCAAAACACCATGAGATTGATTTACAAAAACAAACATTGTTTATGAAAGAAACGTTTAAAATATGATGCAAGGAACACTGAAGTGACAGATATAAACGGCTATGGACTGCGAGCTGAAATGATAACATACAGCAAGCAAATATTATCCCAAATTAACCCACGGTATGTGTCGTCTGTAGAGGAAAATGCCACCAAAGAATCAGTCATGGCCACAGACATCTCAGGGTGCAGTTCTCCAGGAAGATATGAAAAGCTCACCGCTGTGCACTCACAGTAACTACAAAACGTATGAAAAACTGAAATCAATCTATCGCTATATGACACTACAAAGAAAGACTGACAAAGCCAGCATCAGATGGGAGAGTTTAACAAAGATTTAATGACTGGTTGGACAAGTAAGAATTTAGTGCAAACACACACACACATGAAGAAGACAGGAAGGAAGATGATCATTAGGACTGGGAGGACAATGGAGGGTGGTGGGAGTCAGGATGATCAAAATGCATTAATGCATATGCATGAACTCATTATCATGCACAGTTAACACATGCTAACAAGACACTTTTCAGCCTTAACAGAGGTCTAGGGAGATGACTCAGCAGGTGAAGTGCCTGCTGGGTAAACATGACAACCTGAGTCTGGATCACTGAACCCTAAGAAAAGCCACGCATAGAAGCATGCTCTTGTGACCCCAGCATTTGAAGGACAGGCTTGAAAAGACAAGTAGATCCCTGAAACCCACTGACCACCAGCCTACCCTAACCTAGCTTCAGGTTCTGTGAGAGACACTGTTTCAAAAATAAAGGTTGAGAGCAAGCAAAGACGCCCAGCATTGACAATTTCTGGCTTCACAAACAGAAAAGTTAAGTAACATAAATAATCTGTTTAGTCCTCTCTCCTGAGAGAGAACACACATTCTTAATCTTTTGTATTACATTGTGTGTGTTGTATGTGTGTTGTACACACATATCATAGCACACGTATGAAGGTCAGAGAACAGCTCATGGGAGCCAGTTCCTGAGACAGAACTCAGGTCAGCAGGCTTGGTGTAAAGCTCCTTCACCCGCTGAGACATCTTATTGGCCCCTTCGCATTTTTAACTAGTAAGCCTGTAGTGAACTTTTATAAGACTTGATGATACATTAGATCATACAGTAAATCTCAACAATTACAAAACAAATCAACATCCCCAAAGGTTATATTTTCCAACTTTAATCTGTGATATCATGTGTATTCTTTTTGGACAATGGAGCAAGGAAAGATTGGTGACTCTGTGTGTGTGTGTGTGTGTGTGTGTGTGTGTGTGTGTGCGTGCACACGTGCACACGCACTCAAGAACTACAAATCAAGATCTCCATTTCAACAAGATACCCATGGGACTTGCCACCTCATTAAAACAAGGGGCATCTCTCCACAGCATAACTTCAGCGTTTGGAGGCAATATTCCAAAGGTTTGGGAACCAACCAAAGATATGTTGAAGGGTCTCTGTGATCTAGCTTGGGCTGAGAGCTGGGAAAAGCACAAAGTGACAGGAAGGACAAAACCCAGGGAAATGTAAGACCGCAGCTCACAGATAGCCTGAGGCCGTGGAAATGTAAGACCGCAGCTCACAGATAGCCCGAGGCCGTGGAAATGTAAGACCGCAGCTCACAGATAGCCTGAGGCCGTGGGGAGAGACGGCAGCTATGGTGCTGCCCAAGCAGTTGTTCCTCAGAAAGATCTGCTCTGAGGAGGAGAGACCCTTTTTAAAAGGAACCTTTTTAATTGAAGTGCAACACCCTTCTAATAAGATGCCCAGATCCCTGGTTTACGCTCCAACGAAAATTATCACAGGAAGAGCATAGGACACATTTCACCTTGCCATACATCTGTGGAGAAAGCAGCTCAGGAAAACTGCCCGCAGGTGCATCAAACAGGAGCTGTGGTGGGGCCCTCACACCACCAGGCAAATGGCAAGTTAGACGACCAGCATCACCTCTGGAATGGGTTTTGAGGGATGCAGCTCAAACTGCCAAAAAACACAAGGATGCTGTCCTGTGATGTTCCATTTGCTGTACGGAAACATTTCTAATATCCTCTTTATTTCTTCTCTGTATTGTGACTGATAGTCACCGGTTCTAAAATGCACCGCTGCCTGACAGTGAGCAGCAGGCACAGAGCAGCGCCAGAGACACACAGATGTGCGGGGAGTCTGCTCTGAGATGCTGACAGATCCATCAGAGCGTAGCTCCTCTGCCTCCGTACAAAAACGGACCTCTTTAATGCTCTGACAAAGGCAAACAGCATGTCACGTGCTCCACTCTCCTCCGGGGATGCCCTGGCTTTCAGGGCTCCGTATGATCTTTACCGCCTTCCGGAAGTCAGCCTGGGGTTGCAGGAGGACTGGAGTACCCACCCTCCCTGTCCTGGAGTACCTTCCTCTCCCAGTCCTGAGGAAGATCCACATTCCTAAAGAGCAAAGACAACCCTCAGGCACCTGGGTCCACGGTGCCTGGCTCTGCCTAGTGGACACAAGGCGCAACGAATGTTTGCCAAACGGCTCCAGAAAGCTTTCAAACACCTTAATCACTGTTCATGGGTTTTAAGCACCGTGCCTGACACTCATTACTTCCGCCGCTTCTCTTGGATCCCCTCTAGCAGCAGGCCCCTAACAGAAGCCCTTTCGTGAACCTTAGAGAACTCTTTTGTCATTAAACCCACTCAGTTCCACGCTGGAAAAAAAAAATCACACATTCCAAGTTCATTTTCCCCAGAGAATAAAGACCTGAGCCTTACTATTACAATGAAAGATTCATTAAACAGGTAGGTTGTATTTGGACTTCCATAAACTACAACACTGAATACACAGTAAGCCTTCACAGAGGGTAGACAGAATTCTTTCTTCTAGAACCTTCCTTGGGAGCCAAGGGTAGTCTTCATTCTCATAGAAAAATCCACAGCATTGTCTGTTACAAGTTGGATGTTTGTGTCCCCGAGATTTTCATTAGCACATGTTGAAGCTGTAACCCCCCGACGCACTGGCATTTGGTACAGGCTCATTAGGAAATAACTGGCTTTAGAATGTAGGACCCTCACGGTGAGATCGGCGGGCACAAAGAAAACAAATATATTGTTCTCCCTATGAGCACACACCTAGGAGGGCACAAGCCAACCACAATGAGGAGGCAACTATCTGCTAGCCAGGAAGTGTTCTTTACTAGACACGGGATTGGCCAGCACCTTAATCTTGGACTTTCCACCCTGAAGAACCTGTTAGAAACAAATGTCTGCTGTTGAAGCCATTCTGTCTGTGGCATATATAAATGGAATATACTAAGACACTTTTATTGAAAATATAATGTTTACATGAGAGAATAAAAATGACTCTTCATAGAATCAAAATAAAATTTCAACTTACTTTTACCCCAGGAAGAAACTTACATAATGTGAAGGGCTGACGGTCAAAGAAGAAACTCTGCAGAAACTCTTTAGTCAAAGGCTCCTAATCAGTGTTGACCACGGTGGCCTGTATTGCATAATAGCAAGCATGCCAGGTGGTGATGGTCGCATGCAGCAGAAGTCCTCAAAGAGCTCCCCAATGTCGTCTGTAGTGAAACATGACTCCTAGCCAGTGAGCATGTGTCTCATTTCACTGTAGCAAGAATGCTTGGGTTTTTTTTTTCCTCTTCAGTATGTCGCTGCATTTTGGAAGCTCAAGGCTATTTTGTTTGCACATTTCAATAGGAAGATGGAATCTCAATGATTTGTGCAATACTGTCTTTAATGGTGTAGTTGCTGATACGTTGTCCATGCTCTAGGAAATTCCGACCATATGCATACAGACAACTCTAATTAAGTTCTGGGACACACATTCACATGCACTCACACACACATGCACTCATGCACCCATGCAACACGCAAGCATGAAGGAACTGACTGAGAAGTAGGATGAACGTTTCAGCAGAAGAAGCGGGGATGAGACGGAGCAACGGGTTGCAAAAAGGACTAAAATTCACAATATACATTTATAAAGTGGTCAAAGAATAAAAATAAAAGTTTTAAAGTATGTATAAAGTTGGGGACAGTCAGGCGCACCTGCCATCCTAGCTGTTCAGGCAGCTGGGGATTGAGGACCATTTGAGCCCAGGGTTTCAGGGCTAGCCTTGGGTACACAGAGATGACATCTCTAAAGGGAAGACAACAGCTTGGGAGTGGAGGATGGACTGTTGAAGGGCTCTCTGCTACAGCCCACTCTAGCGTCCACTCAGTCCTCCAGGCAGGCTGACCACACACCAGGCACAGTGCTAGGCACCGGGAACGCAAAGATGGAAGACATGGAGCTTGTACTCTCTGAGCTCTTACAACGCACTCGGTGCAGTACAAAACAGGAAGCTACTAGGCAAATCTGTCTTTAGCTTTACACTAAGACGTCCTGGATGAGGTAGTATGTGACATGGAGAATTCAGAAGACATGAGACCTGGATGAGGAAGATGGAGCTGTGTTTCAGAGAATGCACCCAGGAAACTCCCAAAAGCACTCATCACCTGCTCCCCCAAAGTGTAAGACGTAACCAAGGGCAAGAAGGGTGGGCAGGCTAGATCCCACTCCTCGGAGCCAGGAAAGAGTTTCAGGCAGAAAAATCCCAGAATGAGGTATGCACGCTGGACCAGCAGCTGAGATGCTGTTGCTGTGTTCATCTGAGCAATGGCGCTGGCTGGGGTAAGGGAGAGGGATAAACTGAGGTAGAATGTCTTAAGTACAACAACCCACAGGACTTGGTGGGTGAGTTTCTTGGCTGGAAGAAGCAGTTGATGGTTAATAGCTAACACAAAGAACAGTCAGTCTTCCATGTCTGCAGGTTCTGCATCCAAGGAGTCAACTGAGCACAGAAAATATCTTTTTTTTTTTTTTTAACACATTGGGTGCATACTTGTTACTTTTCATTACATTCAGTAGCTGCCCTCTAAGCAACTGCTGTCCTAATCTTCAATTGCAACTCAGCAGCTACCAGGACTGGCCACACCGGTCACAGTCAGGCGGGAATTCTGTCCCCTCAGGCACCAGCTCCATCACAGCTGCTAAAGGGAACTTAATCCAGATCTCTGTCACTCTGCAGAACTCCATATTCTAAGGCTGAGGTGGAATTCTGCTCGCTCAGAGAGTTGAATAGCAAGCAGCTAACCTTGCTATTCTAGATCGCGTCTCTCCCAAAAACCAGACGTCCTTCTGCTCAGCCCCCACTTAAGAACCCTAGCTACACATGGTTCCTCCCTACCGCTTTCTGAACGCTATTTGCTGACTCAGCCTCCTGACCCTGGGTTAATTTTATTGAATCAAACAAATGTAACACCTCTTTGCATCGCTAAGCAAATATTCCACCGCATAAACGAATGTAACACATCTTACATTAATATTCCACAACGCTTGTTATCACTGTCTAAGCAACACAACCATTTCTGTAGCACTCTCATTGATTAGGTATTATCACAGATACAGAAATGACTTAAAGAACACAGGGGGACATGTGCAGATTATATGCAAACATGCCATGTTTGGGCATGCGTGGATTTGGGACTCTGTGGACTATATTGATGAATCTTGACTGCCAATTTGACAGGAGCTAAAATGACCTTGGGGGCTTTTCTAGATTAGATTATAGGAGACAGGAAGATGCTCCCCAGATGTAAGTGACCATGCCATGAGATGAGGTCCCAGACACATGTCCGGAACACTAGCTGAGAACCAGTGTCCCTGTCTCTCGGCTTCCTGACTGAGGCTACGATGTGACCAGCTGTCCCAATCTCCAGTCACAATGACTTCCCAGTCACGAAGGACTACACCTTCAAGTTACGAGCCAAAGTAAAATAAACCCTTCCTGTCTTACAGCATTTGTACCATGTGTTGATCTTGTCACAACAAGGAGGAAAGTAACTAAGACAGACCTTAGGCACGGAGTTGCTTCTGCTTGGTACCATTCATGCACGTCTGCATACCATTGCATCTAACGCTTGCCATGACCCCATTTTATAGATTTTTTTATAAAGTAACAGCAAAGGATGTAGGTGACACTGGCCAGGGCCACTACCAAGAGTGCGGGAAGATGACAGCCAGGATTCCAGCCTAGGTGAAGGTTGAGCACACTAGTCTCTGCACCCCGCTGGCCACAGCCCCCGTCTCCTTCGTCACACTCCCACTTACCCTGACCTCTGTTGCCTGGCTGCCTTCACTCCCAAAAGCTCTCTCCTCCATCTCTGTTTATGCTGCTGCTGCGCTCTGAAAGCCCTCCCTCCCCGTCAATATCTATTGTTTCCTCCTCTTCTGGGGAACTGTTGCTGGCCCGTCCCTCACGGCTCCCACCCCAACCCATATAGGTCTTCACTTATGACTCCATCTGCTCTGCTGACTCTGCCACTTGGGAGAGAAACGGTGCCATTTCCTTCATCCTGGGCTGCCCTGGCTCAAGCTAGAGCCTGACACATGGTTTGAACCCCGCAGCTGGAGCCATCCCCCGGAGACAGGAATTCTGGATTGTGGACACAGAGTTGGCATCGGTCAAGGGGCGTGCAAGTAGAAAAGTCTGGCAGACAGCTGGGAGGCACACACAGCTCCTGCATCGAAGAAGTTCTGAGCTGATGTCTATGTGGAGACACTTGACTGAAAATGAAGTCAGGAAGGAGAAACGACAACCTGGGCTCCTTGTTCAAGGCTCCCTTGATTCACACACTGCACTGAGTGCCTCCCACAGCAGTCCACCTGTGTTCTCTTCCAATCAGCCTTCCGGCGAGGAGTACCCACACTCCTATGAACAAATATGTTGCTTCATCTTTCTTGCTCATCCTAAGGACACCCATTCACTTCCAGGCTTTAGAGCCAAACTCCCTACATCGGCATGTGGGCTCCCTCATCAACAGGGGCTGAGCCAGTTCCTTAGCCTGTCTGTGCCACTATCTCTTCAAATGAATGGGGTTAGCACCGGACTAGTTTCTGGAATGGTCTTTCATGACAAACTGCTGGAGTAACTCACATAAAGCACTATTATTAACCTTTGTGTCCAGGCACACCTCACATTCTACTTAACACCAGGAGACTTCGTTCCCCCTAGTCAGGCCTCTCACTAAGAGACAGAGTCTGCCCCTGGAGCCCTTGATAAGTATATACCCAAGCTTATCTACGTAACTGAGAGTGGGGTCATAAAAGGTCAAGGTCAACTGAGATGAACACTGACTTACACCAAAGAGTCAGAAAACAAGGAACTTAGGAAACGCAAGGGAGCACGGTCACAACACTGCCAGCTATGACGGCGTGATCTTCCTCTCTTCTGCTTGGTCTCTCTGCTCTAGCCACACTGCCTTCTGACCAGCCTTGAATGTGACCACTCATTTCTGCCATGGGGTCTTTTTACACTTAGGATATTTTAGCAACCATCTCGCCCACCCCCACCCCAGACACACACACATACAGTAGAACGCCCTGCTCCTTCTCTCCTAACCACTCAGGTCTCTGTAGGACCATCTCCCCAGAGAGGCCTTCCCTGCATGAAATAGCCACTACATCACCTGAGTTCCTTAGTAAGCATCCTTGAGATCCCAGATTGCCACTCAAGGCCATCCCTGCAGGTCCAAAGACGAGGCTCTTCCTGGATCAGACAGGGACGTGGCTCCGTGCTTTCTACTGCATGGCCAGCCATTTCTCTCCAAGACAGGCTCGTCACCCATCCTTAGCCTTGTACATATTGTTATGTAATGAGCTAAAAGTGGTTAGGAGCCTAACTATTTAAAGGACAAGAAAAGGAATTTCGGTAGTGAGTATAAAGGGTTGAAGCTTTAACAACCAAGTCTTACAAATCACCCTATTCAGGGAACAGATACTTATCAAAGAGCTTGTCATAATTACATACTACCCCCCCTCACATTCCTAGAATGTTTGAGTTTAGATAGTGGCCTAAAAGAAAAATTCATCTTAAGATATAGAAAGAGCATGTTCTAATCCTGTATGGGAAAAGGCATACTTAAAGGGAACAAAGGTTACTGGAGTCTGCTGCAGCTGAAATGCATACATAAGGCAGATCTCTCTAACATACCACCCGAGCTCTACAGTGTAGCTCTTCATTTGCTAGGTACATAAGCCAGATCTCCCTAACCTAAAACATGCGATCTACTGTGTAAACTGCTCATTCTCTGGGTAGCCCCAGTGCTAACAGTAGGATTAAGGCATTTATTAGATCAATCAAATGAATATAAAGGTTAGATTTTCTGCACTCTAGGCAAAAATAATTGCTTCCAACAATTCTCTGTCAATACTACCTAAACCCATATCCAGGAGAGCTGAAACGGAGCATTTTTACAAGCAGTTCAAGTGTCTGGAAAACGATGTGTGTAGAAGTCTCCGAAGCCCCACCAAAACACGTCAGATAATGATCTTCAGACCATTCATGAGCAGAGAACATACTTCATGGGCTCCGGTTTGTTTTCCTTTAGGTGCTTCTGTAAGCTGAAAATTCTGGCGGACTAATCCACCTGAGAGGCACCTGAAGTCATCTCACCATGAACCTAAGCCTTAACATGGACTTGGTAGCCAACTGTATGCACACGTTAGGAAGAGGGGAAGAAGGAGAATATTTAAAATAACCCAGATTTTAACTGATACTGTATTTAAATCAGTTTACTTGCCTTTGAGTGCGTAAAGAAGAACCCGTGTGATTCTTAAGTACCCCCAAGTTAATCAGCCCCCATTTCCTCTGATTGCTGAATATGCTTGCTTTTCACAGCAATTCACTTACTATGACTTCGTTTTCCCACCTGGGTGCCCAGTGGATCTCTCAAGTTTCTAGAAACTTATAAAACTAGTTATTATGTAAACCTATTCCTGAAGGTATCCTGAGGGCAGCATCTACAGTGACTTTAAAAAAAAATCATAAGTTAGACTCTTTGATAGGAAAAGGTGCAAATTTAGTGAGATTATGGCAAGTGAATATGCCTAAAACACCATTTAGGATATTGAACTCTCCCCCACATAGGAACACAGGAAAGAAGAAGTTCTATGTCAGATGGGTAAGGAATATGAACAACACATTCCAGAATAAAAAGAAAAAAAAATGCTTTGAATGAAAAGTAAAGCACAAACCACAGAGAAACCCTGTCTCGAAAAACCAAAAAAAAAAAAAAAAAAAAAAAAGTAAAGCACAGGCCACTCTGTAAGTCCTTTATGATGTAGTCACAGTGAGTTAGTGGTTCCCAAGGATCAATATCAAATGCCGTGAGATACCCAAATCATCAGAGAGAGAGAGAGAGAGAGAGAGAGAGAGAGAGAGAGAGAGAGAGAGAGAGGGAGAGAGAGAGAGAGAGAGAGAGAGAGAGAGAGAGAGAGAGAGAGAGAGAGAGAGAGAGAGAGAGCGCTCCCCCCTTTAACCTTGGGGAAAAGATCAGGGGACAGACATCACAGGCCTGGGGACCAAAACCTCAACACCAAGGAGCACCCGTTTTCTCCCAGCAACCACAGACTTCCAAGGGTCCCTGCAAAACACCCCCAAGACTGCTCACAACCTTCTCCTTGAAACTCAAAAATCTAGATGTTATCACAGCTGACTGCACGCAGAGGAACGGCGGGCAGCCTGCAAGCTTGCTTCCGATAAACCCACGCTCAGCAGCCTTCCTGATAAAGGACTGGGGAGAATGGCTTTTTTCCCACACAAGCAGGAATGTCGAAAGAAACTGCCCTGCTAGGATTGCTCGCAGGATCTCAAGCCTTCACTGAGACTGCTTTTAGCACTGTGCCATGCCTTCACATGTCTGGAGACTTTTAAGTACTCAGAAACATAGTCTTTAATCGAGAAACGGGGTGAGGAATCACACCTTCGATTGCCTCAGAACTTTCATTTGCCTCAATCTAATTTCCCTTTTGCATCAAAAAAAAAATATCAGTGCATATTATTTTAACTCCACGGCATCTGTCAGGGATGTTCTCACCTCACTTTTACAGATGGAGACGTGCTGGAGCAGAAAAGTTTAAATAACTTGCCCAAGGTCAGACAGGGACAAGACAGCCTCAGAGCGAACGCGTGTCCCTCAAGTTCAAGGCTCAAACCCTAAGCAGAATCTGACACCCCGCGTCCCTTGTGAGAACTCCACTGAGAGTGGAATTTTTCTGAAGCCCCGAAGCTCCCCAATGTGAGCCTTTTGGGGTCCCCAGGGACTCAACTGGCAGGTACCCGCCTCCTGGTTCCCAAGCAGCCTCCCTCTGCCGCGGATGTGGGTCCCTGAGCCCAAGGGTTTGGCTCCCTGCCTGGCAGCCCCGCAGACATACTCGAACCCGAAGTTTCCCGGGGTGCCGGTTCGGTCCCACGCCCCGCCGGCCCGCCCGCCAGCCGTACCGTAGGCGGTGAGAGAGGCCATCCTGGCTCGCGTTCGGCGCAGGCTGGCCAGCGCGTCTGCAAGAGCGGCCGCCTGAGCGCCGCGCCCCTGGACGGCGAGCCCCCGGCCCGGCGAGTGCATGCGCTCGGCTCCCACGGCGCGGGGCCGGGCTCCGGAGCATGCCCAGTCAGCCCGCCACGCTCCGGAGAGGTGCAGCGTGTGGCAGCCTCGCCCCGGACTCGGTGAAGAGGGCGTGGGCAGCGGGCGCGCTCCGGGGGCGCCCCGCGGGGATGCAAACCGAGACCGCGGCGGAGCCGAGAGGAGGACAGAGGCCGGAGGGACCCGGCTGGGTGCGAGCCAAATGCTGCCTCCCTGCCCTGAACCCGGAAGGATGGGATGGTCCAGGTGGTGCGGGCTGAGCCGGGGCGTCCCGGGAGGCGCCACAACCTCCCTGACTAGACCTCTGGCTCTTCCTAGGCGAGATCCGCTGGAGAGCGCGCTCAGGACGCAGGGGGGTGGGTCCGACGGTCTCTCAGGCACTATGCCCAGCCCAGGGGACGGGCTTAGAAGGGGTTGGCCTGGCCTCTATGGAAGCCAAAGCCCAGGGGAGAGTAGCAACCTTGACTGGAGGACTTTTAGGGTGAACAGGGAGCACCAAGTCCATAATTCTGACCACAGCAGTTCAGGCCCATCCCAGCACGTTGCCCATCACCATTAGTGGGACTTTGGAAGTTGTGAGCAGCTTTCTGCCCCACTCTGACAACTTTGCCTCCTGGAGAGGGGATGGCATGTAGTTTGCTGAATGACTGGATAGATGCCTCTTTGCAAACCCACACGTCCTGTTTTGAGAACACTGGTCTGGAAATGCCCTGGCTGGGAAGTGGAGAATGGATGAGAGAGAGAGCTGAGAAGCCAGTGGCAGCTGTGGGCAGCTTAGCACGAGAAAAGGAGAGGTGACACAGTGGCCCTGGGGTCGGGTGCCCTGGAGGCCTTGCAGTTCCCAGCGGTACAGTCTTGCGGACACAGTGATCACCCTTAACGTTGTGACACCAGGCTGATGGTGATGGCAATCCCACTTTTAAAAGAACCAGCACCAGTGAATTTGGATAGAAGAGAGGCCGTCAAGGCTCGTCTTCTATGCTTGGGACTGCGCCACCTCGTGTGGCAACAACAAGGAGGAGAAATTTGGCGAGGCAAGACCTGGAGGCTCTTTAGGAGGCTTTTCGAGATGCTTGGCAGCGTGCACTCCAGTAATTAGCCTGACTTTGCCTAACCCAGCCTTCCAAATTCCACTTCCCTTTGGGCTAGTGACCTAGAGCAGCGGGGTACAGCAGCTGTCCCGAGAGCCAGGATCTAGGAGACTTCAGTGCTCACACTTCCTCCTTTTGGAAGAAAGGAGGCTGGGACCAGAGGAGGGTCAGGCTAGCCCCAGGTAGTCAGGCTTTATCCAGCATCTGACAGCTACCTTCATGCTGGGTGACCTTCTCCAGATACCC
The DNA here is from genome assembly GCF_950005125.1 of Chionomys nivalis. NCBI lineage: Eukaryota > Metazoa > Chordata > Mammalia > Rodentia > Cricetidae > Chionomys > Chionomys nivalis. The sequence goes on from NC_080110.1 coordinate 5,436,224, forward strand.
TCCCAGTGCTCGACGGCACTATCTGCAGAGTTAACACTCCTTGCCCACCACACAGGACTGTCGTGAGATTTGAGTGGGCTCTGGACAGTGTCATCCCGGGCTCTGCCTCTACTCCCTGCTGAAGGCAGCTTCTCCATCCAGGTCTCTTCACCTTGGCTCTGCCCAGCTCTATTTACGGCTGGACGTGAACCTGTGGTCATCCATGTAGCCTTCAGTGGGTCGCTGTGGAGCTCCTGACTGGAAGCACCCTCCAAGCCTCCACATTGGCCTCAGAAGCCTTATTCCACCTCGCCCCACCCTTCCCCACCCAGCACTCCTCAGCATCCTTGGCTGAGTGCTTATCTCAGTTTGTTCTCTCTCCTGACGGCCCTCCTGAAACCTGAAGCTGCCTCTGCCTCCTCTCAGTGCTCAGTGCTCCCCAAGCCATGTGGTGTTGGCTGTGACCTCTCGTTCTTGCTCCTGTTGCCACTGTCTCAGCTCGCGTAGAGTCTCGAGGAAAGACAATAATAATGAGTTACTAATTGTACTTTAATTCTTCTTGGCAGGTCTTTCTAATTAGCATGAACTAAAAGGGCGTCTCTAATTAATTAACTTACACTTCTCTTAAGGTTACTTCTGTCCAGACAAAGCAAGTCCTTCAAGTATTCAGACCCTTTGGAAGAAATAAGGTAGCGAACTCTGCACCTTTTATTTATTTTTATTTTATTTGAGGAATGGATGACAAAGTCTACCTCATTCTTTGTGAGGTTGGTAATGAGCCTGTTCATTGTTCTCGGGTCCTGTGTTGTGTGACTGAGATCTTGGAGCAGCCTACTGGGTGCTGCAGAAGGGAACAAGGCAAATGGAGAGTTGTGACGTCCCCCATGAAGCAGGGACAGATGCTCCCTGGGGTAGTAAGTGGCTCTCTCTGCAGGATTCACACGGGACTTCCCTGAGGCAGTGACATTTGAAAGATGAGTCCAGGATCTGTAAGTTGCCAAGAACTTGTCTTAAAGATAAGCCTGTCCGTCAAACGTTATGTTTTATTCATTTGCCCTGTTTTCAGGGATAAAATATGAACTACTGTAACCTTGATGAAAGCTGTGTTCTAAATCTTTCCAGCAGAAACAAAAAATGGTTTTCCCCATGATGAGTTCAAGAAAACTATTCCCCTTCTTTATTATATTTTACAAATGGCATGTGTTTTTTTTCCGAGGACAGACACTTGTCTCTCATCAGATTCTGTTGCAATGGTCTTAAATTAACATTTTACATTCAGAATAATCTGGTGGGGTTCTAGTTTATCTCTTTATGTTCTTACATATGAACAGCATCATCATGACATACCTCCACCCCTGCATAGAAAATTAAAAAGTGCCTTCAAAAGTCATTTTCTATGCCCTAGTAAGTGGTAAAAAAAAAAAAAAATACCGCTTTTCTAATTCACAGTGGGCACTATGAAATCAAGGTCCTATGTATTTGTTATATTTGCTCTGAAGTTTGCCCATTAAATGGTGTCCTGAAATGGGGAGGGGCATGTATGTTGTTCAGAGCAGGGTAGGAGGGAATGCAGGTAGCTTAGCCGAATTCTCAAAGCAGGGAACTACACACCAACAGGATTGGTGTCTTATTTTTCCTAATTTCACCCATAGTGCTTTGCCCAGAACAATGGCCAATGTAACACAGCAATGTTAACCACTGACCCCCAGAAGGCAGAGTCACGGGGAGATGTAGAGGTGACCAGAAGGTCTGGGTCAGCCCGAGCGTACACTGTAAATGAGCCACTGATTAGTTACCTTGGTGGAAACTCAACTCCTGGCTTCTGGTTTTCTATAAAATAGAGCTGAGAGTAATGACTTTGGTGCAGATGAGTGGTGCGTACCCATGATTCCAGTGTCCCAAAGGCCGATGTAGCCAAACTGAGATATAGAGAGAGACATTCGCCAAATCACCTTTAGCCAAAAAGAAGTTCCCAGTGCCTGATCATGCTGTTATTACCACACCAAGATCCCCTGGAGGAACTCAGAAACCACTTACCCATTCATCTTTCCGCACCTGTCACTGCAGAATGATATTCAGAATATGCAATAATTAACACTGCATCAGGCACCACAAATCAAGCAGGTTATTGATCTTTAGGTTCTAGGATGGGGCGGGGGGGAGGTTCCAGGAGATCCAAGGCAACAAGCATTATTTTTAAGTAGGTCTAAAATTTATCCTCAAAATATTAAAAATATATTCTCAAAAAACCACAAAGATATAAAAACAGCTTTTTAACTGAACATTTGCAGTTCGTTTGCACAACAGCCCACGCTATCGGGTCATTAGAACAACTGTTCTCCGTGGTGATCTCTGTGCTCTGAGTAAAAGCGTGTATCTTTGATGATTCTCACTTATTATATAATAAAGTGCTAGCTCTGCTTACAGTGTGTTAGGTGACAAGTAAGCCGTAGCTCCCTCTTCCAGTTCTCACCCTCTGCTGCCCTCCCTGGTATCATTTCTACTGTCAGAGTGCTGTGGGTTGATCTCTCTCACCAAGTATTATTTGAGACTTGAACAGTATTAATATTTGCCCCAAGACTCAAAGCGCATGTCATCACTGTATGTGTCTGGACAAATGTGTGGGCCAAGTGATGATTAGAAACCAATAAATACATACAATGTCTCAGATAGAATCCAGAAATGCACACAATATCTCACCTCAGGTAGAAACCAGGAATGCATACAGTGTCTCAGATAATTTGAAGTTTTTCCTTTTCACTCTTCTTTAGTATTTAAAATTTCCAGGAAGAAAATAGTCTGAAAATACCACAAATATTTTTTCTTTATGCTTTTTTTTACTGAATTTATGTGTGTATGTGTATATATATGATAAAAACAATTAAAGAAAAATAGGCCATGAATTTGTGAGCAGAGCAGGGTATGGAAGATATTGAAGAGCAAAAGGAGAAGGAGGAAATGACAAAAATATATTCAAATTTTAAACTGAATATCATTAATCTTTAAAAAGAGATTCTGAGGACTAACAATTTTAAACTGTCATATAAACATATCGATGAAGATGAAAAGTATATAAATAATACAAATACAAGATACTTGACAAGGACATAATCAATTTTAGTGTCTGAGATGTAAGGTGTAAACTACATATTGCAATTGTGACCAGGCAAAGGTTACAAAATATCGTACATTTGAGAGGTGAAACTTCCACAGTTTCACCTAGCTTTGAAGACGGATAATTTTTGCAGCATCAGGGTCCAAAAGTTCACATTGCAGGCATCTCCCGAAGAGGCTCCTGAGGCATGGCCTATTTTATATTGCACACCTCAGGACTATGGGATCTATTTATATTCTGCTTAAGTTCCTGGTGTAGTTTGAATATTTTTTAAATACTTCGTGAATTTAGAAACAACAAGTTTCAGTAAATTTCAGCTGCCCCTCAAACAGATCCCAGCACTTTCTCCTAAATATGATTCATTGCTTCAGAGAAAAAAGATAGTTGCATAAGAATCTGAATCTGTTGCATTCTGTAATTCAGTAGTTGCAGGTAAATCCACAGGGTCGTTACACTGTTACAACACACACACACATACACACACACACACGCACGCACGCACGCACAAATTCTTCATCACTAAAATAAGATGTCTAAGTTTTAACCCAAAAAAATACTTGGATGTTTAATTAGAGAGAACACCATGAACATATCACGGAGATTTGCTGTGACATATTTGATCTCTAGTATAGCTACGTAACACCCACTACTCCTCTCTTTCTTCCTGTGGTGGAAAAAAAAAATGGACCCAAAACACAAATACCAGTTATACCCTAGGTTGCCTCTGACAGAAAACAGGACCAATTCCCTTCACAATATACTTCCTTTACTATTTTTGTGATAGAAACCTAGTTATATTCAGCATACAAAGGTTCTCAAATGAAATTCTTAACTCCCCAACTTTCTTTGCAGCTGTATAGAGACCACCTGACATAGCCAAAAGATTTAAATGTGGGGTCTGCTTACAACTATGGCTGCCTAGGCACCGTTTTCTCTACCCCTTTTCCCTTCTTCATGCCAATTTGGCAATGACAGTGAGAACTCTTAGAGTCACTTGGGGCCAGTAGAGAAAAGACCCAAAGAATCTCAACGATATAAATGTGGGCGTCTTCAAGCTGATAAACTGGTATCAGCAAAGGACGGCTTCCTGGTTTTGTTCCATTTGATAGGAGGAAAACTGTCTGTATAAGCCACCAAAGTTACGTATTTTGTTATCCTCAGCTCACAGCTGCCCTAATGTTTCCCCGCCTCTCACTCAGCCTCTCGTGTAATCAGGTAGAGAGGAAAACCTATCTCTGATCCCTAATGGAGACCAAGAACTGGATTGCGAACACATTAATCAGAACAGCTGCGCCTGCACCTGCCCGCTAATGAGGTGCCCCACAAGAATTTTCGCCGTCAACTGTAAAATCAGCACTTCAATAAATAATTATTTATATTATTCCGAAACTGCCCTGTCCCCAAAATTCAAGCGTCCAAATATGCCTGAAATAATCGTCTCTTTGGAAAGGAGTTCTGTGGGTGCTCGGTGTCCTCAATTCTTCATGTGACCGCCATCACACTAGCTGAGCGTTGAGGACACATCGGCTGTCAAGGGATATCACACATGGATAGAAACGCTCTGGGACAGATTATTGCAGAGGATTAAGTGCGAGCACAGTTGGTTAGGAAGGCCTAAGCTCAGAGGAGCACAAGATGCAGTTTCTTCAGAGGAGGATGAGTGATATAACTTAGGAGGAATGTGGTCTTCCCTTCTGATAAAGGCGGAGTCAGGGATTATGAAATAGACTATAAATCTTCATTTTCAAAGTGAAAATTAATATCCAGGATGGAACCGAAGCCAGGTGCGATGGTGTAACCTCAGCATTTAGGTAGCTGAGGTAGGAGGATGGCAATGTGAGATCCTCTTGGAAAGGGGAGAGGAAGGATGGGACAAAGGATGCCAACAAAGCCGATGAACTTTCACTGCGTGCTTGCCCTGTGCTAGGAAAAGCTCTTTCTATTAGTCTGTCTCACTTCACATCCACAACAGTTATTAGCTTAGAGCTGTAGGAACAGATACTCAGATACAACAGATACAACCTGCCTGCATTTACTCAGGGAGAAGCAGAGAGAAGGCTGCCTAATATCAGAGGGTCTGTGATCTCAACCCGGTCCTTAGTCATGTCCACCTCGCCCAGTGTCTCCCAGTGTTTTCAACCATGATGATCTCTCTAGCAAACACCCTTTTAGAAGTCACTGATAGAAAACATACTGATAAAATGCATTGCATGTTCACCCATGCTCTTAAATGATTCCATACCGTATTCATCGTCCTTATCCATGTAGGAAGTTGCAGACCCTGTTCTGGAGAGACCCAAGATCCAGAGAATACTTCCTGGACAGGAGCATCCTTTGAAATATTTTCTTGCTCTCCCCATGCTGGAAGTTGTATTGATTCTGGTCCCCTAAGTAGCAGATGCCTTGATGGGATTAGATAGATAGATTAAGTGGGGGAAATCTCTCTAAACCACAAATGGCATAGGAAGGAGCTGGGAGAGACTTCAGGTCGGCGTGTTGATTCAAAACTTGGAGAAAGGATGAAGAGCACTGGGTAGGAAGAATCTGAAATAGGAGTGCAGTTTCGAGGAAGTCCTGGGCAGCTGATGAGTCCCTCAACCAAATCTAGCCATTGGAGGAATGCCTATTCAACCATGCTCAGTCATTGGCCGTGAGCTGTCAATCAACCATCCGTTTGTAGAGCCGGTAATGCTGTGAAGGAAACAGAGCGGCACATCTCTGAGGTCGTCTCAAATTAGGAATCCTGGATACGACCCAATAACTTCACTTTTTGGAGAAAGAAAATATTAAATCTCCATAATTAAGATGCAAAGGCTCAGGCGGTTGATTGAGTTGAGTTCACCTTCACACAAAGGAAGTTTGGGCACATTATTTAATCTCTCTTACACTTCCTCTCCTCCTACAGTTGGAATGATAATTACATCTATCACATAAGACTTCCTTCTGTGAGCTTCAAAAGAGAAAATATGTAAAAATGCTCAACCCAGTGCCTGGAACATACTCATCACTCAAAAAACGGTAGCGACTATTAATTTCAATCTAACATTTTTCTATTAGTGACAGATTAAATAAATCACTTTCTATCCAAGTTAACCTCCGCACTCATTCCAAAGTCACCCATTCCTAAATGACAACCCCCATGCTTGCAAAACGTCTCTACTGGCTAATAATGTTGTCAGTCTAGAAATACTCCAGATCAGATGGTCTCTGTGCTCAGAAGAGACCAATGCCTTCCAAATAAGCCACTAAAAGACTTCTAGAAAGACTTATTCAACAAATATTTAGAATCAAATCATTTAGTGCTCCGATATTAATTCAGTTAAGTTTTATGTCAGATAAAAATAAGACTCTGAAATGTAAAAATCCAATTCCGAGTCTTAAAATATTTACCAAAGCGGAAGGGAACAAATCAATGTTGCACCACCAAGGTCAGGAGGGGATCTGCCTGTTCTTGAAGAATCTCCAAGAGCTCATCTGTGGCCTGACATCCTGAAAGGCAAGAGGAAGAGAGCATGGGGGAAACTAAAACCAGGAAGGGTCTGGGGTGCTGTGTCACGGTGAGAAATGGGACTTTTATCAAAGAGCATGGGCGCTTGTGTCCAGGGAAGTCATGCCTGTTTGCTTGTGATTTGTTTCTTCCTTGGCTTAAAAATGTCTCTTTTCTCTACCTTTTTAAAAAAACATTTTATTTACTCATTTATGTTGTTTCCTGACTGCAGCCTTGCCTCTTTCCTCTCCTTCTATGGCCCTTGCTGGCATCAGGAGCTGCAAACATCAACTCAGCTGGCTGCAGTCGGGCCACCGACCCAGACATGGCCCTCAGTAGAAGCCCTGACCTGATTGATGCCATGGCCCCAAGTGACAAAGTAGTCCACCAGATTTGACATGGCCCCCACGGCAGTGTGTCCCTCAGACATCAACATGTCCCTAGACAGTGGCCTGACCCCCATCATCAGCATGGCCCTCGATGCTATTGGAGCTATGGACATCAATACAGACTCTGGCTGTGGTAGTGCCACTGACCCAAACATAGCCCTGGGCAGCAGCATTGGCCTGAATAACACCATGGCCCCAGGTGACAGTGCCGTCCACTCAAGCGGAGCTGGTCGACAGCATGGCCCTTGAACACCAACGTGGTCACTGCATCCTAGACCCCAGGCATCTATGTGCCATTTGGTGGCAACAAGAGCCATTGACGTCAACCAGGCCCCCTGCTGTGGTCGGACCACAGGCATGGTTCTCAGAAGCAGCTCCGGTCCAGATGTCCACACAGCCCAGGGGGGAGCATCGCTCAGTCAGGTTGTCGTGTCCGCCATGGCAGTATGGTCCATGGACACAAACATGACTCCAGGCGCAGGACTTGCAACTTCGCACTCGCTGAGCAGTAGTTCCCATCACTGGACACCTTCCCTCTCCACACTTAGGGCTTTCTTTGTTTGCTCAGTGGAAGGTTCTCAGCCAGGGTATCTTCTCGTGAAAACAGCTAGACTAGGTAACTAGCATGAAACGTGGGGAAAGCTCAAGTTCCTTTCTGCCTAGGAAGAAAAAAAATAACAGCAGAAGATTGGGAAAACAAAGACCCTACATCCCCGAGAGAAGACACCGTCTGACGGGAACATTTTGGGGTTGTTGCTGTCTTCTGCAAACCACCCCACATCCGTCCTCTCTGACACTCGTTTTAGGCAAATGGTGAGCAGAAAGCAGCCCGGGTTTCCCGTGACAACTGCCATCTTCCTTTCGTTATTAGACAGTTATAAAGATGTTCCAGAGCATCCTCAGCCAGTGCTGCTAACCTTCTACCCAGAGCATTCCGCTCAAGGTCCCTAACAACATCAGACAGGACATTTCATGCGTGTAACTGTAGCTGCATCCTTCCTTTCCAGATTAATGAGATGGTCTTCCAGGCGGTTCCATTTCAGCGGCGCTGTCCTTATCCTTTCTGGGCTTTTCAAAAGCTCTTAGGATCAAATAGGACCTCGATGGATGCCTTTTCTTAATTTGAAAGTTACAAGCAGAAAGAACTCAATGACTTTAAGAATCCATTTGACCATGAAAGGTAGGAGCAGTTGGCTCACAAGCAAAGGCATGCAGTGATCTCTAAATAGTTGGCTAACATTCAATTTCACTTTTCATAATTAAAAATAAATAAAAATTCTAAGAAGGGCTGGAGAGGGACGCAGCTTAGTCTAAGAGCGTGGTCTGGTCTTCCAGGGGACTCAGGCTCAATTCCCAGCAACCACATGGTGTCTCACAATTGTCTGTCACTCCAGTTCCAGGGGGTTTGACACCATCTTCAGGCCTCTGTGGGCACTAGGCGTGCCCATGGTACACAAACATACATGTCGGCAAAACACCCATATACGCAAAACTTTTAATTAAGAAATTAAAAAATTACAATGAAACACCATTACTTACCTCTGCTTCCCCCTCCCCCAAGTCCGAAGGTTGACAGTTCACTGTGGTAAGGCCCTGTGGGGGAAACACTTTCCTATGGGGTTGGCAGGAGAGTAAAGCTGGACCCAAGTCTGGGACAGTGGAATACAAAGGTGAGACCGAGACACTTTTGTCAGACAGCAAGGAAGTGCTCAGAGATTGAGAGGACAAAAAGCAATTGGCAATCTCAAAAGAAAGGGGAAGAGGGGCTTCCATATGAAGAGTATGAGGAGATAGGGGAGTGATTCTCTTTTTTTCACCATTATTATATTGATTAAGTCATCCCTGAGAAACTCAACCCACTGGGTGAAAGGCTCTTAGCAAAAGAGACATTCACAAATCCCCACAGTAGCTCCTCACAGGTTAATTGGTACACATGGGCTAGAACAGAGGTTCTCAACCTGTGGGTCACAACACCCTTGGCCAGGGTCACCTTTCACGGGGGTAACCTAAGACCATCAGAAAACAGAGATATTTGCATTACGATTCATGGCAGTAGCAAAATCAGTTATGAAGTAGCAACGAAAATAAATTTGTGGTTAGGGGTCGCCACAGCATGGGGAACTGTATTAAAGGGTCGCTGTGTCAGGAAGGCTAAGAACCGCTGTAGAACAATGACTCCCTAGCTCTGCCTGCATATAAGCCATTCGTGCTCATCCTGTAAACACAGATTCTGATTGCCCAGGGTGAAAGATGGAACCACACCCACCTTCTGATGAGCTCCTTCATTAGGTCATGGCGGTTCACCCAGGGTTTCCGTGAAAGTTGCCAGGGATTAAAGATTTCTTGCCCCAACCCTGTTTTCTGTCTCATTTTTAAGCACATTAAACCCTTTCTTGGGTGAAAATTTCTCTTGCCTGTCTACACGCTGAATGTTTTTATCCAGCCATTTTACTTATTTCTGCTAATTAAAATTCATCTCAGGGCATTCTCATCAACACTCCCTTATTTTTACGCACGAGGCACTAGACCCAGATTAGAAATATTAATTTCAACTCTCTCCGCCTACGTGTCTATCTATATCTCAAAGAGGTTTCTCAGAAAACACCAGAGGGTTCTTGTTGCTATTGTTGTTGTTTTTGTTTTTTAAGGTAACAGAAATGTTGCTCTATGACCAGGAAGACAGGGTGATATGGTATTATTAACAAGTGTAAAGTAAGACGCGCCAGCAGGAAATGAAGAGCATGCTATTAAGTTCATCCTTAGAGTTTCTGAACAGAAAGGACAACTTTCCAAGTCCCTTCGGGAGCTAGTAAAGCTCACTGCCCAGAAAAACTGAACACAGCAACACCGTCCATTCATGTCAGGAATCTATGCGTTCTCCAAAGCTGGCCCATAAGCTAATGAGATGCAAACGCTGCGCCCCTGTGGACAGGAACATTGTGGGTTTGAAGGGCAAGAGCCTTAGCCCCCAGTGCTTCCGCTAAGGCAGCTGTAGCTCTAAAGTGGGAGGAGACAACTAGAAACTGCATGCAGTGATGTGGGTTTGGAATCTCATCCCTGGGAGCAGTGAAACAAAGTCAAAGCAAGCATTCTGGATCCACAGCACTGGATCGTATCTTGGTGGAGATTCTTTCGGGTTCCGGGAGAGGGGGCAGAAAGAGAGGTGTGAGAACAGAACCAACCCAAGATATCCTCCTGCCCAAGCACTGCAGGCAGTGACAGTCGGGCCTCCTTTGGGGGAATTCTGAGCTAGGCCAACTGCCTCATATTGATCGGGGAACTTTGAATCTCATCTCAAACGGTCATTGGGTTGAGACTCTGGATTCCACTAAACAGAGAGGTGTCTCTGGCTCAGAAATCTGTGTAGCTAGCAAAATGATTCAATGGGAGTAAAGAAGCCTGCTGTGCTGTTTATAGTTGGAGCACAACCTTCAAACACACTACAAAAAAAAAATAATAAAATCCACAGTGGGTCAAGAAGAGTTTCAACTTCCTCCTAAATACGTGGTAACTAAGAGAATGTTCCCAGGGTTTGTCCACTGTGCGTCTCATTGCCCTTGTCACCACAGAATTAAAGAGTTCTATCTTCTTCTTCTGGAGATGCTCAAATTACCTCTCATTGAACACTGAGTCTGTAATCCATTGATGCCTACAGGAAAAGCCACGCCCTTCGATGTGTCTTGCAAGATGCTGACGGCGGACGTGTGGCAACAGCGTGCCCTCGCCAAACCACGCGCCCTGGTTCTCTCTGTGGAAGTACATTCTCTCTGCTCCAGCAATGGCACTCCTGGAGTTTGACGAGGCGGAAACATATCTGAAGCCATTATTGGCCAGAAGAGGCATTTGCTGCTTGTGGTCTCTCTGAAAACTGACCCATTAAAGAGGAATAGGAAAGCGATGGCATTTCCTATGCAGGTCCATTCGCATCCCATGGAGGTAGTAGGTGAAACCAATAGTCTTTAATTACAACCCAGACCATGTGGGGGCAAGAGCCCTGCTTGTTCTGAAATGGTGTCGTCATGGCTGGTGCCAAAGCCATAGAACCTGGGTACTAGGAATGGCAACTGGAGGATTAGGCTCAGCTAAGAATATTCCATGGCTACGGTGGGGCTGTGTTAGTCACTCCTAAGAGCCAACTGTTAAGTCTTCGTGTGCTGTGCAAGCGTGTTGCCAAGCTGGTCTGAGACTAACAACTACTGAAATCGGTTCCTCCCTCAAACCCCATCTATCAGCTATTAACCAGCATGCTACTGTGTTAATAATGGCAACCTGATAAATTAGAACACAGGCAACTCTTAGGAAGGTCCAGGAGAGAATTCAGAGAATGTAGTCAGAGATTGCTCCTTCGTTTCCTGGCCACCCAGATCTGAATAGTCACACAGAAACTATATTAATTACAACACTGCTTGGACTATCAGCTCAGACTTCTTAACTCTTACATCTTAAATGAACCCATTTCTATTCATTTGTGTGAGCACGAGCCTGTGGCTTACTGGTAAGGGTCGGGCTTCTGCCTCCTTTGGCACATCTGTTCCGTGTGTGGATGACGCAGTGGCACTAAAACCCACCGAGAGTATCGTCAACATTAAGAGAGAAGAGAGCTGGCTGGCCACAAGCTTCCAACAGCCTTCTGTGCTGTGCTGAAGTCCACTGGTCCCTGCAGAGCGAGACTGTCTCTAACAGGCTGTACCTTGTGGAGACCCATGGGACAAGCACGCATATGCTGATCCAAAACTAGGCCACACTGGTGACACAAGCTAGAGTCATTTTGAAGAGAGAATCTCGGTCGAGAAAATGCACTTAGATTGTAATAATATTTCATTTGTATTTTAATAAATAAAACAACCTGAAGGTCAGAAAAGCAAAACAGCCAGTCACTGGCTCTTACCCCTACCTCAGTCCAAAATGGCGATCATGCCTCTAAGAATCTCAGGATGATGCTGTGTCTGAGAGCTGTCTCCTCCTGTTTTATATTCCTCTCTAGGGCGGGATTGAAGGCATGCACCCCTGGGATTAAAGGCATGCACCACCTGGTTTCTATAGCAAACTAATGTGGCTGCTGGGATTAAATCTTTGTGTTACCACTGCCTGGTCTGTAAGGCTGATCAGTGAGGTTGTTTGACTTTCTGATCTTCAGGCAAGCTTTATTTTTATTAAAATACAAATGAAATGTCACTACACTAGATTGGTCTGTGGGCAAGCCTGTGGTGCATTTCTTGATTGATAAACAATGTAGGGGAGCCAAGCACCTGTTAGCAGTGCCAACCCTGGGCTGCTGGTCCTGGGGTACTATGAAGAGGCAGGCCTAGAAAGCCATGGAGAGTGAGCCCCAGCATTCCTCCATGACCTCTGCATCGGCTCTCGTCTCCAGGTTTAAGTTCCTGCCCTGACTCCTCTCAGTAATGGAGTGTGACCCGAGAGCTGTAAACTGAAAAGGCCTTTTGCTCCCCCAGCTTGCATTTGGTCATGGCGTTTTATCACAGTCTAAATAAGACAAGAGTTTGTCATGAATGACAATTATTTCAACACATGGCTTACAAAACTGGCACGCTCTTTCCCTTTAAAGGACATTTTTAATAAATGTCATGTAACACCAGAAGTCTGTAGCCCACTGGCCAGAACTTAACCATACAACCACAGGGACAGAAAAGGTAGCTAAGAAATTTTTTTTTTATTCCAGTCATCTACAAGCCCAGCTGAAAAAGCAATTTATTTTAGTGTGAAAAAGATGAGTTGGATAACACACACTGAGTGCACGCTAGTAGTGTCTGTTACAGCATAACAACTTTGGACACAGAGCTATACTGAAAACAAGCAACCTTTCAAAATAACCCACAGTTAGTTTCTTATCAAAAGTATTCAAGTTCCTCTGGACCTATAATTATATGCCAAAACATTCCTTTGCCTAAGGGATTTTATTACTGTTTTCTGGAGTTCTTTGTCTGAATTCTAAGCACTCGCTTAGGAAGAATAACAAACAAGAAGAAAGGAAAAATAAATGTATTGGCATTCATTATTCTTGGGTGTACAAGGCCTAACAGGAAGCAGGGAGGGAAGGAAGTTTAATCAAGCGGGCGGCTCAAGGCATGGACTTAGGAAGTTAATGTCCAAAGTGTGCAAGTGTGGAAGGCTCTGAGCTGGAGAGGGTGGGCCTTGAAAGGGAATCGCTGATTATCAATTCCTTCTAATCCCTTTTATTAACCAGTGCACGCTGATCCAACCTTCGCTTTCTCTTCTATGAGATGAAGATTTCCCACTTGCTTTTCCTTCTATCGAACCAAGACATTTTCTAGTCACTTCTCTATGTTTACCTCCATCACACTTGACTTTGTCCTTTATCACAGGGAGGGTCCTCCAGGTGCTGTGTCTGTGACTTCACCAAGTTATAACTCCTTCTCTGCCTCTGTCCCTACCAGGGTGAATGAAGCTAGTCATCTCATCTACCTCACCAAAAATCATCTACCTCATATCAGAGGAATTAATACATTCAAGACACCTGAAACACAGCCTGGCACACAGTAGTATGAAGATTTAGTTGTTGCTGTGCTTGACATGGCCCATATTATATGATGCTATAATGTACTTAACACGGAGATTTTATCTCTCTTGACGATAACAGTAGCAAAATGACAGCTTTATCTTCTTGACAATTCCTTCTAGAAAATTCTGAGGCTGGCCATTCACCACAGACATGACATAAAACATACTGAGGAAATTGAAGAGGTTCCTGGAAACCACCTGTGTCCAGCTGAGTTTGGTAACGGTCTACTGTGCGATTATATACAGTTATGGTTCTGCTGCTGAGTAAAAGCACCATGACCAAGAGCAACTTACAGAAGGAAGAGTCAATTTTAGCTTATGGTTCTAGAGGGAGAAGAATCCAATTATAACAGGGTGACATGGAAGTAAGGGAGTGGGGCACGCTGGCAGAAACCGGTAACTGAGTGGTCGCTTCTCCAATCACACACAAAAAGCAAAGGGTGAACCAGAGGAGAGGTGAAGATTTAAGATTTCAAAGACCACCGGGCGGTGGTGGCGCACGCCTTTAACCCCAGAGCTCTCTGGGAGTTCAAGGCCAGCCTGGTCTACAAGAGCTAGTTCCGGGACAGGCACCAAAGCTACAGAGAAACCCTGTCTCGAAAACAAACAAACAAACAAAGATTTCAAAAACCACCCCCAGTGAAATACTTCCTCCAGCAAGGAAGCAACTCCCCGTAAAGTCTCAAAACAGCGCTAACAACCGGGAACCAAGAGCTCAAATGCCTGAGCCTCTAGGGGAAATTCTCATTCACACCCTACAGCATATCTAAACTATATGGAAGACAAACTAGACTCTATGGAAAATGTGTGCACTCATTTCTTGAAATTAATCTTTAAAAAACAGTAGAGCAATGATTTGCATGGCACTTGCATTGTGTGGAGCATTGCAGGTGGTGAAGAGATGCCTGAAAGTATCCGAGAGGTGTGCCTAGGTTCTTTGCAAACACTACGCCATTTAATCTAAAGAGTCTAGCCCTCAAGGTGTGCCGAAATGATCTCAGACAGATACCGAGGGACACCTATTTTGATTTAGAAGGAACATAGAAAATGAGGAGTCTCGAAGCTAAGGTTATAGGGAACTGGCCTCTCAACCTTTCCACTCTATACGGTAACTGTGGGTTATCTTTAAACTGTGAGCTCTTTCAGAACCGAGAACTTACCAGAAGTCTTCACACCCCAGGTTCCTGGTGCAGAGGCTGGCTGAGTCAACTGATAACATCAATGGCTCCATTGGAGGGGATAAAGAACATGGGTTTTGTTGAAGTGGTCCCTGATCTTAATGGCATCTGTGACTAGCCTGTGGTATTACATAAACACAAGGAACTCAATGTCTCAGGAATTAAAAGGCATTAGATATGTTAGCCATATGGCATGGCCAAGTAACACGTCTGAACCAAAAAAGGCCTTTATAAATATTCACCTCTCTCTTCTTCCAGCCCTGGGCTCTGCGGCCTTTTGTCAGGCGCGTTCTCCAAGGCTGGGCTCCAAGCCAGGAAGCAAAGATGTCGTCTGTGACTACGTGAACTTATTTAGCTCAGCTGCCTTACGTTTTAGGGTCAAGATCAATGTTTCAGCTGAAATATTTTCCCCACAACTCAGGAGTTCAGATCTCTTAATTGATCTTTTGACCCTCATATTTGTCTAAAGGTCAGAAGGGACATCTATAATGTGCCGCTGTGTGCCGAAGCCGAGTCCAGGGTCTGCAAATGAGCAAGGAAGAGTGCTGTTTCTGCTGTTTAAGCAAATCGATGTGATTATTTTAAAGGCACCGACTTCCTTCCTTGAACATCCAAGTATATAATAAGTAAATAATTCATCTCCTTAAAATATTTATTAAAGGTAGATGCTCTCTGAGAAAACCGAGTCATCTAAGAATTGAATGCCTTTGGGATTCGCCGGTGCCACTAATCACAGAAACTCTGTTGCTTTCAGTAATCTGTCCAGTGACCACAACAACCTTTGGAGTTGGGGCAGCATCTCCATCTTAAAGAGGGAGCAACTCAAGGGAGGTCATTTAATGGAAACAAAGTCACAGGAGCCTGTAAGTTCTGGAGTTGCAGTCTGGCTCTTTTGCACGCCCCTACTCCATCTGTAGGGGGAGAACTGCAGGCTGCCACATCACTTCTTTCAAAGACCTGCAACCCCTCGAGCATCCGTCTGGATGTTATGTTTCCCTTTACTGCGTGTATGTCGCCCAAGGCTTATTATATGTTACAGTGGGTCTGATTTCATATGCCTATTCAAAGATGGGATCCAAAAGCACTACCAGGCCTCGAGTCTGAGACATGGCTGGCCAGGAAAGATGCTCAGATTACAACCTGTGAGCTTCTTTTGAAAATATTTGCTTTGTGACCACCTAGCTCACCCTGGTATTTGCTAACTGTTGCCCCTGCATTGGTTACAGGGAGTCACTGCTTCTAAGTGGAAGTCACCTGATGATGAGGAAGAACCATAGCTAATGTTACCCTCCACCCAGCATGGCATACACATGTCAAGGACTGTGCCAAGAGTATACAGATTTTGATTTAATCACATGAACCCTGTGAGGTAGTCACATCTTCCATTTAACTGAGAGGACTTTTAAACTGAGGCCCCAAAGATAAGAGAAATAACTAGTTCTCTAACCCAAACCCTAACCCTAGCCCTAGCCCTACCAGGACAGCTAGGACTTAACGCAGTGGCCAGTCATTCAGCACATGCCCACTACATTTCCAAGGTGAAGGGTCAGTATAGTTCACTAATACCAGAAGTTTAAGCCAGATCTTAGAGATAAATCTATACTTAGTTAATAGGCATTCAACCTCTCGTTCAGTCACTCACTCAGGGCCTGTTCTCCTAAGTGTTGCAGCCAGTAAGCAGTCCAGACCACGGACATCTTCATGGCCTTTGGTGGTGAAGTGGGCTATGGACGTGGCCACAGACCAGACATGGCCAGCAGCAGCAGCACAGGTCGAAGCGTCAGCATGATCTCAGGTGATTTTCCAGTGCACTCACATCAGACTGTTCCTCTCCACCTTAGAGTCTTCATGATGCTCAAATCACCCTGCTCCGCTTTCTCTCCCATCTCTCCATGCTGTACTTGCACATTGTAGTGGCTCGTTCTGTGGGCAGACCACATGTTGGGATGGGGGGGTCTCTAGGTGTCTTCTTCCTGCCTACTCTGTGAGGCGGCAGGCGGGGTCTCTAGGTATCTTCAAAGTGTTTGTCCAACCCTAATTTTCCAAAGGAAATAACTCTGGGATTGGTTGCATGATGTGGTTAATATCCACATATAAGTGAATGAATGCATACCTTATTTATCTTTCTGGGTCTGGGTTACCTTGCTCAGGATGGTTTTTTTTCTAGTTTCATCCATTTTTCTGCAAATTTCACGATGTTATTTTTTTAACAGCTACATAATACTCCATTGTGCAAATGTATCATAATTTTTTAATTCATTCTTCTGTTGACGGACATCTAGGTTGCTTCTAATTTCTGGGCTTTATATGAATAGAGCATCAGTGAGCATGGTTGAGTGGGTGTCCTTGGGGTAGGATAAGGCATCCTTTGGGTACATGCCCAAGAGTGGTATAGCTGGATCTTGAGGTAGATGGATCCCCAACTTTCTGAGGAACTGCCATATTGATTTCCATAGTGGCTGTATCAGTTTGCACTTTCATTAACAAAGGATGAGTGTTCTCCTTATTCCACATCCTTATCAGCATAAATTGTCATTTGTGTTATTGATCTTAGCCATTCTGACAGGTTGAAGATAAAACCTCAAAGCAATTTTATTTGCATTTCCCAGATGGATAAGGATGTTGAACCTGTCTTTAAGTGTTTCTTGACCATTTGGGTTTCCTTTATAGCGAATTCTCGGTTTAGATCTTTACCTCATTTTTAATTGGATTATTTATGGGTTTTTTGATATCTAGTTTCTTGAATTCTTTATATATTTTGGACATTAGTTCCTATCTGATGTAACATTGGTAAAAATCTTTTCCCATTCTTTAGGCTGCCATTTTGTCCTAATGACGGTGTCCTTTGCTTATAGAAGCTTTCCAGTTCCATGAGGTCCCATTTATTAATTGTTGATCTTAGTACCTGTGCTGTTGGTGTTCTGTTCAGGAAGTTGTCTCCTGTGCCAGTGCCTTTCAAGGTTATTCCAAGGTTATTCCCTGCTTTCTCTTCTATCAGGTTCAGTGCATCTGGTTTTATGTTGAGGTCTTTGATCCAGTTAGACTTGAGTTTTGTGCAGGGTGATAGATATGGATCTATTTGCGTTCTTCTGCATGATAATATACAATTTCACCAGCACCATTTGTTGAAGATGATATCTTTTTTTCAATGTGGATTTCTGGCTTCTTTATCAAAACTCTGGTATCTATAGTTTGTGGATTTAGGTCCAGGTATTTGGTTCAATTCCATTGATCAATGTATCTGTTTTTATACTAATACCAGATAGTTTTTATTACTGTAGCTCTGTAGTAAACTCATAATCAGGGATGGTGAGACCTCCAGCAGTTCTTTCCTTGTTCAGGATGGTTTAAACTAGCCTGGATTTTTTGTTTTTCCATATGAAGTTGACAATTGTTCTTTTAAGGTCTGTAAAGAATTGTGTTGAAATTTTGATGGCGATCACATTGAATCTATAGATTGCTTTTGGTAAAGGGCCATTTTTTACTATGTTAAACCTATCAATTCATGATATCTTCTGATATCTTCTCCAATTTCTTTCTTCGAAGACTTGAAGTTCTTGTCATACGCATCTTTCTCCTGGTTGGTTATCCTTTATATTATTTGAGGCTATTGTATGCATTTATAATGCTAGCACCCTGGAAGCAGACACAGGCAGGCCCCTGAGGCTCACTGGCTAGCAGTGCAGCCTGATTGATGAGTCCAGGCTAGTGAGAAACCATCTGAGAAGCTGGGTGGTGCCTGAGAAATGACCCCCACAGTTGCCCTCTGGCTCTCGGGTGCATCAGCACACACAAACACACATACACATCAAGATTTACCTCCAACCGGGTTCTTCCTGGCCTGATACAGTGACTCTGAGCTTTCACGGGGCTCTGTGAAATCTACCCAGAACTGGTCCAGCTGTGTGGGACAAGAACCAGAAAGTAAAACCACCATGCCTAATTCAAGGAGAATAAAGGGTAAAAATTTGAATTAAACTGAAAACCAAGAGTTTACTTTCTTTTTTTTCCCCTTCTGGCTTTGATTTTTCTAGAATGCTTAATATAGCTGAATACCAGCTTTTATTCCTCTGAACTTAATCCAAGCTTCCAGGTTTTTAATTTCTTTAAGGTAGTAAAACATCTCACCATAGGAGACAGACCAAGGTCCAAACAACTTGAAATGGCCATTGCTTCAGTTCAGCTCTGACCTGCTGAGCCTCATTTCCAGGATCCTCCGAAGTTGTAGCCAACAGGAAACTCAGAACAAATAGTGCTGACCCAAATGCCAACTGCTGCCATCATGTTGGCACCCAGCTTAACTGGCAATGTGTGTTCATTTGAGCCGTTTTTGCTTATACGGTATTTGTTGAGGTCAGATAACACAACTATTTTTTGCTGTTAGTTGTTGTGGTTGTTGTTTTCCGAGACAGGGTTTCTCTGTAGCTTTGGAGCCTGTTCTGGAACTAGCTCTTGTAGACCAGGCTGGCTTCAAACTCACAGAGATCCATTTGCCTCTGCCTCCCGAGTGCTGGGGATTAAAGGCGTGCGCCACCACCGCCTGGCCAGATAACACAATTATTATATTAATAGCTCATGGAGAAACCTAAAGATGGTCATTGCTTGCACACAGTAACAGGAAGTCAGCAAGATGTTAGGATCCACCTTGCACCTGTAGGTGAGCCAAACCCCAGAGATATAGTCACCTTAAGGTTAAGCCAGACAGTAAAGGGCATGGCTTCAACTTCAATACCCTTTCTTCTATGTCACGCTGAGTCTCCTGGGGAACAAATTTTTAAAAAAAGAAACTAGCTAGACATTATAGCTTCAGCAATTCTATTATAGATTTACACTTCTGTGTACAAATTAGCCTCACTAGGGTGTAATGGATTTTATATGCTCAGTCAATACCTCTGTAAATGGCATTCCCAAAGAGCTTATATCAGAGTTATATAAATATTGTACAGTTCTTTGTCAGTTATCTAAGTGCTGGGCAATTGACACCTGGAAAGAGACGTGCTCAGAACTGTTTGTAAATGTAGATTTGGCCATCTCTCCTATTAACGTTTCCATTCAAACCTTTTTGTTGACAAACCCCAAGACATTTTTAAAGGGAGCTCTAAATTCTTAGCCCTTAAGGAAATTAAAGAGAAGCTGTGTGAAGCTGTATGATGACCTCCCGAGGCCACTGGGATTCCTCGAAGCTGGGCTTGCTCAGTGCCAGGGAACCAAACCAGGCTTCCCACAGATGGCTCTTGTGCCAAGCAAGTGGAATATCCCCTCGTCATTCCTCGTGCTACAAACTGGTTGTTATCTGAATAGGCAGGGTTTTAATTACAGGTGAGGACCATTTCTCCTGTCAAGGTTCATGGTGGGCTTATATTTACAGTGACTAAGAAGAGCCACAGTCTCTCCCACTGCCCCTCTCATTGGAGCGTGATCTCCATCTCAATGGTTTTCGCTACTGTTTCTAGAAAGCCCGGGGTGGCTTCTGTACCACTCCAGGCTAACACCCATTGCCATGGTAGTCTTTGTAGAAGTTTCAATTCAACAAGTTTGGTACTGTGGCGCACCCCCTGGTGCCCATAAGGGGCACAATCAGGCAATTGTTACCCATCTTTGACCCCATGGTCACTAGCGCCCCCTAGAGCTGCCATCCTGCTACTTCTCGTGGTTACCTGTGTTAGCACCTTCCCCACTGCACCCTCCACTGACCCCTGACGTCCCACTGAGATGACTAAACCGCTCTGCTAAAAAGATAAGACACTTTTGTGCCTCCGTGGCTCTCCCCAGAAGCCAGTCTGAAGCAATCATGCCTTGTGTTCCAAATGTTCACAGCTGTGAGACGTGGCTCATAGTTTTCACCTACACTGTTGACAGCTCTGGAAGATAGGCTGTGCTGTGTTCAAGCCACTCCTGGCTGGGGACTAGGAGGTGGCTCTTGGGCTGAAATCTGTAGCATAACCACTGTTTTTCAAAGTCTGAAAGTGTTCAATGGCTCTTCCAGTAGACAGGCTCCCACCCACCCCACCCACTAACTCCTGTCCTGCGTGTGATTACTCTCCAGTTATCATCCTGGGGACCAAGAAAAGTCAACTTGATGTTTCCAGAATCCTGCTAGAGTACACAGAGTGAGCCATCAGGACGCTAGGTTGGTTGAGTGATGGAGTGAACAGAGTCTCCTCACCGGGGATGATTTCAAGGGGTTGCCAACTGTACCCTTGCTCCCCATTCCAAACACATTACAGAGAAGACAGAAAGCCACATATCGATGCCATGGGCTAGGCTGTCCCTGCCAGCAAGTCTGGGTCACGTCTAGTGATCTTCTAGGTCCAAGTCAAGTCATGGCATCTTCTCGGTCCTATCCTGGTAATGTCTTCTCAGTGACTGATGAAGTAATTACAACAAGAACCAAAACGCCACCTCAGTTGTGCCGTTAGAGAATTCCCACAATGTGTTTAGCTGGGCAGAGGTAGCCACCAGCTTTCCAATTTCTTCTCTTTGAATTTTCTCTCTTTTAAAGATTTATTTATTTTACATGTATGAGTGTACATGCCTATCTATTTGTTACCCCTCTTTACCACAACCCCCTTGGCAGCAGAGAACATGAGGACATTATGGTCTCTGACAGAATAAACTCTCTCAGAACCACTGCAGACAGGGATAAATTAGGCCCGAGCAAGTATAAAAGAAGTAGAAAACAAATCAACCTACTGGCCCCAGCGCTTTGTGCTTTTGATTTCCTTCTCAGTCATGTTGGGAACACCTGCTGCCAAAAATGCCGATGCCACTCAGTCCTGTTCAGTCTCAGCCATGACTTCTCTCACCTCGGGAAAAAATAACAAGTATACAATTGCCCGTCATCCTCCAGACACATTAGTGCTCTCTCCACGCTGCTTTCGGGACAAACGGAAAGCCTATCGCCAAAAGGGTGACGGCGAGCCAGGACTATTGGCTGACAAGCCCTGTCCTCAGCAAAGCCCGACTTAGTCCGACGGCGTGAAGGAACATTTGTGGGCACAGAGGGAATGGCAGAAGGCTGGTAGACATCCTAGTCCTTTGTCCCCGTTCCGAGCATCCATTGACTATAATGTGCTTCAAAGACTGTGGAGCGGCTCCCTCCTTAATCTGTGCAACTGGTACCCTCCCCTCCAAGGTGGGTATTTTTGTCCTTACGTCCTCACAACTGAAGGAACTGAGGCATGTTGCCAAATTGTTGAGGCATATAAAATTTAATTTCACCCACATTAACACAGCAGCTTCAAAATTCAGCCATGCACACGCCTTTCTTCATGCACGTAAACTAGGCTAAGTAACTGTCAGATTAAGAGTCGATATTCCAAGACCAAACCGTGTCCCGCTCTGGCACACTGACTAGCGCCACCTGGTGGCAGTGGTCTATGGCGGTCTGGGGATTAGTCTGGCCTCAGAAATCTCCAGACTGGCTTTTGCTTCTCTGCTTCCCAGCTGTGGCCCCAGTCAGATAGAAGGCAATGAGTGCAGCCATGGGGAAGTTCTGTCACCCAAAGGATGCCTAGTTCTGATAGGCTTTGCCACCCGCCTAACAATGAATCCCTGGCTACAGCCAACTCATGACCACTAAACATGCAATGAAGAACAAGCTAAAAGAGCTTGATTGATGCTCAACCGAAGAATGGATAAGGAAAATGTGGTACATTTACATCAGAGAGTACTACACAGCAGAAAAAATAATGACATCTTGAAACTTGCAGGCAAATGAATAGATCTAGAAAACATCATACTGAGTGAGGTAACCCAGACCCAGAAAGACAAATAATATAATATGTGCTCACTCGTAAATGGCTTCTAGACATAAAGCAAAGAAAAGCAAACAGCCTACAGTTCACAACCCCAGAGAACCTAGACAACAAAGAGGACCCTTAGAGAGACATACATGGCTCTACATAGAAAAGAGAAAAAGACAAGGTCTCCTGAGTAAATTGGGAGCATTGTGGTCACAGGAGAGAGTAGAAGGGGAGGGGGAGGGAGGAAGAAAGCAGAGAAAAATGTAGAGCTCAATAAAAACAATAAAAAGGAAATACTGGGTTACTTGAATCCCAACGTATATACTTTAGTGGGTTTGTTAGAAAATGTTTATGTTTGCATATTTGTAGAAGTTAACTCGATTCGAGAAATAACCAGGCTAGCTAAAAGACAAACAATTGTATTTTTATTTATTATAAGGGGAAAACTCACGAAACCGGAATGAGAAATCCAAGCTCAGCTGTTTTTACTCATGGGACCACATGTTCATCAGGCCCAGCCCCTGCTGCAACGGAGCTTACGTGCTGCTGGAGGCTTACACACACGTGTAAGAACACCCAAGCAACACTCTCACAGTAGAGCAAACTCACCACAAGCAGTACGGAATGTCAACGATACCACGTCCTATCTCCTCTCAATAGTTTTCTAATATGAGATTTCTGGAAATGTCAGGATTTTTCTCTTTAATCCTAATGTTGAATTTCACAGCGATGTTATTAGCTGTGAAATCATTATACATCCACTTAAACTGGACAGTCCATAGCTATGGTAATCTCAAGATTAACAATATTTATAAATAATATATATTTATAAAAATTTATACTTTTCAAGCTTATAAATCTTATAATATTTATAAATAACAAAATATTTGCTCCTATAAAAAGCATGGAGTATGGAGCTAGAGAGATGGGTCAGTAGTCAAGAGTCTGACTGTTTTTGCAGAAGACCGCACTGTGGGTCCCAGCACCCACACCAGGTGGCTCACACCTGCCTGTCACTCCACTTACACTGGTTAGTGTGGCCTTCGTGGACCCTGCACTCACGTGCACGTCCTCACAAACAGACACACATGTATATATACAATTAAAGATAAAAATGACAAGTCTTTCTAAGAGGAAGCATGGGATGACCTGTGACCCTTTTATTTTGAAATCTATACTTCATGCGCCTCACACCACTTCCAGCGCAAATTTCGAGAATGATACGAATTGTTAACCTCATGCTATTTCATTCTTTTTAACAATAATTTATTTATTAATTCTTGGGGAATTCCACAACATGCACCCCGAATCCCACTCACCTCCTGGTCCGAAAAAGCAATCCAAACTCAGTAGAGATCCTTTACAGCAAGTGAGGGAGGAGCCTTTGTTCACACAGGCTGTTCGGTCTAGGAGAGAAACGGAAAGGCTGAAAAAACCAAAGAGATCCTGAGCAGTCTTCCCTCTGCGATGTGGTAGCGATTCTGACCTGGGGAAGACTGCCTGGGTGTTGCCCTAAGACATTTTCCTTCCTTCCTTCCTTCCTTCCTTCCTTCCTTCCTTCCTTCCTTCCTTCCTTCCTTCCTTCCTTCCTTCTCTCCCTCCCTCCCTCCTCTCTCCCTTTTCCTTCTCTCCCTCCCTCCTTCCGTCTTCTCTCTCTTTTTTTCAAGATAGGGTTTCTCCATGTAGCCCTGGCTGTCCCAAATTTAAGCCAATCAACAGCCAGAACCCTGAACTGCAGCAACATATTCATGGCTCTCTGACCCTGCTTGGAAGGGAAGCGGTTTTCTAGTCGTCAATTCATAGTTATTCCCAGCTCTTTGTTCTGAGGACCTGCAACCTCTCTCTCTCTCTCTCTCTCTCTCTCTCTCTCTCTCTCTCTCTCTCTCTCTCTCTCGTGTGTGCACACACACACACACATCATGCATGTGCTTGTATTGGGGTGTGTATCTAGACTATAGTAAAGCAAGACATGTGAGCAAGGTAGGGGTGAGCGGGCTGCATCCTAAGATGTTTCGTAAAGAACCTGGGTTTCCCCCAAATATGTGACTCACCTAGGCTTTCATTTCTGATACTATGTCTTAGAATGACTGCACGCATAGTATGTATTGATTATATTTTTCTCTTGAGCCTTAGGCAGTAAGAGAGGCCAAGCTGATTTCTATTCTATTGATTTTTTTTTCTCCTAGAAGAATTGGTTTAATTTTCAGCATTGCCAGACATTAATTGTTACTCACCCCATAAGTGGGTTCTCCAAGCTTGCTTCTGCTAATGTTCAATATATTTTATGATTCATCTTCCGGGGTTATTGGAGTATCTGCCCAGGATTGCTTGAACTCATGCTTCATCCCTGTTTCTAAACTCTTATGCAGAGGGCCTCTGAGAGAATAGTCACCAATAAATAATACTCTTCATTCTTGCCACAGTTCTGAGCAAGCGAAAAATATAAATAATATATAAAGACAGAAATGGAAGTGGGTGTGGCAGCCCAGTCTGTGAGCAGCATATTAGAGGTAGATGAATCCTGTATTCAAGGTCATTCTCAGCTACACATTGAGTTTGAGGCCAGGCCTGGGCTACCTGAAACCTTGTTTTTAAAAAAAAAAAAAGAAAGAAAGAAGCCGGGCGGTGGTGGCGCACGCCTTTAATCCCAGCACTTGGGAGGCAGAGGCAGGTGGATCTCTATGAGTTCGAGACCAGTCTGGTCTACAAGAGCTAGTTCCAGGACAGGCTCCAAAACCACAGAGAAACCCTGTCTCGAAAAACCAAAAAAAAAAAGAAAGAAAGAAAGAAAGAAAGAAAGAAAGAAAGAAAGAAAGAAAGAAAGAAAGAAAGAAAGAAAGAAAGGGGGCCTGGAGAGATGGCTCAGCGGTTAAGAGCATTGCCTGCTCTTCCAAAGATCCTGAGTTCAAGTCCCAGCAACCACATGGTGGCTCAAAACCATCTGTAATGAGGTCTGGTGCCCTCTTCTGGCCTGCAGGCATACATGCAGACAGAATATTGTATATATAATAAATAAATATTTGGGCTGGAGAGATGGCTCAGTGGTTAAGGGCATTGCCTGCTCTTCCAAAGGTCCTGAGTTCAATTCCCAGCAACCACATGGTGGCTCACAACCATCTGTAATGAGGTCTGGTGCCCTCTTCTGACCTGCAGGCATACACACGGACAGAATATTGTATACATAATAAATCAATAAATATTTTTAAAAAAGAAGGAAGGAAAGAAAGAAAAAGGAAATGAAAATAACTCTTACTCATAACAGAAACTAGGGGGAAAGTATGGAATATTTAATGATGTAAGGATGTTACATTTGTTTATGCTGTGGATTATTTAACTATGTAAAGGGGTGTAACATTTGTTTATGCTGTGGATTATTACTTTAACTATGTAGAGGTGTGTAACATTTGTTTATTTGTTTAGGCAGTAAGAGAGGCCAAGCTGTATCTGTTTAATGATGCAAGGATGTGTTACATTTGTTTATGCTGTGAATTATTACTTTAGCTATGTAAAGGTGTGTTACATTTGTTTGTGCTGTATCTGTTTAATGATGTAAGGATGTGTTACATTTGTTTGTGCTGTATCTGTTTAATGATGCAAGGATGTGTTATCTTTGTTTATGCTGTGGACTATTTAACTATGTAAAGATATGTTGCATTTGTTTCACCTTGCCTGCCTAAGGCACCTGATTGGTCTAATAAAGAGCGGAATGGCCAATAACCAGGGAGGAGAAAGGATATGTGGGGTTGGCAGGAAGAGAAAATAAATAGGAGAAATCTAGGCCGGTGGGGGAAGGGGGGCAGGAGAAGTAGAAAGAGGAGGAGGGAGAACAAGGGAGGAGGGAGAACAAGGGAGGAGGGAGAACAAGGGAGGAGGGAGAACAAGGGAGGAGGGAGAACAAGGGGGGAGGGAGAACAAGGGAGGAGGGAGAACAAGGGGGGAGGGAGAACAAGGGAGGAGGGAGAACAAGGGAGGAGGGAGAACAAGGGGGGAGGGAGAACAAGGGAGGAGGGAGAACAAGGGGGGAGGGAGAACAAGGGAGGAGGGAGAACAAGGGAGGAGGGAGAAAAAGGGAGGTGCCCAGGGCCAGAAACCAGTCAGCCACCTGCCAGCCAGACATGAGAAACAGTGAAAGTAAGATATGCAGAAGAAAGGTAATAAGCCCAAAGCAAAAGGTGAAGAAACATGGGTTAAGCTAAAAAGAGTTAGCCAGAAAGGAGCCTAAGCTAGATTGAGCATTCAAAACTAATGAAAAGTCTCCATGTCATGATTTGGGAACTGGTTGGTGGTCCAAAAAAAAAGCCCTGGTACAGGATAGGGCCAAGTTTGGTGTACTAAGGGAACGGGTCAGCTGACAGAGTGGGAGGAGTCAAGCAGCAGATTCCCGGAAGCAGCAAAACATAAACTTCACCCACTACCAGCTTCTCTCCTCTATGCCGTCTGCCTCAATACAGAGTGCTGTGTCTAGTCTGGCAGCCTTCCCTCATGAAGAATAAAAGGCAGAATTTTCACTCAAATTCACCAGTCTGGTAGCTATCACTTTTTTTTTTTTTTTTTTTTTTTTTTTGGTTTTTTCGAGACAGGGTTTCTCTGTGGTTTTGGAGCCTGTCCTGGAACTAGCTCTTGTAGTCCAGGCTGGTCTCGAACTCACAGAGATCCACCTGCCTCTGCCTCCCAAGTGCTGGGATTAAAGGCGTGCGCCACCACCGCTATCACTTTTGTAGGATGGCGTGAAAAAGGAGGCAGAGCGCTCTTCCTGAGGATGAAGCAGCGAGAGATGGGAAGTTGGTCCCCGCCCACCAGATGCAGTCACTGAGGGGAGACCGAGGGCCTGGACCGCAAGGACCTACCCTCAGCAGATAGGAATCTGCATAAACAGCATCTTGCTGAGCTTCATAATTCCTCAGCCACGAAAGAGGTGACATCTGCTCTCCTTCCCAAGCCCTCTTGCCTTCCTGGCTATCATTTCGTCACTCAGGTGACCCCACCATGAGATGACTTTCCACTACAGAACACAGCAAAAAGGACCCTCAGGGAAAGAGAAAAAAAGAGTCGTTAAAGGTGGTGGTGGTGGGGGGGGGGGGACGACAACGACTATGTGTTAGCATTCAGGCATTTACACTGGCCTGCTCTTGGGGTCCTAACAGGATACTCATTACCAGCAGCCAAGAGGTGACACTGTAGCCACCACAGCCACAAGGACGAGCACTCTCCCTAGGCACATGTGCTATAACCCCTTATAAAAGGCAAACTCCTCTTTCTTCTCTCTCTCTCTCTCTCTCTCTCTCTCTCTCTCTCTCTCTCTCTCTCTCTCAGAGGCGGCCTCTGCTCCTCCTCCCAGTAAACCTCCCACGTGAGCTTTGTTGTATTGTATGGTGTGACTTTGTGGCACCCCTTGACCCCTCGGCCCTAACCCTCCAAGGTCATCTTCCCACCACCGCTAAACTACCACACTACCAAAGTGACAATCGGATGTAAAATTCACAGCAGCAAAAATATACATGGGAGCAAATGTGATGTCTCCAACATGCCAAAGAAAAGCGACACTCATTTCAGAGTCTACACCCGGACAAAAGGGCACGTGGCTTGCGTGAATGTTGTGTATGTGAAGGTATTCCCTGCTCACAAAGTTAAGTACAAATAAAGAGAACAAAAATTGTTGTTGTTGTTGTTTTTTAAAGCAAAACAAAAAACAAAGGAGTGAAAAGGAAATATCCATCTTCCCACAGAAGCTGAGCAAGGTTATTACTGGAGTTTCCCCGGCAATTACTAAAGGAAGTGGGAAAATAAAGAGGAAAGGAAGGCTGCAATTATGGACTAGAAAATAGCATTAATTACTAGCTATAAAAATAGAAATAATCATTATTATTTCTTATTTAAAGCCGTGGGGGATTACACTGTGGAGAATAAAGCCTTGAAAGGTGACGGTGGGCACAGTTATGAGGCAAACAGGCTAAGCTTCTTGTTTGTTGGAGACTTATCATTTGTATGGGTTAAAAATTTGAATGTAACCAGGAAAACAAGTGAAATAGTAAGTGAAAGAGAGAATGAAAGAAAAAGAAGGAAGGAAGGAAGGAAGGAAGGAAGGAAGGAAGGAAGGAAGGAAGGAAAGAAGGACACGAAGAAGGCTTATTGTGGACAAAAGGGAGAGCAAAGTTAGAGGCAGGGGCATCTGGGAGAGTCCAGGGTGAACATGGCCAGATTGAGCTGGGCCATGTGAGGAGAGAGAAGAGGAAACGGGAAAGGAGAGAGAAGCCACCAACCAAGGGGGATGGCCTGGGCCAAGAGACTGGCCATGAGAGAAAAGGGTAGACCAAAAAGAGGGACCAGGAAACCAAAACTGCTGGATTATGTAGGGAAGGGCAGCCCATCCTCTGGGCTAGGGAAGTTTAGGATAGGGGGCAGGGTATGCCAGCCAGGAGGGTCTGGTAACAGGTAGAGATTGAAGGGATTCATTCAGAAGAGGAAAGGACTCAGCAAAAGTAGGAAGGGGATGTGAGAAAGTTGCAGAGTGCATATAAAAAACATACAAACAGACATGCATGCAATCCCATAAGGAAACATTATCGTGTGTAAGCTATATACTATGTAAGTTAGTATATATAAGCTATAGGCTATATTTCATGCAGACAATGCTATTTGCATGAAACATACCAAAATAGGACATACTTGTTTCCTCTGAGCATGTGAACACTGCCGTGTGTGTGTGTGTGTGTGTGTGTGTTGGGGGGTAGCCTTCATCCAGTCTACATGCTGTCTGTTCAAGATTTTGGTGGTAGACAAAAGGTTTGTGGATTGAGTAGCCCAGTTGTAACCATTGCATACAGGCTGGCACTCAGCTGCTTTTACCCCAACCATTAAAAGCCTTCTTTTAAAAAGCACAGACTACTAAACCCGACACAGAGTGGTGACTAGGCACAAAAGTGAGATTTGGGACTGGAGAGACGGCCAGAGGCTAAGAGCATTGGTTGCTCTTCCAGAGGACCTGGATTCAAGACCCAGCACCCACATGCGGTTCAAAACCATCTGTAACTCCAGCTCCAGGAGACTCAGTGCCCTCTTCTGGCCTCTGTGGACATGCACACACATGGTACACAGACATACATGCAGGCAAAACACCCAGATGCGCAAAATAAAAAATTTTAAAATAAGTATAAAAAGGATAGTGAGATTTATGAAAGTGATTCAGGATAACTCCAAGAGAGCTGCTAGTTGCACATTGCATGTTAAGTAGGTCGAGCTTCCGAGTGTGTTCTCAGTGCAGCCCTTAACATCCCAAGGAAGAAGAATGTCACACATCTCTGGTTATTCGTTTGACGGTTTCAGCCAGGAGGGACCTTCATTCTTTCCCAAGGCCTTTATAAATCAATTATAACACACTGTGCAATTATTATTCTTGCAAGTGACTTCTTGTGGCAGATTTAAATTCTGTTTTGCAAGGAAGCCAAAAATACAAAAAAAAAAAAAAAAAAAAAAAAAAAAAAAAAAAAACCCAACCTCTCCTTTGCCTCCTGGGCTCAGAAGGCAGAAAGCAGCTGAGAGATGGCCACAGTTTTGCTCCTCATTGGAACTAATTACAGAGTTGTCTGCAGTGGGGATTGGCACTCCGTAGTCAGCGTGTAAATAGGGACAATTAGAGCCCATTTTAAGCAGACATTGTGTCCAAAAAAAAAAAAAAAAAAAAAAAAAAGAACTTCAGATTTTAATTACTTTCATAGGAACTGTTTGATACACTAAACAGAACCTGACTGTGTTTTTCTCAATACAGCTCAATGAACACAACAAGTCTCTCATAAGAATGCCCTAATTTTAACTCTCCCACAGATGGCTTGGTAAGAATGGGAAGTTGACTCTTCACGTCTTTCCTCGCTGGGTTTATTTTAATCCTATATCACAGTTTAAAATAATTTGCGTAGTATTGAAATATGTATGCCATAGACTTTGACCTTACCCCTTAGAACTGCTGATTTCTGTGTGTAAACTTTATCCGGTTGACCATTTGTGAAACCTTCCCTCCTGCTTGTAAACTGGGTACCGAACACTTTGATCCTTACAGTGTCTACCTTGGAGGCGGGTCGTGGTCATGATTACTGTCACTGTAATGAAACACCATGCCCAGAAGTAACTTGGGGAGGGAAGGGTTTCTTTGGTTTTACACAGAGCCAAAGTCCATTGGAGAAAGCCAAGGCGGGAACTCAAACAAGGCGGAGTGGATGCAGAGGCCATGGAGGAGTGCAGCATCCTGGCTTGCTCAGTCTGCCTGCTTTCTTACAACATCAGGACCACTAGCCCAGGGGTGGCACCACCCACAATGGGCCCAAGCTCCCAGATTGATCACTAATTAAGGAAATGTTCTATAGCAGCAGTTCCTGGGTGGGGGTCGTGACCTCCTGCAGGGGTCGCATATCAGATATCCTGCATAACAGATGTTTACATTACAGTTCATAACAGTAGCAAAACTACAGTTACAAAGTAGCAGTGAAATAATTTTATGGTTGGAGTTCCCTATAGTATAGGGAACTGTATTAAAGGGTCCCCGCGGAAGGAAGGTTGAGAATCATATCCTTATAGACTTGCCTACAGCCCGACCTTACGGAAGCATTTTCTCAGTTGAGGTTCTCTTCTCTCAGATGACTTTAGCCTGTGTCAAGTTGAAAAACAAAACAAAACAAAACAAAAAAAAACAAAAAACAAACTAGCCAGCTCATAGTGTCGCCCACTTTAAAGTCGAGGGTTTGAGAAGAACTGAGCCACCCAAGGTCAAATCACCAGGAAGTGATAACTCCAGAACTGAAAAACTGTTTTCCCAGCCCTAGCTCTGGAGCTTCTCTTGCTTCCCAGGAGCGTGGCTGACCCCAAAAGAGTTGCAGCCCTGAAAAGTCCCACACCAGCATAGATGCTGCCTTCCGCCTAGCTGCAGGGATGGACTCCCCCGCCACAAGTTTGCTATCATTGATCATCTTTCTTTCTCCAGTGTTTATGTTATTCATTCCTAATATTATATATTGTTATAATATACAAATATGTATTATAGTACTCATTCCTAATATTATATTCATTCCTAATATTCATTCATTCGGCAAATGTTTATCAAGTATGTACTATTTTCTAACTGCCATTACTAATGTATAAATACGGCAGTGAACAGAAAGAACAAATCCCTTGCCCTTGAGAAGTTGACATTTTTGTGTAACATACGTAGCTCCAAGCTAAGGTAGATGAAGACACGGTAGACCAGACCGACTTTATGAACCTGGAGCTATAGGTAGCTCTGAAGGTCAGTACACTTCGGATATCCATGGGTGAGAGTGGTAAGATTGCTCAGTGCGTAAAGATGCTCTCTGCCCAGCCTCATCTAGGTTTGGACCCTAGATTTCATCTGGTGGAAGGAGAGAACCAGCTTCTTCAAGCTGTCTATATTAACTTCTTGAGAAAACTTCCCTGGACACTCATTCCCAGTGAATACTGTTTATCCACTGAGTCTACAGCCAGGCTCCTGAAGTCCCATCTCCACTGCCAAAGAGCAAGCCTTTTGTTAGTACAACCTGCACCTGACTCTTAGCTGCCTGCCTATTTTGTTTACCATAATGCAAAGTTAAGCACATAGTCACAATAAATCTTCATTTAATTCATGGTAGATAGCAAGCCCCTCATTCATGTAGAATGAATGAATAAGTGATTGACTGAATTATGAGTGCTAGGCTATAGAAGGATTGAACTCATTTTTCCAGCTGCCTAAGGGTTGATATTTATTAACTAATGTTAATGATTGTAAAATCAGCCTTCCCCAGATACCTAGCTTGTATGACATAGTTCCCTTGTATCGTTCCCATATAGGTTATGTATATTAGCAGATCTAATGTGTATTACATATTAACATCTGACATTTATTAATATACTATGTATATCTCCTTGTGTCAGATGTTACATGACTCAAGAATTTAATGATCATACCTGGTTGTACAAAACAGCATGAAATACCTACTATTAAATTTTCAAAAGGGCCTTAATTACTAATCAGTCTTACCCCCAAAATAAGGCAGAGTCTCTCAACCTGCTCAGCATACCTAGTGCATTTTCCAGTATTATTGTTATTATTGTTATTTACGTTCACATTATTTTTTGTGTGTATTCCATCAATGTCATTTGAAAATGAAGTCAGGTCACTCAATTTCTTTGAAAAGCCAACCAGAGCATAAGACTTGGAGATTTTGAAGTATGAACAAACTGAAGGACCATTTTACACACTTTGTGGATATCACAGATCTTAGAGGTCATTACCTCGAGTGTTCTCCAGCCACTTAAGAAGATGAGAGGAATATTAGCCAAGCCCAGCAGAGGCTCATGTTGACCGCAGCAGAGTGACCAGCTCACGGTGGGACCTGACAGAACATGGGAACAGAGGACCATGTCCCATTTCTGCTGTCAGAATCAAAGTCGGCCAACACAAAACTCAGGGAGGAAAGCCCTGTTTTATATTCTTCGCTAGTAGTCTTTAGAATTACCTCACTTTGTATCTTAGGGCCCATATATCTCCTTCCTGCTTCTGATATTTTATAACTAGACATAAATTACTTTAATTCTTTTGCCTCCCTCCGTAACTTCCTCTTTTTTTCTGGACAAGGATTAACTCTTCAGCCAGGCCGTTTGGGTTTCCTTTTTGTGGAGGCCACACATCTACCAGTGAGCTACACCCCAACTTCTCTCGTGTGACACTGAGGAACTACCTGTGCAGGTAGATTTGGGAGACCACAACTTCCTTCACTCTGAGCTGTAGGGAATGAACGTTTCCGACTCCAGGGTCAGCCAATAGAGGCACCAGCGGCTCATTAACAAGAGAAAGCAGCCAGTTTTCTTTCTTTCTGGTTGCCTTGGGCAGCATCACTGGCAGCAGCTGTGGCTCCTCCTTGGCTCCAGTTTCTGCCAGACAGGCCTGCTGTGGTTTCAGCTTCCTCAACAGAAAAGCACCAAGGGAGTCCTGTGGCTCTCAGTTGAGCCTGGCATCCAGAGACGCCCGTGGCCAGAGACGCCCGTGGTGCTTGGATGTGTTCTCCTTTGTGGGGGCTAAGACATCCTCTTCTTTTAATCTTTTTTTTAAAAAAATATTTATTTATTTATTACGTATACAATATTCTGTCTGCGTGTATGTCTGCAGGCCAGAAGAGGGCACCAGATGTCATTACAGATGGTTGTGAGCCACCATGTGGTTGCTGGGAATTGAACTCAGGACCCTTGGAAGAGCAGGCAATGCTCTTAACCTCTGAGCCATCTCTCCAGCCCCAAGACATCCTCTTCTTAAACTCGCCTCCTCCAGTTTTGTGTCCAGCAGCAAGGGGACTATTCAAAGTGACAGACAGTGCAGTTATCATGTCAGTGTTGGGATTGACAAGGGACCACGGTTAAACTGAAGCCATTTAAGCTTGCTTGCTTTCTGTGTAACGCATGGATCTTTGTTAATTTTTTTTTCTTTTTTTTTGGATTTCTCTGTAGTCCTGAACTAGCTCTTGTAGACCAAGCTGGCCTCGAACTCACAGAGATCCGCCTGCCTCTGCCTCCCGAGTGCTGGGATTAAAAGCATGCGCCACCACTGCCCAGCTGGATCTTTGTTAATTTATTGTGCCAGCTAAGACGTAACTTCTCATTTATCAGGCAAGGACGATGACTTCCACTCTGACCTATGAAGGCAATGTGGTCCTCATCCTTACTGGAATGGGGAAAACAAGGACAGTGTGTGTGTGTGTGTGTGTGTGTGTGTGTGTGTGTGTGTGTGTGTGTGTATATGTGTGTGATAGTTATATTTTGTATTCTAAAACTCTCTGTGTAGCTCAGGCTGGTCCCCCTGGTACCAAAGATTTCTGAGCAGTATAATGTCACGATTCAAATAGAACGATAGGTAGATTTCAACAGGCAGGGCTTTGTAAGGCCACTTGGAGTGGTCCGGCAGGAGATGCCACTCATCTAGAGTGGGCTGTGAATGGCGTTCCCTAGTGTCATGCCGTGTGCAGCCTTGAGTCACAGGAAGAAGCTGAAGGTATGGTGGAAGGGTCCCTGGAGGTCATTGTCCCCTAGGAGAAGGGGAAAGCCAAGAACTCGGATATAGCAGAAGGATGAATGTAAGACCCATTCCAAAATAATGTAGAAAAGAGTTTAATTGAGGGGAGAAAAGGAGATCTTAACAGAAATAAGGAAGTCAGGAGGACATACGGTTTTCCTGGGGATGGTAAGTTCCTTATTTGATAAGAGATGTTCAGGCCTTGATATGAGAAGGCCAATGGCTACGAACACACGAACGGGGTGCCAGAGACATTGGGTTTCAGATAAACATCTGGAAAACATTTGCAAGGAAACAGTACTGGAGACCATGGTTTCTAGCAAACGGACAAGAAAGAATATTTGTTAGAAGAGGGCCAAGGAATGGTCCTCTGGGGACAGCTACAGGGAAAAAACTGAGGAAGAAGGCGGGTCAAAAGACAATAACAAGTCATCCTGTGACAGGAGGGTCAAGCAGCATTTCTCAAAGGGCAGGTCATTCCCCTTCTTCCTGCCTGTGACGTCACTAATCCTATAGCCTGGTTCCCTGAACAGCTGCCAGGAAAGGAGACCAGGCCTGATAAACGTTAAACATGAGCTATAAGCCACCAAGGTTCTTACAGTTTCTGCAGCACAGCCTGGCCCTTCTGGCCCAATCCAAGGTAGCACCTTGGGACCAAAGGATTACAAAACAAAGAAGATAGAAAGCGTGATTCGAGCCTCTGAACATGTTTGTAGGATTAAAGTGAAAAGCTGGGACACCAACCCAATACCCAGTACAACATTCTTAAAGTGTGTGTGCTGGGGGCAACTTTAGAATTTGGGAAAAGAGAGAAACTAACGTTCTGAAGTCATGATCATGGTCAGTGATGGCTCTGAAGGATTGATTCTAAAGGCTGAATTACCCTTCTGCACTCTGGCATACTACAGACTAGCATACTGGATCTGTGGCCAACATACACATCTATATGACAGTCCATGGCAGGCATCACCAGCGTGTTTTCCTGGCTGGTGGACTTGCCTAGTGAAAGGTAAACAGCTAACAATCAGGTCCTTGTCTGAGATGGTTTAGTGTCAGGCTTCCCTCTTAGTTCAATTGTGTTGCTATGACAAAATATAACAGGCTGGGCTATTGATGCACTTTTAAAAAATGTATTTCTTACCTTTCTGAAAGCAGGAAATCCAAAGTGCCAGCAGACTAAGCGTCTGTAAGGTTCTTTCTCCTTCCAAGACGGTACCTGGTCACTGTGTCCTGTGGAGAAGAATGTCATGTTCTTACATGGCAGAAAAGACTTAGCTCTCCCAAGCCCTTAGAGGGCAGTGACCCTATCTGCGAAGATGGAGCCCTCATGGGCTAATCGCCCTCTAACCTACAGACAGTTTCAACATGAATTTTCAATGAACCCAAACATTCAAACCATGGCATAGAGAAACAAAGAAACAGCTTCCTGGGGGCCTCTGTTTCTTCATTATAATGGAGATAGTATTCGAAGCCACCTCACCGAGTTACTAGGCATTAGCATTTTGAACACCTAGGATAAATTCTACTAGGGTTTGGTCTCTAGCCCATTCGAGTTTTAGGAAGACGATGTCTTGGGTGGTGAAATCTGCGAATGTTCTGTTTCTACAATCCTGTGAATAAGGAAGGCTGTAGAGAACACCAAAGTCTGCTGTCCCAGGAGGCAAAGAGCTAAGGCGAGAGACAAGGATACTTAAATATCTCTCCCAGCCTCCGAGCTGCCAGTAAACAGAAATCAATCCTAATTTATCCAACACTGTGGCGCTGTTCCACCTAATAGAAAGCAATGGAAGACTCAGAACAGGTGAAAAGCCCTTGAATCCTTTAAAGGCGTCGCTGGAAGTCACACCAGGACACAATTCCATGGAGAAGAAAGATTGAGTGTCATGAGATAGACTCTGGACACATCAAGTGATATCTACACACTGCCAACCCTCTAGCACACCCAGCTAACCAATCCATTGCTTCATTTACACACTCCCCAAGAACTGGATTGACTTAATTATCCTGCAAAAGTAGGAGTGGTACCTCTAGAAATGAGGAAGGAAGTTAGCTTTCCATCCCTGTAACACGTTTCACATACATCAATTTTGGATCACAGCTTCTGAGATTTCAGTCCCTGGTGACCTGCCCTGTGACTTTGGAACGATGGAGACAGTGTGCTGTGGTAGGAGCACAGGGCTCGTCTTTGCTTTGTGGCTCCTAAGAAAAGGATGGGACCCTAATAACCCCTCCAAAGTAAAGCTTCCAAAGACCAAACTTCCTCCCGTTATGTCCAAACTCCTTACAGTTCTGTCATTTCCCAATAATATCACGGGTTTGTAGCCAAGCCTTTTTAAAAAATGTAACTTGGGGGTGGGGGATCTCAAAACAAAACTGTAAAGCAAAAGCAGAGAACATTTTCTTTCTCACTCTGAAAAAGGCTTTGAAAGATCCCAGTGTGGGCTTATTCGGGATAAAGATATCCCTTTATCTAGGGATAAAACAGTCTTGCTGATTTGGGCATTGTTCTCATTCTCCGCAACAACCATGTACGTGAGGATTACTGGGTACCAAAAGCCCTGCTTTGGATTAGGAGGAGCTGTCTGAGACATGCCTTTGGACCATTCTGAACACCACTGACTAAAAGTTCAATGTTGGAAATTTAATGAATCCTTAACTCAAACAAAATTCAAGCAAATATCAGGCTCTTTTTTCTTTCTCCCCCCAAGAGGATTAGACAAAACAGTCTTCTAAGAACTATCTGGCATCAGTTTCTGCTGAGAAACAAGAGAGACAAACTATGCTTTGTTCTGATGCAGCCAGGGGTCTAGAACATGTGACTTATGTGCTAACAGACTGATTTGTCAAGCTTTAGAAGCTGCCAAGTCATTGGCTGACTGGTGACCCAGGCTGCAGGGGTCTATTGCTCTCAGCTGGGCCCCAAAAAGCCCAACAGTGATAAGCCAAACAGATTATCTCTAGAGACTTGAAAACAAGAGCAGGTACATTTTACTCTTTGTTGGGTAGAGAAAATGCAAAAGCCGAAAGCAGAAGCTTGAGAAAGAATTCTCAGGGCAGAACACCCAGGAGGAGGCGGGAAGTCATAACAGGCAGGGAGATGAGCAGGATGCCTCTCCAAGCCAAGCTCCCACGAGGCTCACTGTCCAGATAATTAGGGGGCTGATGCCAGATTCCTGCTGCCCTTTTGGTTGTGTGTCCGTAAAAACAACTTACTATTAGAAAAAGACGGAACAGATCTGTTTTTTGAAACCCAAAGGGGTGAACTAAAGATGTCAGGTCTTTCCAGGATGCCCAGGGGTCGCTTGGGCTACAGGGCTCAGAAGTTGGCGCAGAAGTGGTTTCTATGATTCATATCTCTAGTTTTACAGAACATGTTTTCTCCGCCATTTGCTAAGGCAGCAGGAGATGTTACCAGGAACACCATTCTTCTTATGGAAGTGGCTGGAAAGAAACAGCCTACTGCTCTTTGTTTTGTTTGGGTTTTGGTTTTCCTTTTAAATTTGGTTTTGTTTTGGAGGGTGGTTGCAAGGGCAGAAGGTGGATTAGAAGGGACAGGGAGGAAGGTGAGATGGGAATGCATGGTGTATGATGTGAAATCCACAAAGAATCAATAAAAGTAAAACACAAATAAAAGAATTGGGCTGGAGAGATGGCTCAGAGGTTAAGAGCACTGGCCACTCTTCCAGATGTCCTGAGTTCAATTCCCAGCAACCACATGGCTCACAACCATATGTAATGAGATCTGGCGCCCTCTTGTGACATGTGGGCACACATGGAGGCAAGATGTTGTATACATAATAAATCTTTAATAAATAAATAAAGAATTGTGGACAGTCTTATCAGCAAATCCCTAGTGAAAAGTTTCTTTACCCCATAAGCTTCTCCGTGGATGTAATAATCCAAATCAGGGAAATCAAACCAAATTAGAAAAAGTCCAGGTTTAACAGATACCATGTTCCCAAATGACTTTCCAGCCCCCCAGAGAGGTGGTGGGAAAGGAAGACCAGAAAAACCACATGCTTATTCTCCGGGGAGGGGGCAGTTTATATACCCTGTGGGAGAGGTCTTGAGCGTCTCTGGGGAGAGTCACTGTTTGGGGGGCTTTCTTGGGGGTGGAGTATGGACTGAGGCAGCTTCCAGGGCAGGGGACTTGAGATGGAACTTGCACCCTAACATTCCAGACTCTTTGGATACATGGATGCTAGGGGCTGGGACGAGTCATCCATCCAAACACTTAGCCCTAGCTTAGAGTAAAGGCTGTGTCAAGCAAGCATTTAAAAAATTGTTTGCTGGATGAGCAACTGGGTGGACTGGTGTTCACTGCGCTGTGGCCAAGCAGATCACAATAGAACCAACCATAAACACAGTAACACAAGAAACGAGCTGGACTCCATCCAGAGTATTGAGGGGCTCTGTTGAAGGGCCCAGTACTTGGACAGTCACATGACACCTGAGAGGACCCTCTCTCCCCGACTTCTTTTTCTTGCTCCAATATTGCGTTGAAGAATTAAAACCGATCATATCAGTAGTCCCTTGGCCTGGGATTCCGGATTGTTTCAGAATGACGATGGATAGGGTTGGTAACAAGGCACTGGCTAAGTAGAGCTAGTGTGTTACAGCTGAAATATTTTAAAGCAAGCCTGGATGGTAAAGGAGGCTATCTCCCACCGTTTACTTCTGCAAAACACTACAATCTCTACTAAATCCACACAATTGAAGAAATCTATCATGTCAGCATCTCTGATTACCTCAGTCTTTTTTTCTCCAAAAAAAAGAAGTTATGTTTGCTTTTCCAACTCTACCTGGGCATTTTCTCTGGAAAATTCCTGCACTGTTGTGGGTCAACAAAAAGCAGCCTGAGGTTCATCTTACACAGGGCAAGTCTGCTTCCATCAGTGACATGTCCTTCCCTCCTTCCCGTGAACATTTAGATGCCGTGTTAAATGCAGGAGACATGGTAATGAATGAATTGGCAGTCTGGGTCCAGGTCTGGTGAGGGCTTTAGATAAAGGGAAATTTCACGGCCACATTCAACACAGTAAAAACGAAAGGAAAAAGAACACTGTAAGTAACCACCAAAGCCTGAAGATCTGGAAGCCTCTGAGTGATATTCAGACCGACACATGAAGGGTAGCATTGACCCCACCAGGTCAGGGGAGGTGGAGGAAATAAATGAGCCAAGTCCCGGCCCTCCCCTCCTGCTGAGACACCATCTCAGGGCTCCAAACCACCCCCCTTTCTTAACCTGCCCTCAGAGCCTCAGAGCCTCAGAGCCTCAGAGCCTGGGGATTTCAGAGTGTCATTCTCAGCAGGGATGGTTTAAAAAAAGATCAAGAAGAAAAGAAAAAACCCTGCAAGGACTCCTGGGGCTTCCTGAACTTCAGAAACTGCTTTTGTTGATGCGTAAGGTAAACGGAAATCATTATAAATCACAGTTTAGGTTTTATTTCAGAGTTTAGGATTAAAGTAAAACGCTACACGTCAATGCCACCCCTCTTCCAACAAACATCAGCAATTCATCGGCAATGGGTGTTGCATTCATGCAGTACGTTACCAGAGGCTTCTACGTAGCACACAGCCCTGACATGTTCCAGGCTATAACTTATGTCTGAAAACAAAAACGTGAAACCTGATGACTCAAAAAAATAATTGGTTATTTTTTTAAAAAGTTTCCTTTTTAAATAAAGGATATTCTAGGGGAAACCACTATCATCTTTCACCAACATTTACTTCCCCTACTATCTGGCAATTTAATTGACATATCTATTCTATAGTAATTTATTTTTCTTATTATTTCACTGACCTGCAATAAGTACAGAGCATTAAGGCCCCAGGACAGAGGAATAAAAGTGCTCTGTAATTATCGCAGGCCGGTGAATGAGATGCTTGCTGTGTGGGTTTGGTCCCTGGAACTCAGATAAGCTGGAAGAGGAGAACTGACTCCATCAAGTTGTTCTCTGACTGCGACGCACACTGTGGCTCACGCACCCAACTAAGGGTATATATATGTATGTACACATACAAACACATAATTTTTTTAAAAGACCAGTGTATTCATTTAGGGAACAGTAGGACACATTCGCTATGAAGAGGAAAATGGGAGAAACAGGGAGGGAGACTTCCCAAAGAGGAGGAGGAATGGGAACGAGGGGTGCTAAGTAACACTAAGGATATTTGAATAGCTATAGGATTTATTTTATCTTATAGTGGCAATGCTCCCTCTAAAACCATAGACTAATAAAAACCCCAGTGCTGGCGGGCAAACCTCCTTTTGAGTTGTTGGTCACAAGTGTCCACAAGACCCCCCCAAATAATACAGGCCATTGCCATCATCCTTGGTACTTTGCAGCAAAAGGAGGAAACAGCCAATGGTTGTTTCACACTCTTGGGACCCAGCGTTTAGAGGGGCTGATCTGTAACTTCGAGAGCTCTTAGATGTTTCCTACTCGGGTATAACCCCTCACTGTATTCTAGTGCTTATCATGATGGCAATCCCCGCAGAGAGCCACAAAAGACCAAAAACACAGAAACCAACACAGGATGGGATGCCTGCCCCTAATTAATACTTTTACAACACAACTCCTACATTTAAGGCTCAGTGACTATCACGGAAGATGGGGCAGAAAGATCACAAAAGCCAGGACTAGGACATTTGCTGCAAGATAGTCTCTTCTAACGGAGGAGTAGATGACACAAAGATTGTGTGTGTGTGTGTGTGTGTGTGTGTGTTATAATGGTTCTGAAGAAACTGGGGGGAAGACCATTGATTAAAAGGATCAGGATACACTGTATAAAATTCTCCAATAAAATACTATATTAAAAAAAACTAAATGGCTACTTATAGCAAGGAGCTGTTTGTTTCGTTCCCAATTGCGTGGCTAACTTAGACCCTAAATAATCACACAGAAACTGTATTAATCACTGCTTGGCCCATTAGCTCTAGCTTATTGGCTAACTCTTACATATTAATAAAACCCGTCTCCATTAATCTGTGTATCGCCACATGGCAGTGGCTTATCAGCAAAGTTTCGGCATGTTTAACTCTGGCAGGCTCCATGGCGTCTGACTCCACCCTTCTTTCTCCCAGCATCCAGCCTTGCTTTCCCTGCCTACCTGAGTTCTGACTTCATTCGTTAATGGTAATCACAGCACACAGAGGGGACTCCCACATCAGCTACTGTGTTACAAACTTTGTTTTAAGTCTTAAGAACTAACGTGGAGGTGAACAACACAGGCATAACTCATGCCTTCCCACTGGTTCTAACAGTCTAGTAGAGATGAGAGCCATCTCACTGAATCCTTGGAAAGCCAGGTGTTACTTGTTTTGTGATGTACACCCAAAGATCTTGAATATAATGCCCTCATTATCCTCTCTCCCATAGCAGCCCAACACAAACATTGTCATCAGAGGCAGAGTCACACAGAGTTTTGTTTGTGCATACCTTTGTTATATGAGAAATAAGGTAAAATGGCATAGAAATGGATCATTTCTAATACAGCATACAATATGAAATCATAAAAGGCCACAGAGGTGAATGAATAGCTGTGTAGTAAGGCAACCTGTAACCACTACTTGAATTGCTGCCATCTAAATGTAAAAAAACATAAATACACCATCTTTGTATTATTTCTTCAAGATTGTGGCTTTTTATAGATACTGCAAAACTACTTAATAAAACTTGTATTTTCAGACATACCCAGAAAGGCTTAAGTATTCCCAATGTTTTCTAAAATGTCATAAAATGAATTTGTTTAAACTTTTTACATTTATAAAAAGCTAGGAAAACATAAAACTTCATTTGTGATTTTGGATTTCATTCTTGGAAACAGCACAGAAAAACATACTAGATTCACTGCTTTGTACAATTGCTTTGGTCATTAAAAAAAAAAGAAATAAAAAGACAAAAATTTCAAATACATTCACGTTGCATCAAAGAATGAAACTGACACAGGACGATGGGACCTGCAATCACAGCCTCCTGTGGACAGTGTCCATGTGACCTACAGAATACGACTGTAATAAATGACAACTGCTATTATCTCCGCGATTACTAACCACAAATCTGGTCTCTTTGAAGCAAACATCTAGGAGCAAAGCAATAAAAACATTTAAAGTAACCTAAGATTTCAAACTCTTCTCAATTTATGAGCTTTATATATGCAATTTCCAACATGGATCAAGTAAACAAAATGGATTCAGAATACACCAACCAAAAAAAAAAAAAAACAAAAAAACAAAAACAAAAAAAAACACAAACGGAGACTAGGGTTTATGTTTACATTTTAATACTTGAGAAAAATAAGTTAAATTGGATATAAATACTGCTGGCACACAAACACGCACACACACAAAACAGAATATATACAAATCCAAATTCACATAGAGTTGGTATGAAGCTTGGGTGTAAGAATACATCATAACCTTTATTAGCTCCTTTTAAGGAAGTAACAGATTTTAAATTAGACACATAAAATGACTGCAGGAGAAATTATTTTCTTCCAACTATTCCTCTATCCATTAAGAACTACAAACTCAGGCAGAGTGTGGTGGCTCAAATCTGTAAACCCAGTACTCAGGAGCCCAAGGCCAGACTGGGCTATAGAGTGTGCCAGGCAAGCCATGGCTATACAAGAAGACATTGTCTCAGAAAAACAAAACAAAAATGTGGATGATACTTCAAGGTCATTAATTACTGCAAGCATTCTGAAGGCACGCTCTCCAAATTCCTCCCTTGAGGGCCAATAGAAAAATAATCGCTTCACTTTCCTGCTAGGTTTTATATAACGACATATTCATAAATTATAGTAGAGAAAAACATTCTATTTTTCAGAGACCACACATTTACATCTTCCAGGTACTTCAGCACTTTATGCTTAATATTTGCTTTATTAAATATTAAACATAAAAGACCTTATGTAATGTCATACTATTACTAAAAAGAAATTAATACAACTGCAATATAATTTTTTAAATTGTGGCAGAGATTCATTAGCTCTTTAGAAAATTTCAAAATATATTTGAATAATTTTTTTTTAACTTGTGAGGAAGGAAAGGCTTTTCAGATTTAGTTATTTATCGCATATATGTTTTATCTGCATGTATGTATGTAGACTATAGACATGCCTGGTGCCTGTGGAGGCCAGAAGACATCAGATACCCTGAAGCAGGAGGTCTGGAGTCTGGATGGCTGTGAGCCTTGTGTGGGTGCTAGAAACCAAACCTGGATGCTCTGCAAGAATAACAAGTGTTGTTAATTGCTGAGCCGTCTCTCTAGTCCCATGGAATTTAATTTCTTATTCACATAAAACGCATGTTTGGGGAAAACAAGCTTCACAGAAAGAAACTGATCCTATAATTGGAGAAATTCCCTTCTGCTGAAGAATAGACTAATACACTTTATTTTCCAAATAAATAAGCCTAAAGTTAATTCTAGAATTTGTGGCAGGTTCCTGGACAATATCTTTACTCTTGATCACCCAACACAAAGATGATGGTGTGAGATTGTAGACTACTGAGTCACAAGCTAGGTCTGCCTGTGGTGCCATTGCATTTCTCTTGTCCC
The DNA here is from genome assembly GCF_950005125.1 of Chionomys nivalis. Lineage (NCBI taxonomy): Eukaryota > Metazoa > Chordata > Mammalia > Rodentia > Cricetidae > Chionomys > Chionomys nivalis. Next base: position 5,480,269 of record NC_080110.1, read on the forward strand.
AGGGGACCCCGTCTCTTCCTCCTCCATGCTGGGACTGCAGGCAAACCTCCTGCCCACCCATTCCTATGCAGGTGCTGGGGATCCGAACTCCAGTCCTCACACGGCACAGGAGTACTTTTCCTGTGGAGCCTCCTCCCCCAACCCTCACCATTTTAGTTTTAAGATCACTGAAACCTAATTCTGGTATCAAAACACATTATTTTAATGTAAAAATACTTGTCTGCACACATAGGAAATATCAATTTGTTTTTTAAAAATAGTTTAATATGCTAAAAGGTATTAAATTTGTTTCCCTGCAGATTTCATCTAAAAATAATAGATACAAAGTGTGTACGTTGTTACATTTAAAAAAAATCTTACTTTTTACTAAGTCTCAGGTTTTGTTCCAATAAATTAACTTACTTGGGTTTTCTTTTTTTTTTTTTTCTTCTTCAAGACAGGGTTTCTCTGTGCACCTCTGGCTGTCCTGGAACTTGCTACATAGACCAGGCTGGCCTCAAACTCACTGAGATCCACCTGCCTCTGCCTCCTGAGTGCTGGGATTAAAGGTGGGCACCACCACCGCCCAGCGGGTTTTCTTTTTTTTTCTTTCTTTTTTTTTTTTTTACAAAAAATATCGATTATAAAATGTTATTAATATTAATAAAAGGCCAATTTTAATTTTAAAAGTCCCTTCTGATATGGAAGGATTACAGAATTAAATAATAAGAATTTCACTTAATCCAAATATCAAACCAAGCAGCAGCAGCCATAGGTACTTAGGATTGCTGGGCTAGGATTCCTGATAAGAAAATCAACTTAGATGCCTTTTACAGCACATGTCAAACCGTTGCCGGGTTTTACTATGTACCCCGGGCAGGTGTCCCGCCTCAGCCTTCAGAGTTGGGATTGAAGGCACACGCTAGTGCCAAGCAAACCATTGCTGTGTGACTGAACACAGTAACTAGTGCATTAGTTACTATTAGCAGACAGTCTCCATAGTTACTACCTACTCAAAGACACAAGGATGACAGCTACAATTCTATTAGTGTTGTTGAACTTTTACATTTCCCTCAAACTGCAGGTGCTAACAAGATGGTACAGATCAAAACCCATAATTTCCCTATTAATATACAAAACACGTGAGAGTCCTCTCCTCGGCCCAGCCCTGTTCCCACCTTCACCCCCCATCTTGACCTCTTGTCTGCAGCTATCCCGACAAACGCACATAAGGAGACCCTTTGTGATCCTGATGGAGCTGATTCCCATTCTGTGTGGCCACCCTGGTTTGTTAAAATGATATCAATGTGTTTATTTTCTGAGCTTCTTACTTCCAGTCATAACAAAATAATGGTCATCGTCTTCCTTTTGCTTGGCAGTAGGCTTTTTATCTCCACTTGCTGCTCCCTTAGCAGATGAGGGTGGCTTCCTGGTGGTAGGGGGTGGCACGCCACTTTTGGGAGGCCCTTTAGCTGAGTACTGGCCCTGTGTGGTGGTCTGTGCTGACTTTGAGCCAGTTTCTGTCTTGGCAGAAGACTGGGGGACACTCACAATGGACAGTGGGGTTCGGCCAGGAGAGCTGGGTCCTGTCTTCTGGCAGGTACCCTTAATCTGCGGTTGCTTTCTGACAACTGAAACGATATTCTCACCTTTTGGCTCCTTGGTAGCTTTTGCAGAGGACACTGAACATGAAGAAGCTGGATGATGAAGTCTTGGTGCTGAGATTGCCCTGGACTTCAGAGGTCTTCCAGGCGGCTGAGACTGTGTCCCCAGACCTCCGGCTCTGGCTTTAGAACTGGGTGTTGTCACTCTTGCAGGGGACTGGAAAGGAGAAGGGTTAGGCCCCCCGTGCATGTTTCCCTTAGGTAGCTTTGGACACTTTGATGATAAAGGTACAGGTGACTCCTCCCTGGAAGAAAGATGATTGTGTTTCAAAGGCTTTGGTTTCATCTTTCCAGAAGACTTACTCAGCAGAGGTCTAGACTTAGAGAGATCTCTTGAATTCTGGACCGGGGTAGCCATGGTCGTAGCAGTCTTGGGGAATGTGACACATTTTCTCACCGACGCAGGCACACACTGAGCAGAGCTTGAGGAAGCTGGTGTAGAGCTGTTACCCCCTGAATTTGAAGAAGCTGCGGGAGAAGAGACACCATGGGGAGCAGTGTGAGGGGTTTTTGCTCTGCCTTTCGAAGATGTGACCTTGGGGTGCGAAAATGATGCTGGAGAATCCGGAAGCTTAGAGCGGGTGGACAGAGAAGCAAGACTGCCTTTTGTTGGTGCAGCCGCAGGCACCGCGCCTGGTGGGCGTGCCTGCCTCTCCTTGCTCTTTGGAGCACTCGCTGGTGAGCCAGGCTTTAAATTCTGTTTCTGAAACATGTTAACTGCTGACAAAGGGTTCATTTCTGGAGGCTGAGGCGTTCTGGCAGCAGAATCTGGCACACTTTCATTAGAGACTCCTTTTTGAAACGCTAAGATTTTTTGTTCTAGTGTAGCAAACCGCAGTACTCGACAGGGGTCGTATTTCAGCAAAAATCCTTGCAGAGTGTCCCAGCCTCCACCAACACGGACCATAACATGTTTTCCATGAAGCATCTGCCCCAAAAACAGAAACAAAAAGTGAAACTTATCATTTCGATCTGCTAATAATAACGATTTGCATTTTTTTCTATGACCTGTGAAACTCTGAGCATTCACCAATAGCTTTGCTTCAAATCAACAGTCCTTTTTGTGTATTAAAATGATAAATTTATCATTAGAATATACCACTAATAAAAGCTCTCCATTTTGTAATAAAAGTATGTACAGATAACTTGCATTCTAAAATCCACATAGTTAACATAGAAAACTGCAATAGTGGTACGGTTGAAAGAATGGCATGCAGGAGGAGGGAAGGAAAAGAAATAAAAAGCCTCACAAGAGACAAAAAGACATCAGGAAAAAAAGCAACTAAAGCTAGCACTATAAATTTAATTCTAGGGCTGGAGAGATGGCTCAGAGGTTAAGAGCACTGACTGTTCTTTCTGATCAGGGTCTTGAGTTCAATTCCTAGCAACCACATGGTGGCTTCAACCATCTATAATGAGATCTGGTGCCCTCTTCTGGAGAGTAGGCATATATGCAGACAGAACACTGTATACATAATAAATAAAAATTTAAAAAAAGAGGATTTCTTTCTTTAAAAAAAAAGTTATATTCTATCAATTACATCTTTAAAACACTTATACAAATTACTATTAGTTTATCCTTGCAGATAGAGTAGCTCTGAGAGATTAAGACATTTGTGGCTAGCTTCGACCACACCAGGCTGCCCACATGGGGCACTTCTGTAGGGGTAAACAAGCCCGGGTTCTGCCAGTACAACCCAGGCTGGATTTCTGGCCCTGGCCCCTCAGCTGGTGACCTTCACATCTCTATTAGCTCAGCTTTCAATTTTCGCTCTGCTACCTCCTGCGGACGTCATGTTCACACCACAGCTCAGCGCTTACTCTCGGTGCTACTCAGAGAACCCCTCTTTCCGGGGAACGCGGAGTCATGGCTGCATAGACGTGGCGGATGAGGACTGCTCAGGCCAGGTCTCTAAGGTTCAGGAAACATTTTGGGAGAGGGGTGGAAAGAACATAAGAGCCAGATGAGCAGAAGAAGGGCTGAGTCACAGCCACTGAGGTCATGAACTCCCAGCTGCTGTAGAGGGCCACGGAGTCTCGACAAGGCTGGACCCAACTATCAGGCATGGATGGAGGAGGGACTTAGGGGACCCCACTCTCTCAGGGCTGAGTATTTGCTAAGAAAGAAAAAAGGAAGACTCTAGAGTCACTTAGTCTCAGATGTTTCTTCGGGTCAGTTTGGGCAGCGGCTATTCACAGTCAAGTCGACCTGGCTTCTGCTTCTGTTTGCTATCGATCAGATTCAGAGAGGGGACATTGCCTTCAGGAGTATCCATTGATGACCCTACCAGGCTCCAGTGAGGAGTTTCCAATTCAACTGATAAACAGATGGTCCAATTAAACTAAGCCACAAAACTAAACCAAAGTTGTAAATACCAGGAGGGATTGGTAGTGATGATGAGACTGGTTGATGGGGGTGAGGGGAAGGTAAGAGAGGACAGCGGGAAGGGGAGTGAGGACAGAGGGGACGGAAGGGAGGACGGCGGTAAGGGGAGAGGAGAGCGGGGAGGGAAGAGAGGAGAATAATGAGAAGACAGTATAGACATGTAGGAAACCACTCAACAACAAAATTAGCTAATAAAAATCTTAAAGAGAGCTATTAGGAGACAGAAAATGAATTTGGGGGCTCCTAGATGAGTTGGGTACAAGGCAGGAATATGATGGTTCTATGTGAAAAGGAAGAAATAGACAGTGAGATTGCATGCTTAAGGACTTTTATATTATGTTCCTAATGTAGACAGTGAGATTGCATGCTTAAGGACTTTTATATTATGTTCCTAATGTAGATAGTGAGATTGCATGCTTAAGGACTTTTATGTTCCTAATGTAGACAGTGAAATTGCATGCTTAAGGACTTTTATATTATGTTCCTAATGTAGACAGTGAAATTGCATGTTTAAGGACTTTTATACTATGTTCCTAATGTAGACGGTGAAATTGCATGCTTAAGGAGTTTTATATTATGTTCCTAATGTAGACGGTAAAATTGCATGTTTAAGGAGTTTTATATTATGTTCCTAAATTGAGAGAAGGCAGCTCTTGCATTACATCAAGATAAAAACATGCTAAACAGGTGAAATTTTAATTTCCTTATCAATAAAAGTGATAAAAAAAAATCAACTATAGATGAGGCAAAGGAAGGCCATAAACACGGGTACTGTCAGCATACTGGTACATGACCTAAAAAAAGAGCTTCTGTTTACCTCAAAGTATTTATCATTATGAATGGTAATATTTCTGCTTATTTTCTTACTATTAATAGAAATCTTACTGGACATTCTATTTTGCTCATTTCTTCTTAGGGAGCTGATGGAAAATTATTCCACTTAAGAAAACCCGAGAAATGCAGTAAATTCTCCAAAGTACATGAAGATATTTTCATTTAGTTATATTCAATGTTTTAAGTAGTCTCAGCTGCCTTCTAGCTCGTTGCTTGAAAGTTAAAAGCATCTACGCAAGCTCACTTAAAATTTCATGAAATCAAGTATACCATACCTTTCCTGTCCAGTGAAATTCTTCCATAAATAGCACCCTCTATTCTAATTTTTCTTTCTTTACAAGTAAAAGGGAAATCAAAAGGAGATTGGAACATAATAAGCACATTCCAAGACAAGCTTGTCTGAATACAGGCTGCCAACAGCAAGCTTACCCTTATGAAGAGTATTTTCTCCCCGAGCCGGTAACGCCCCTCAGATAAGTATTCAATAGAAAATCGATGAGAACAGCTACAAGGAGGATCCTCGGCAATGTGTTTAACCTAAAATTAAAAATAAATATCAATATCCCATGCTTATTAGAAAAAATAGCTTATCAAAATTAAAAAAATGTAATTGGATAGGAAAATAAATCTCAAAGACAAAACTTCAAAGCCAGTTCAACTATTTAATCTCTCTTCTTCTTTCCGTGCTAGCAGGTTTTGAAATCAGATAGTTAGATTAACAACAGCCAACAGTGATGAGGCCCAGGTCTCCCTGTCTCTTAGACCAAATGAAACCAGGCTTGAAGTTACAAATGCAGAAGGTCTGACAGTGGGTTAGACCAGGGTCAACTGGAAACACACTTGCTGATCTTTAGGAACATGAGCTCATCAGAGGCTTGAATTGTTTTGAGCCTCGATAACTCCATTTGTGTCAAATCAAAGATCATCCAGTCAGATGCAGGCTAAGAATTCTCCCTTCTCCCTTAAGACGATGCTAAACTCGCACACAAATGGAGAGGAACACCTACATTGTTCCAAGTAACTGCTAACATAAGCAGAGACGTATGTCTATATGCCCAGGATGGGGTAAAGTGCTTAATATTTCAGTTCAGGAGGCATTTGCTCCAATTCAACACAAAAAACTTCACTTCTACCCCTCAAAATGCTGTCTTATTTATTAAGAACTTCAAGCATGCAGACAATGTATTATGACTGTATCTTCACCTCCAACTCCCCCATTTCCAGTCCTCTCAGACACTTCTTCCCGCCCCCCTCCCAGCGTCATGTCTTCTCTTTGATAATCCACTCAGTGGTGCCGTATGCAACCAGTGCAGCACTGTCCATCCGATCATGGACAATCTGCAGGGGCTGCACACCCGGAGAAACCTGATTCTCCCTCCTCCTCCCACAATGGATCCAATGCCAATTGCTTCTCAGCTAGGGCTGGGACCTTGAGATCCTAGCCCATCCACGCTGGAATGCTGACAGTACTCGGCCACGACCCCTGGACATACAGTCCTTGAACCTCCCCTTCCTTAATGTTCCCTGAGCCTTGAGAGGGCCTCAAGAAAACGGTAAAATTACAGTAGCTAGGAAAAGATGTTTAGTAATTCTATATATTAAATAAGGAAAATAAATTGATTAAATGATGATATAGTTTGAAATACGTTTTAAGTGAAAAACATTATATATCAGCCACTAAGAAAACTACTGGGCTTTTCTTTACAAATTACATTAAAAGAAAAAAAAAAAGGTCATACCTAGCATGCTGGTGCATACCTTAATCCCAGCACCCAGGAGAGAAAGGCCTGGTATCTCTGTTTATTTGAGAGAAGCCTTACCTACATATAGAGTGCCAGGCCAGCCACAGTGGTATAGTGAGAACCCATTTCAAAACAAAACAACAAAAATGGTCATAACTATTTCTCACAATTATTTCTCATACAGAGCATATCAAAATATTCACTTAATTGAACTTAGCCCTAATGTTTTAAGCAGTCTCTTTGGCTATGCCCAATTTATCTGTGCACTAAAAGGAGTTTATGATTGCTTTATCTACCAAAAGTAAGTTAACAATTATGGATTCACAGGGCCTGATAAGAACATGATATTAATAGAAACAATTTCCATGTTGTTCATTTAACAAGGAAATATGCTTATAAACATCTAGGATTAATCTGAATCACTCAATAAGGTTTCTCTTGCTCACTGACCTGGTACATATGCATACAGGCACCCACACTGACATATACCACAGACACTGAAATCAGGTAAAGCTGACAGTAGATCGTTTATACATTAGCTAACTAGAGTAACCTGATGGGGGCATTTATTATAGCCATTACTGTCTGTGAAATTTTCTTAAGTTTATAAAATTCCATTTGCACATTTAACAGCCTTAACATAATGAATCAAATAGTAATTGTCCTATATGTTAACTATCAGTCCAGGATATCCGCACATCATGTGCATGCATAGGTGAACATGGAATGTATTAATACTCACGTACATATTTAAAGAAGATGCCTGTTTTTCACTTTCACAGTAAGAATTCAGACCTTATTTTCAGAGCCACGGATCTTCCCTGATTGGAATATCTGAATAAATACTTACATTTAGCACTAAGAGGCCGTTCATGCTAGCAGCTGTGACTACGTAGTCCACACAGGGTGTGAGGACTTTTTCTATATCTATATTGCATAATTGATAACACTGACGGAAATAGCTCACGAAAATAATCTACAACAAAACTGTGTTATTTCCATTCTCTTCACTCTCATGGTTTTGGCCATATGCGCACTGTTGATAAAACAGTACTTTCTCCCTGCTGCACACCCATCGCCGCGATCACACCAGTCTGTGACCATATCAGTTCTAAATTATCAAGCCTCTGCCCTGCTGGGGCTTTGCATAGTACTTAAATATTTCCACCATCTAAATAATAGTGCAATAAACATTTTTATTTTTTTACTGAACTCAACTATAGTAAAAGTGAAAAAGGAATATGTTTGTCACTCTCAATATTTACTTTTCAAAATTATGTATCAGTTCTCATTAAAAGCAGTTCCTAAGAATAGTTTCACAACAATTTATAGAGCTTTCAGTTTTCCAACTCTGGACCGAAGCGGCGGTCTGTGGCTATCTTCCCGCCTTCCTCTCTTCATTACCAAAGGTCAGCATTATACTTCCTTCTTGTCTGAACACAGCCCTTGCACATTTGCGCACGGAAAGTGTTTTTCTCATCAAATGCACTGCCTTCGTATAATAAATTATATACTAATTTTTTTATTTAACAAAATATTTCTTTCAGTTTCTTTATGGTTCTGTGAAAATTTAAGTAATTTTTATCAACTATATTATTTCTGCTTCCCATTCTGACAGTTATAATTATCAAATGTATCGATACAAAAAGAAAAATTATGTTTCATCTAATAAACACTTTTTCAGACTGACATATTTTTAATCTGTCTTGCAAGGTAATCTGAATATTTATTTTTACTTTGTTTTGTGTGTAGTATGGATGTGCCTGTCAGTGTGGTGAATATACAAGGGCATCTTGTGTGTGTGTGTCTATACATGTGACTGCACACACGTGTGTGAACGCATGTCTGCGGAGACAAGACGTCTACATCAAGTATGTCTTCTTCACCTATGTTTTGAGACAGAGTTTCTCACTGAACCCGGGACTCACCAACTGGCTACACAGGTGGATTAGAGGCTCCAGCAACTGCATGTCTATGCCCCAGTCCCAGCACTAGGGTGACAAACGCGTACCACCACGGCTAGTTCTTACATGGGTGCTGCGGACCTGGGCTCAGTTTCTCATGTTTGGGCTTTGCAGGCCCCAAGCTGCATGATTTATCAAAGAAATTATGTTTACTAAGAAGCATTACTATTTATTCTTATTAAATAATTTTGTACACGGAGCTGTTTTTTAAAGTGCCACAAACCTCTCAGTTGCTCTAAACTATGGTGAGCACACTGTCACCCACAAACCTCTCAGTTGCTCTAGACTATGGTGCGCACACTGTCACCCACAAACCTCTCAGTTGCTCTAGACTACGGTGAGCACACTGTCACCCACAAACCTCTCAGTTGCTCTAGACTACGGTGCGCACACTGTCGCCCACAAACCTCTCAGTTGCTCTAGACTACGGTGCGCACACTGTCGCCACTTCCATCACTTATACCATGGTCACTGCAGAAGAGCTACAGTGGTGGTTCTCAACCTGTGGGTCGTGACCTTGGAGATGTGCGACTCTTTCACAGGGATTGTCTAAGACCACTGGGAAACACGGATATTTATATTATGATTCGTAACAGTAGCAAAATTACAGTTACGAGGTAGCAACATAAATAACCATGAGGAGCTGTTAAAGGGTCGCAGCATTAGGAAGGTTGAGAACCACTGCTCTAGAGCCTAAAGGAATACAATTCTGGAAATTTGCAGAAGGAGCGGGTGCTGTTGAGAAGACCAGCAGGACATGGCCCATCATATCAAAAAAGCCTGTGTATCGTCTGCTAGGGACAATGTTCAGAAAAACCCGTCAGTTTTCCCTCTCAGCCTGTCCTCCACCCGCATCCTTCTAGGACCTGTACCGTCTACCAAACCTTGCCAAGCCCCGTGGACGTCTCTCTCGCTCACAGCCACCGACTCAGTCCTACCAGTTCTGCTTCCTAAACACGGCTTAGATTTGCTCCTTTCGTTCCGCCGCTCATATTGTGCTCAAATTGAAACTCTCATCATCTCATGCTTGGGTCACTACCATAAAACACACACACTACATGACCAAATAGGCAATCCCTTACTATTTACACGTCAGATTATAACGCTACTACAGTTAGGAAAAAACATTCATTTCCCGTAACCTTTAGCCACTGCTCTTCAAGCACCCGTTCTTCACGCTCCCAGGACTCGTAGGGCTGCACATTAGTGACTGGCACATATTCTCAATAAACACCATCTTCTTCTACAGGCAGCATTTCCGGTAGCATTTTAGAGATACCTTAAACTGAAACCTCAGGCGGTGTAGTCCACAAAGCAGAGCGATTACTCACAGCTTCGTGTAGCTCTTCATGCCGACAGCAGGATTTGGGGATGCTGATGGACTCCTCAAGCCCCGAGGCATTAAGCAGGGTCTCTTCCAACTCAATTTCTTTCTCAAGTTTCACTAATACTGGTGGCTCAACTCCATATCTGAAAATAAGCCAGGAAATCTGCTCACGCAATGCGCACCGACTACGTCTCTGCAGATCGAGCAGATCAAAACAGGCGACGGTTTACGTCTGGAGCGAAGTCTGTCTGTGTGACTCCACAGAGACTGCTTCACTGCCACAGCTGGAAGTCTGGATTTTATTTTCCTTTTTGAATATTTTGAGACAGGGGTTTTCTGTGTAGCCCTGGTTGTCCTGGAACTCGCTCTGTAGACCAGGCTGGCCGTGAACTCAAGAGATCCACCTGCCTCTGCCTCCCGAGTGCACCACCAGTACCCAGCTGGAAGTTGTTTTTAATATTTCAGATTGCCGTCTACAAGAGCTAGTTCCAGGACAGGCTCCAAAACCACAGAGAAACCCTGTCTCGAAAAACAAAAAAAAAAAAAATATTTCAGATTGCCCAAAATCCAGAATATATATCATCTCTATATCATAGCATATATCTGGATTATGTAATATTTTCAATATTATTTTAAATTCTGAAAAGCCGCTTTAAAACAAGCTGGTGGGTGGACAGGACTGACACAGGCTTAGGGGACACAAAGCCTGAGCCCTCTTACATAATGGGACTTGATTTGCTTTGAATTGCTTGACATTACATATGTTTACCCCATTCTTTTTGTTTGTTTGTTTGTTTGTTTTGTTTTGTTTTGTTTTTAGAGACAGGGTTTCTCCGTAGCTTTTTGGTTCCTGTCCTGGAACTAGCTCTTGTAGACCAGGCTGGCCTTGAACTCACAGAGATCCGCCTGCCTCTGCCTCCCGAGTGCTGGGATTAAAGGCGTGCGCCACCACCGCCCGGCTGTTTACCCCATTCTTAACCTGGAAAATTTAAGTAGCACCTTCACAATTTACTATGAAATGAAAGTAAGTGAGGAAAGCCAAGGCCGACACGTGTGTGCAGATACAAACACTGACATACAAAGATAAAACAGAAAATTGGGTTACTTCATTTTAATCAAGAGTCACATTCTTTGGGTACAGAAACTCTGATAAAATTAAGTCACTTAAAGGTATTTTTGATGTTAAAATTCTGAAATACTGAGAAATACGTACCTTGACACAATTCGACCAATCTCAAGAAGACAAAGGTACACCTGCCTGGGGTCTTTATGTAAAACTGGGGAAAAATAAGATCATACATTTAAGAATCAGATTTAAATTGGGAAATACATTCTGGCATAGGAGAGATTCAAAGGAAAGAATAACGAAGACAGCAGGCTCACTTGTTTAGACAAGACTCAGAAAAGACATTTTTATTGTCAACACCACAATCTTTTCTGCATTAAAAATAAACTATCGAGCACAAAGAGAATGGGCAGTGGCCACGATAGTTACTTGCTCAGCATTTCAGTCTTCAAAACCTACGGACTTAGTAGCACTAAATTATGTTAGGGGCTGGGGAGATGGCTCAGTCTTAAAGTTCTTACTGCACAGACATGGGGATGTGAGTTCAGACACCCAGATCCCATCAAAAGCCAGGTACAGTACACACCACTGTAAGCACGGTGCTGGGATAGACAGAGACAGGATGTCCTCTAAGCTCAGGGGCCACTCAACCTAGATTAACCAATGAGCTGCAGATTAGTGAGAAATCCTGCCGCAACAATAAGGTGTGGATCATCGAAGACCCTTGAAGATGGCCTCTGCTCTCTCCCCAACACACTGTAGTGCAGATCTCTCAACAGGATTTCTGTGAGAAGAGACAAGCCACTTCAATTTTACTCTAAACTATGTATTTCCCAGACTTGACAGAAACAGGAAGTAGCCATTCACTCTATGAAGCATCGTTATATTCAAAACAAAGCCGGAAGCCAGAGGAAGGCATCACAAGAGAACTAAAAACCGGTACCCACGTCTCACAGATGTGACCGGATTGATGTTCGACACACTGGCAGCAAAATCCAGCAGCACACGGAAAGTATGACGTGCAATGGGACCGTGAGGTTTATACAAGGAATGCAAATACGTCAATATATGAAAATCAACTACTGTCATTAATAGACACAGGGGTCTCATCACAAAACAGGGGTACCACAGATCAAAAATTAGAAAGACTCTAACACTATTTCAATATGTCAAACAAAAGACAAAAAACAAACAAACAAAAGGCCAGAAGGGAACTTTCTTGAGCTGATAAAGGGCATTCATGAAAACCTACAGCTAACGACATCCTAATATCATTTACGTGTAAGGTCATGGTGGAAATGTCCCTCCAAAGGCCAGGTTAAAGATAATAGCATCACGCCCACCAGTTCTGTTCACCATTGCACAGTCTGTGGCTTCAGAACAATAAAAGATAAACAGGTAAAAATCTGCATTGCCGTTTTTAGGCAATACTATTTAGATATGAAAAAGCACAAAAAGAAAAATAAAGAAGAGAGACAAACTTAGAATTTTTAAATTTGAGGCTGGAGAGATGAGATGGCTTGGCAGTTAAGAGCACCGATCTCATTCAGAGGACTCAGGTTTATTTCCCAGGACCAACATGACGGCTCCAAATTGTCATTCCAGGCTTACGCGAAACTGCGACCCCATAATGTATACCCACCCCTTTGCCTTGCTAACCTGCTGACCCTGTGATATATGATCGCCTTATAAACATGTGTCTAACCAGACGCCTTGCTGACTCCCCTGCCACAGGATGTGTTCTGCGCTTATCTACCCCACAGGCAGCCTTGAACCCCGAGTTCCTCTCTCTTCTGTCCAGATGCCAATAGCCAATTATCTCAACAGCTGTCTTCTATCTAGCCTAAGTCTTCCCCATAAGAGGAAACTCAAAAGCAAGTGAGGGGCTGCTCTCCGAAATCCTGACTGTGGGAAAGGCTGCTGTCTGGTCAATCTAAATAAAGACTGCTTAATCAGACAGTTGTGGAAATGGTTTTCCCTCGAGTCTAACAAGAAGTCCTAAGGGAACTCTGGAATCCTAACCTAATATACAATGCATTCCACCAATAGACAAGGCAGTTGCTCTCTGAGGTGTGAACAGTATCTACAAACGATCTGTTTCCTTTGAAGCAAGTCTAGAATCAAGGCTCAGGCCGAGGTCACAGGTGTGCACCAACATGCCTGGCTGTAAAGTATTCTTAAAGCAACAGAAAGGGCTTCTATCTGAGTTAAAGCCACAGAAATAAAGAAATTTATCATGAAATATTTCAAACCTGTTTTTATAAATATCCTAAGTACCTTTAAATAGTATATTTTTAAAAATTACATTGAGTTCCAGGCAAATGTATAATATAAGTCAAGCATCTATATCTCACTTGAGTGCCTGCAAAGGAACTACTGGTACTGACTGTATTTTTCTCAGTCCAATGCTGCCCTTCAGCGCTGCTGGAAGATGTCTTTTACATTTAAAAAATAAATGAAAATCTCAGACCTTTTCAAAACGAGTAAGCTACGAAGGAAAGCATTCAAAGCACCTCCTCCTCCCTTTGATCACTGGTGGCTGGATGTGCTATTCAGTCAGCATCATTGTCAGTAACAATTGGCACACCTGGGTTCAGAGCACAGCCAGCCTGCAGGGCGGTCTGCACTGGGCGGGGGCAGGTGGCCAGAGCACACCACAGGCGGCAGATTATCCAGGCGCAGAACACACTTCACACTGTGGGCGAAGAGTCTTAAAACTAACAAGTTCAACTAAAAAAGTCTGCTTCTTTTAATCGTCACCACAAATCGGAGGCTGTAAACAGCGTCAGAGATGAAACTTCTGTCTAGGAAGTGTCCCCTATGGGTATAGCTCACACCGTAACATCATTCATTCCATGCATATGCATTTTCATACATGGGCTGGAGAGATGGCTCGGCAGTTAACAGCACCGCCTGCTCTTCCAGAGATCTTCAGTTCAATCCCCAGCAATCACATGGTGGCAAAAAACCACCTGCAATGAGATCTGGTGCCCTCTTGAGGAAGAGACCTGGTCAGTCGTCCTCATCAACAGAACCGCTATACACGGGCTGCCCATGCGTGCTGCTGCATTGCCAGGGCGTAAATTTCAAATTTCATATGCACACATATACACACCTATAAGTGGTTTGAAAAGTGTGTATAAACAGCAGTCAGCCACTCCACTAGTGCCATACAGGTGCTTCTGCTGACTTAAGAAAATGAGAAAAATACATCAACAATCTTTCAGTAGAGCATAATTTTATATGAGGGGGAGAGGTGCATTTCAAGGCAGGGTTTCTCTGTGTAGCCCTGGCTGTCCTGGAACTCACACTATCGACCAGGCTAGCCCTGAACTTCTGCCTCCTGAGTGCTGGGATTAAAGGTATGTGCCACCAGTACCCAGCTTGGAGCATGATTTCTCTAATGAAATGTCAAAAAAATATTCTTTTTAGATAACAAAGAGGGCAGTTATTATTTATAATTCAGTCCAAATACTATAAGCACGTTTCACTTGTTATTTTTATAATGATCTGGTTAAAGAGGAGTTGCTAGTAATTCACACCTGGTAGAGTCAATCTTCAGGAAAATATCAGTAAATCATTAGCACAGAATCTAGTGGCAGCCGACTCAGAGAATTCTAGATACACGAAGCCTATTAACATAAGTGAAAAGTTTACTATATTTGATATAGTATAAATTGCTAAGTAATAGCGATATGGCATTTTGAGTCACTATTTAGAAAGGAAATTTAGAAATGGGGGACACAAAACCAGCCTAATAAACACAAAAAGCTCTGGCGGGAGCAGCAGCGCTTACCCAGACCCTCAGACTCAAAGAGGTATGTCTCGTCAACGCCGACGCGCCGGCACCAATGGAGGAAGTTTGCCGTGTTGTCTCTGGCGAAGAATGATCCTGACGCGGCATCTTTCTTACAAGGCACTTTTCTCATCGGAAAGTTCTGGAAAAGACAGAAGGACAATTTACCAAAAAAAGAATGAGCGATATTTTCATTCGGTGTTCATTTTAGTATATGACAAAGTCACTGTTAAATGTATTAAGTATAACTACAGACTCCACAGCTTGGAAGGAAAACTATCTTCAAAAATGACTTTCTCCTTTTACTTTAAGTATCTTCCAGAAAAAGATGCTTAGGAAAATGATCTACTCAAAATCAGCAGTAGATTCAAGCTTCTCTAATCTTCTTTTTAAAATAGCACAAGAATGTCAGCATTTAAGCGACGGCCTGGTAATCACAAAGCGTCTACAGTGTGCTCCGCACAGTTAAGCTCAGACACAAACTATGCTGTGCTGTGAACTAACATACTCATTTCTGCTTTCCTCTCCCCACACGGACTCATAAAGGCTGCCCCTGAGTTTCTTAAACAGACTATAAAATAGGGGAGTAGCTGCCCATTCTTAATTCAGGTTCTTGGATGACCTAAGTTTTATAAAACCCTAAATTGGTACTTTTGTTTTCTTAACTATCTAGCTCCAGAGTATGCTGAAATTCCTGCTGAGACTGGGGCAGGAAAGGGGAGGTCTTCGCTTTTACTTTTTAGTTGGCAATTCACAACAGTGATGATTTTAGTGCAATAGGTACAGTAGGCCTTTCTCCATCATTGCCAGTCTCTCTCCCTAGAGACAACTGCTATTACCAAACCTATGTGTCTCCTTCCGGGTGCTATTATTTCCCAGAACCAAAATAGCCCACGTGCATGATTAAATACAGAATATATTATTATTACCAAAAATATACAAAAATATAGCAAAATACAAAGATGATTAGTAGCAAATGAATTCCTCTCACTGACATTTCCATAAAATATCCCCGCAAAGCTATGTATGTGAACCTAGAAAATGCCAGAGAGACACAATTCTACAATTTGATGTCTATGTGTGTGCATGCACTTTGAGTGTATATACACTGGATAGGTTGTGGGAATATTTATGACTTAAAAAGAACATATTTAAATAATTATTTCCAATGAATATAGAATATTCCAATGTTTAGGTAACATAATTTTACAACTTCTCTATTGACAAGCAGATTATATTATTTCTAGCTGTGATTTTTCTCAGAATGAGTTCCTAGAAGTAGAGAATTTTATATATCAATGGAAGTACTTTATTTTTAGTATTATACATATGGATACATATATGCACATATATGCATCTACATATAGAGTGTTATCTCACTATATGTATACATGCATGCATCTACACAGAGTGATATCTCACTATATGGATCATACGTGCAACATGTATGCATCTACACATAGAGAGCTATCTCACTCATTGTCCTCCAAGAACAAGGAACAGTTAATATTTAACTTATAGTATGTCTAGGCTCCAAACTCTCAAAAACACTTAATGTTTGATAGAAAGAAAGAAAACCTAATCCACTTTAAACTGTCACTTTAAGCTTTTCTTTTGAAACCCCTGTATGTCAGGCATTCCATCGATACTTATAAAATTACTACTAAGGCAGCAGATGAAGACTACAAAGATGGTGACAATGATGGCAGCAGATGGGTGACGCACGTCTCACCGCCGTAGTTAGGCTCATTACCGCTGTGATGAAACCCTATGGCCAAACGCAAGCTGGGGAGGAAAAGGGTTTATCTGGATAAACCATATGATACTGCTCATCCCTGAAGGAAGTCAGGACAGCAGGGCCGGAACCTGGGGCAGGAGCTGCTGCAGAGGCCATGGATGGGTGCTGCTCACCACAGCTTGCTGAGCTGCTTTCGTATACAACCACTGGCCCAGGGATGGCGCCCAATCAATCGCTAAGAAAATGCTCTACAGCAGGATCTTATGGAGACATTTTTAAATTGCAGTTTCCGCCTTTCAGGTAACTCTAGCGTATATCAAGTTGATATAAAACTAGGCAGCACAGCCAGGGACTGTCACAAAGTCTTCCCCCCATAACCACACAGCAGCCCTGTGGAAGGCTCTGTCACGGGAGGATCTAGGTGCTGGAGATCACCTGTAGGATACCGGGCACTACCCTAGACACCATCTATGGGCTTACCATCAGTCAACGGTCACAAATAAACCCTGCAACGTAAATATTTATGTTGTTTCTGGTGTGTGTATGTTGGTGTATGCACGTGTACGTGCTCATGGAGACGTGTTTCTTAAGGCGGATCTCTTAGTGAACCTGACACTCACTGGCTGGTTGGACAGGTAGCCCAGACAGCCTTTGGGATCTGCCTGTCTCTGTCTGCCAGTCCTGCGATCATAGGCCCAAGCTGCCACGGCCACCTTGTACTTGGGTTCTGGGGAATGGAGCCACCTTTCAAGCCTCAGTCAATGTTACTAACTCTATTTTACAAATATGGTTTTTCAAATGCACAAAACATTAAATCAGTTTCCAAAGTCCCATAGCCAGTGATATGATGGAAATACCCACATAGAGATAGGTAATAAGAAGCAGACACGTCTACCCTTTTCTGCACAGAAACAGGAGAGGTGGATGTGGGAGGAGAGGTGGATGGGGGAGAAGAGGTGGTGCAGGGGAGGGGTTGGGAGGAGAGGTGGATGGGGGAGAAGAGGCGGTACAGGGGAGGGGTTGGGAGGAGAGGTGGATGGGGGAGAAGAGGTGGTGCAGGGGAGGGGTTGGGAGGAGAGGTGGATGGGGGAGAAGAGGCGGTACAGGGGAGGGGTTGGGAGGAGAGGTGGGAGGGGAAATTGCAGTCAGGATATGAAATAAATAAATAATAACAATAAAAAGTAGACATGAACAATGAACTTCGTCGCTGTCAGTATTTGCTTACCCCTGATTCTTCGGAGTGGCGCGCTTTTACCATATTTTGAAGAACGTTGATTAATTGACACAACAGCACTCCATTGTCAAGTTCTTCCAATAACCTTTCGGCCTTAATGTCAATACCTAAAAACACAGTTTAAAGCTAAGACCCATCTAAAAGCAGCAAATTCAAAAGCAGTGGCTACAACCTAAATATAATCAGATAACAGCTAGAAAATTAAACAAATACCAGATGAGACTCCAAGTTTCCATCCTTAGAAGGCAATATTAGAACAAATAATGTCAAGGTAAATTTAACACAAGAGAAAAAAAATCAGTGGTTTGTAAAGTTTATAAAAAATACATGTGCAGCCAGGCAGTGGTGGCACATGCCTTTAATCCTAGCATTCAGGAGGCAGAGGTAGGCAGACCTCTGTGAGTTCAAGGCCAGCCTGGTCTACAAGAGCTAGTTCCAGGACAGGCTCCATAGCTACTGAGAAATCCTGTCTCGAAAAACCAAAAAAAAAAAAAAAGTGCATTTATGTCAGATCAATTCACTGCACATCAATATTGCTTGTACAAAGGGGAGAAAAGGTTCTTTACCAATAAGATGGACTCTGCTCAATTTAAAGGTTAAATACAGTACCAGAAATGACATCTTTAAGAGCATTATTACATTAAGAACTTGAAATCTGGGCTGGAGAGATGGCTCAGAGGTTAAGAGCATTGCCTGCTCTTCCAAAGGTCCTGAGTTCAATTCCCAGCAACCACATGGTGGCTCACAACCATCTGTAATGGGGTCTGGTGCCCTCTTCTGGTCTGCAGGCATACATACAGACAGAATATTGTATACATAATAAATAAATAAATATTTAAAAAAAAAAAAAAAAAAAAAAAAAAAAAAAAAAAAAAAAGAACTTGAAATCTTCCCAATCCTCAAGCTGATGCTCGACAAAGAGTGACTGCTGTGTGTGTGTTTATCTTCAAAGGACCGCGTCCATCTTCAGACTTTTCCCTCCCATGAAATCTCAGAATGCTACATGAGCGTCTGTAGCTAAGTGATATGAGGAACTCGGGGACAAGCTCCCTCAGTAAAGAATGAGGTCCTGAGCTTGGGTCCTGAGCATCTACGTGAAAGATTGATGTGTTTGTGTGCCTGTGGCAGAGTCAGGAAGATCCCTGGAGCTTGTGGCCAGCTAAGCACATGCGCGCGCACACACACACACACACACGAACACAAAAGCCCCAACACCCTGGAAAGAAAGCTCAGAGCATGCCTCATAATCTTGAATAGAGTAAAAAATGTAATGCCAAGTATTCTCCAGCTGACACTTCCCCCTTGCCCCTCAGTGTCTCAGAAACAGTATTAATTTTCATATAACTAAAGCATGTCTTCCACTTACAACCTTAGAGCTCAGTTAAAAAAATCAATATTCGACATACACAAGTTTTGGAAATAGATTAAAATTAACCATAAAGGACTGGTTATTCCAAAAGGCTGGCCACTTCAATCAAATCTCAAGTTTCCTATGATTCAGGTTGAGGGCGAGCGTATCTTTTTAACTACGCAGACTGTGCAAACAGGACCTGGCTCTGCCATTCACTGGCATATCCCTGACATCTGGAATAATCAATCACTCCTTAAATGAAGATAAAATTAAAAAAAAAACCGGTGTTACAAATCAAACTTCGTAAGCCTTACCTAGTAGGCCAGACAGCCAAATGGAGAGATCTTCTTTCATGGGCAGCAGACTGGCTTCGTGCCTCACGGCTATCCACTCGTCGTACTGGCAAACATCGGCCAGTCCTGGTCCATGTCTGGGAGTCAGGGGACACCTGGGACTCAGAGGTAGGTCCTCCCCAAACCAGACCTAGACAAAAGGCCAGACAGCTGAAAGACAGCAATCTCTGCTGAAAGTCGCCATAGCCCACCCGTGTCCGTGTTTAATCAGTAGGCGTAGGCCATGCCGACTAATCAAAACTACCCCATCTCGTAGCAATGGATAAGTCAGAAGCAAACTGGATTCTCTGGAATGTTTTCAGTATTTAGTACAGTGGTCAAGTCAATGGACACTGAATGAATGAGTGGACTCTGCCGTCGAGTCGAGGGGAAAGCAGCTCGACAAACAGTGCTTCCTTCTCCACTTGTTCAGCCAGGATCCCCACAGCATAGCTCTAGAAGGGGTGAACGACACCTGCCTCACAGGGAACAGGTCTGTCCGTCCAGCTCTGGCCCTGACAGACAGCAGAGACTCAACGACTGTCTGCTGAACGGAAAATGGATGAACGCATAAAAGGCGTCTGCAAATTTCATAATTGTGATGCTTTAAATATTTCATTATTTTTAATTGTGTGTGTCTGTGGGTTTATGTATACTAGCATAGGTGCCCGTGGAGGCCAGGAGAGGGCGTCAAATCCCTCAGAGTTGGAGTCACAGGCGGTTGTAAGCCACCTGATATGGGTTCCTCTGCAGGAGCATATGCGCTCTCACTATTGAGACATCACTCCGTTCCCTACAATGCTATCTTTACTTTTTTTTTTTCTAAATACTTCGATCAATGCAATAGAATGGCAAACTACAGTCTAAGCAAATCTGCTTTATCATCTGCATTTTTTATGTCCTGCAACTCAAACATTTTAAAATGGTTGCTATACAAGTACCCAAGCACCCATATAACAGTCTCAGTTTTGCCTGCTTGGCCTGAAAAGCATAAATAAGAATAAAATTATATAAATACACTATCAACCAACACTAGGAAATATAAACAGATTTGCTTTCAGACTATTTATAGAAAAGACTTGCCGGGCGGTGGTGGCGCATGCCTTTAATCCCAGCACTCGGGAGGCAGAGGCAGGTGGATCTCTGTGAGTTCGAGGCCAGCCTGTTCTACAAGAGCTAGTGCCAGGACAGGCTCCAAAGCTACAGAGAAACCTTGTCTCGAAAAACTAAAAAAAAGAAAAAAGAAAAAAAAGACTTCATTGCACAAATTATGAAAGAAGCAATCATGAAGGCACTTTAAGAGCAGAAACGGTTCTCGTCCTCAAGAGAGGCATTAGCTCCCGAGTGAGGTGAGGGAGGCAATGGACAGAAGGTTAACCCTACGCAAGCAGTCTGAACTGGATAGGAAGGGCTCCAGGGAGGCGAAGCAGGACAGCCGGTCAGAGAGCTGCAGAGCCAAGTGACCTGTGTCTGTACCAGGGAGAAGGTGGCCATGACAGTAAGAGCATGGCCACACACCAAGAGTCACTGAACAAATATGGCGTGGGAGGAGGATGAACCCTGTGATGGTAGGACAGAAGGAAACACTCAGGATAACGGACAGATCAAAAAGCCACAGCAGGAAAAGCCATGCCGTCTGATTTTTGCTGACCAAGTACTGCTGAGTGGGAGGCCTTCCCTGGAGCGCTGTCCATACACCCGCGTCACTCCACTGAAGGTGAGTTTCCCTGCCCCACCTTCTGCCTGGCGGAGGGTCTTCCTGAGTACCCCCCCTTCTCTCTACTGGGATTTTTGTGAGTTGAACTTGTGCAGGCAAACTATAAAGGGAAAAAAAAATAAAAACCCGTTTCCAATCTCGTCTGGCGAGATAGAAACATATGTTAGAGGAAGAATTACCAAAAAACAAACCCCTCAAGGGCCACTGGGCAGTAGGCAACCTAGCAGGGTCTCCGCATGTGCTATCCTGCTGATTGACAACTGCCCTGCAGAGAGAGAACTGTATCCTCACCTTACCTTCCAGTGATGAAGCAGAGGCAAGATAACTCTCCAGACTCTCACTCTGAGATTGGAACTAAGCTGCGACTGACTCTCTTAAGTTCTGACTTTCCAATGTGTTTGGTTACCAGCTGGCTGTACCTTTCTAGGTAAAAAGGTACATTGTGACTTCTGCCTTTAAATCAACGTTTCGTTGTTCTATTAATACCCAAAGAAAGAAAGCAAAAGAAAAAACAAACAAACAAAAAACCCAGCAAACTTTGGAAATAACTTAAATGTAAGACTATCATGGTTTCTGTGACTCCCCACTGCTGGCTTCACCCAGCCATAAACTGTAGAGAGCCGTGTGGAGTCACACCTGATGGCAATGTGTAGAGAGCTGCGTGGAGCCGCACCTGTGCTGGCTCCCGCCCTCCGCGATCCCGAAAGCAAGTGCTCTTTGTGATAATCAACTCCTAATATCAACTAGACCTGACTTATGCTATTATGATCGTCAGCTGCTTGCATATGCGTGGACCTATGGGCAGTGCCCACCTGGCAATCTGGGGTTGGCGGCCCAGGCCTACTTAAGATCTGGGAGAGGTTTGCCCGGAGAGAGAGGTAGATAGAGACAGAGAGAGAGAAAGAGAAAAAGAAGTTGTGAATAAAGTCCTGAATAAACTGCTTAGCAAGAAGAGCTCCGGTGTTGCGCGTCTTCCTTGCTGGCCGAGGGGGACCGTGACAATAAACAAAACAAAAAGCCCTACTCATTAAACATTTTAATTCTAATATAGAGTCAGGGACAGGTTCATTTATAAAGCATATGGACAATTACATAAACCAAGACTTGAATCTCTTATTTGACTGTTAGTGACTGTTCCTTCAGCTATCTCATGTACCATGTTCTAATGAGAGGGATATTATAAAATACTGCATTTATTTTCCCCAGGTTGACCCACCAACCACAAATACTTTTGATTCTTTCAAATGTCTAACACAAGTAAAACTCAGAATTAAAATCTTAGAACTAGAAAGACAAAATGCAGTATTTCTAGTGTTAAAATGTAGTGTTAAAAAACTCAAGCCATGTCAGGCAGTGGTGGCGCACACCTTTAAACCTAGCACTCAGGAGGCAGAGGCAGGTAGATCTCTGTGAGTTCAAGGCCATGAGGTGTACAGAGCGAGTCCCAGGACAGCCAGGGCTACACAGAGAAACCCTGAAACCCGGTCTCCAAAAACCAATAAACAAAACAAAACACTCATGCCATAAAAAGAACTGAATCGATAATATCAATTCATAGTTTATATTTACTTCTTACAAACAGAGAACTCACCTGAATTGCAGGCTGCATGGTCATGTATCTCCACTGTGCAGAACTGTTACTCTGGGAAGAGAAGGGATCATGGGAAGAGAAGGGATCAGCATGCAGATCAGCATGCAGATGATGGCAGAGTTCTAGCTCCCCTGGCTCCCAAATGACAGCATGAGGAATGTGCCTTGCTCCCTCTGTGCCTTACCCCACCTGAGACTTCTCCTCTAGCTAGAAAGCTCGACTCTGCCTCCTGAGTTACTTGCAGAAGAAAAACCCGAGAAAACTTTTGCTACATTGCCCCTGGCACTAGTATCACAGCAACTGTTAAGGTGTCTCGGCAGCGAGGTCGACTTCATGACAGAAGGAGCTCTTCCCACAACAGCCTCCCACAATTTTTTCCCATCTAATAATACAAAGGTGACGTCAATATAACCCCTCAAACCCAATACTGAAACGCAAGAATCTCTGATCTCTTTGTAGCGGTCATATCTCTATGAGTCAAATGAACTTGGTACAGAAATCACATGCTGAACCAGAAACTTTCCTGCTAGACAAGACAGTAAAGATAACCATCCGTTTCAACTGTGAATTAAAAATACGCGATACCTTTCTGTGATGATTTGTCAAAAACAAGAGGAACAGCAGTTGGCACCAAAGTTCTGGTCTTGAAATCTACAAAGGAAAGATCAACTTCAATAAATTAAATTGGATCAATACATGAAAGTGCTCTCAGTGAGAAAATAAGTGAGCGCTTAGAGAAAATATTATAGATGATATAAAACATGGGTCTGTTGCTCGTTTATGGCAGATAACACACTATTTTTATTAGAAACTATCACTAAGAGACTTTAGGAGAAAATTATGAAACTATTTATAAGACTGAAACGTTACCTGTTCCCCTGGGCTCCCTCACAGACATCTCGCGCTCAGCGCCAACTCTACACAGCGCATTCTCTAAGGAATAAGAGGAACCTGGGATAAAGCTAATGGAAGGGCTTAACGTTCTACCGCGTTGTCTCTGCAGAAGGCAAAAGACCACAGAATGCCCTTTCGAATCTGTTTTCCTTTTCTCCGCCACAGCAAAAGGCCAACGCACAAGTGCGCATGCATTGCTAATGAGGTACTTGTGCTTCCCACCAGCTAATTCCGTGGGGGAATACATTCTCCTTTAGCATAAATAACCCTTTGTCCTCAACAAAAGTCCACAGTGTGAAGCTTCCGAGACCACTTCGTAAAAATGCAGCAAAGAAGCTGCGCCCATTAAAATGAGGTTCCACATAATCAGACAAGAGCTCTAACAGTTGGCGCTGCCGACCCCCAGCAAGAGAAAGCTGCAATTATAAGGCGCGTGCACGCCCAGAACACGGTGGCACGTTCACAAAGGGGCCTCCTGGGAATGCTCAGCAGCTGCACTTTTTAGGGAAGATTCAACAAAATTAGTTTTATGAAAGAAATGGAGAATTTGTGTACAACAGTCACTTGAACTTTAGCAAAAGTCATGCTTTCAAGTTCTTCTTGTACAAGAGACAGCACTCTTGCAAGGACAGAAACATAACCACTTAAAATGTTTCCAGGACGCTAGCCCAGCGTGTGCAAAGCCTTGGGCTCAACAATAAATAAATGAACTAATTTGTAACAAAATAGTATGCAAGTAAGTTGTACTAGACACTCAGCTCTGAAAGGCTGGTATGTACACTACTTATTTAGGGAAAACGTTTATAAACTGTCCAGACTGAATCAGTTAACCAGGTGCTTAAAGAGTACTTACCTTATTTCGGATATAGAGAGCCAGTTGTGTGTATGTATGTGCGTATGTATGAATATAGCATGAATCTAATTGGTCTTAACAATAAAAACTTTAAGCCAGCCATCAAGGGGTGAAAGCTGATGGGTCAGAAAAGCAGAGCAACCAACCACTGGAGAGTTCTTACCTCTACCAATGCTCAGAAGGGCATCCTGTCCTCAGAAGGCTTCCTCAGACTGCACCCATCTCTCTGAAACCTCAGACTGCAGTGAGCTCCTGTCTCCTCCCACCTTATATTCCTCTCTTTGCCCAGCCATATCACTCCTATCTCCACCTCCCTACTGCTGGGATTAAAGGTGCGGGATGCCAAGTGCTGAGATCACCTTTGTGTGAGTTCTGTTTCTCTTTCAGATTCAATCTCATGTAGCCCAGGGTGGCCTTGAACTGACAGAGATCCATCTGCCTCTAACACCCAAATCCTGGGATTAAAGGTATGTGCCACCCTGCCTGGCCTCTAGTGCTTAGCTCTGCACTCTGATCTTCAGGCAAGCTTATTTGTTAAATTACAAACAAAAAATCACTAATTTATATGTATGTATGTACACATATACACACACACACACACACACAATCTAGCTCTTTGTATTCCTCTTGTAAGCCAGTTTCATATCTAAGAGTAGCTGCTTGGTCAGCCCCTGGCCCTGCTCTGCACCAGAAGCTCAATTTCCTTTACTCATTTTATCCTGACTTCCTTATTTCTATCCTTCCCTGAGTCTCAGCCTCTATCTGAGCCAGCAACACTTCACTCCTGGGGGTGCACTTGACTCCTGGGGTATACTTCACTTGGTTTTTCTTTCCTTCTTCCTGTCTTATTGGAGAAGCTGACTTCAGTTCTTTATCAGTCTTAACAGGACTTTGTGATTGTTGGGCTCCCCTCGCCTTTAGACTGAGTAAAAACAAAACAAGAACTCTCATGTGACCAAGTCCACACTGCACCCTAATCCGGAAGATAATCTTTCACGAGCAAACAGAAAGCTTTGAAGCTCCAGGGATGTTAGAAATGGGGTATGTCTTCCACACGCAACCTGGCCAGGAATGAGCCCAACCTGCTCATCCCAAAAAGCAATAATGAGGTTCTTTTTTTTTTTTTTTTTTTTTGGATTTTTGAGACAGGGTTTCTCTGTAGCTTTGGATCCTGTCCTGGAACTCCCTTTGTAGACCAGGCTGGCCTTGAACTCACAGAGATCCACCTGCCTCTGCCTCCGGAGTGCTGGGGTTAAAGGCGTGCGCCACCACCGCCCAGCAATAATGAGGTTCTTGCAATTAGTTTTCTTAAGGCTCTTCTATAAATTGGACCAGATCATAGGAGAGAAAACCATTCTGCGGACAATTCCTTCTGAGGGCTGCAGGTGCTGAACCACAATACACCCCATTCCTCCCACACACTGTAAAACTGATGGGAAGGACTTAAAGCCCTTGACACAATCCTGACAGAAATCTGGCATCCACAGGGAAAGTAGAGAACCGACAAACAAATAAGGTAAGACTCTCTGGGGGGAAGGGGACTGCTACTGACCCACATGCCCGTTCTGCACTCAGCCACCAGATGACTGTCAGTACATGTAAGCTGCAAGGAGAGGACCACTTGCCAAACTGGGAGAGCAGGGAAAGGAGAGGCATTTTCCTATGAGTCTGTGTGCCTGCAATGCATGTCAAAAATGCTCCACCATCTTCATGTCTTTTTCTAAAATAATAGTTGAAGAATATAGTACTCCTGTTATATACAGAAATTTAAATTTTTCAGGTTTAAAATTCTTAGCTAAATATTTCTTAGATACTTAGCAGAGAAAATAGAAATGCCACATATATACCAAATGCTTTTTATATATTTTTAAAGTATATACTAATATACTCATCATCAAAATAGCACTATGGTAGTACAGAGTATTGAATTCATCTGGATTCAATTCCTGTTCCAACATAAATCAGCTATAAGATCGTGATATAGCTAACTTTTTGAAACCTAAAAGTTTCTCAGACAATCAGAGTATCACAATCCCTGTCAGATGGCTGCTAGAAAAATAAAATGAGATGGCACAGGAGCACTTAACAAATGACTCACATTAAATCTATAATGAGACATAATTACAGTTCACTTAATAAAATTAAAAAGATAAGACATGACTAATAGAACTCAACCACCATCAAATATAACTTAGAAGGCTAATTTGCTAACAAATGTACGGCTATAATGAAAATAAAAGGTTTAATACAGCCACATCAAAACCCGAAGTCAGAATATACAACTTAGGATTCTCTTTGCTAAAATAAGTCTTCATAAGTGTGTGGTCTGCATGTGTGCAATGCACATGTGTGCACAGGAGTAGATGGGGTACAGACCCACACATACATGCAGAGGCCAGAGCAGATGATCAAAAGTCTACTCTCTCACTCATCTGGATGCTCTCCATTCCAGGGATGCTGGCTGGCCAGTGAGCTCTGAGCCCATCTCCACTCCACGGAACATACTGGGGTGATGGGCATGCGCGAGCAAGAACACTTTTGAGTAGGTTCTAGTCCGTATCCTTGCAGGGAACGTATTTGCACTCTCTTGAGCTAAGTCCTCTCCCTGTAAATTGGTATTTTAAACAAAGGTCCCCTGCTCCATTTGGCCTTACTTCTAGATTACTATTCAGGATATATCCTGTTTCATGTGACACACACTCATATCTTCAATAAACATCTATCAACACGCTTTATTGGACTAGTCACCATAACTGAGGTAAACATGATGATTACGTTCCTGCCCTTACAGATCAAACACCACTGGAGAAGACTGACGTGGAAAATAGACAAACATATGATGTCAAACCATGCCATGTTCTGAAGCAAAGAACACATCTCTCAAGAGAAAAAAATGGCAGAGACCTACTTCAGACTTAAATTGAATGAAATATTTTTTTTCCGTAAGAAAAGCATAAACCTGAAGAACGGAAGACTTTGGCCAAGAGGAGAAGAAGGGTTCTGTGCACTTACAACAAAGGCTCCATATGAAGAAAGTCTGACGCATTCCAAGAACTTAAAGAAACACAGTGGCTGAAGGACGGAGAGTGTGTGGCTTAGAATAATGTTGGGGCGTGGCCCCGCAACACAGGCCCTGTTGGGGAAATTAGATTCCACTCTCTCTGCAGTGGGAAATCACTACAGTCTCAGTGAGGGAGCGGTGGCATGGTCTCACTCACAGTTTTAAAAAGCTCTGAGGACAAAGGAATACAGAAGTAAAACAGAAGAGAGTTTAGCAAAGAAGAGCAGAAAACAAAACACATGTAGCTGGAGATTAAGAAAAAGACCCAAGGGAAAGGATGAAAGAACCAGGGAGAGGCTGGGACAGTGAGGGCAGCACAGTGAGTGTCTACAGAAGAGGGGGAGCAATCCAAATGGTGAGCTGGGACGCCCCAACAGCAATTCAAAGACAGAATGTGCTGACTGAACTGGTATTCAAGGGCGTCTCCCCTGCAGATACACAGAATTTATACACCACTGTCTTCGTCACTGCTGTATTGCTGGGAAGAGACACAACAAGGCCGCTCTCAGAATAGAAAGCATTTCACTGGTGGCTTGCTTGCTTGTAGCTTCAAAGGTTAGTCCATTATCACCGCGGAGCGGAGCATGGCTGCACGCAGGCGGACATGACGCTAGAGGAGCAGCCGAGAGAGACTCTGGGCTTGGCACGGACTTTTGACTGCTAAGTCAGAGGACCCTCTAGGAAGGGCGAATGACTAAGGCTGGGGGCAGGCAGAGTTCTAAGAATGCAGGACCCAAGAGCTGAACAAGGGGGCCGGACTCTGACCACTGCGACACTCGAGGATGCATATGACTGCTCCTCCGGATGCGACACTTTTATTACACCGCAATCTGTACCAGACAGATGAATGGTACCCAGAGGTCATCTTTATTGCCCATGGACTGCAATACCTGCAGTGACAAGGCAAAAAGAATCTTGCAGATGGATAAAAGACCTTGAGATGAGAGATTTTCCAGACATAACTAATGCAATGACAAGAGTCCTTAAAACAGGGTGAAGAAAGGTCAGTCATGGAGGCAAAGAAGGGTCAGGATGGGAAAACATCAGAGGCAGAGATCGGAGTCCTAGACCAAGGCTGTGAAGAGGGAAGCAATGAAGGTTAGCCACCCCCCCACCCCACCCCCGCAGTGACACACCTCCAACAAAAGCCACACCTCCAAGTCCTTCTGGGACACTTCTACCAACTGGGGACCAAGCACTCAAACAGATAGGCCTGGGGTTGGAGGTGGGGGACTTTCTCATTCAAACCACCACACAACACGGGTCAAAAGAAAGGAAGGGAAGGAAGGAAGAAGACAGGGAAAGAAGAGTGAGAAGAAAGGGAGAGAGGAAGAGAAGGAAGGCAGACAGGCAGGCAGGCAGGCAGGCAGGCAGGCAGGCAGGCAGGAAGGAAGGAAGGAAGGAAGGAAGGAAGGAAGGAAGGAAGGAAGGAAGGAAGAACACAGGGAAAGAAGAGTGAGAAGAAAGGGAGAGAGGAAGAGAAGAAAGGAAGGCAGACAGGAAGGAAGAAAAATAGAGGAGGAGGGAAGGAGAGAGAGAGAGAGAGAGAGAGAGAGAGAGAGAGAGAGAGAGAGAGAGAGGTGAAAGAAAGAAACAAAGAAAGGAAGGAAGGGAAGGAGGGAAGAAGGGAGGGAGGGAGAAAGAGAGGAAGAGAGGAAGGAAGGAAGGAAGGAAGGAAGGAAGGAAGGAAGGAAGGAAGGAAGAAAGGAAGAAAGGAAGATCTTAACAGAGCTACAACTAAATGTATTTTGGCCAGCAATATAAATAAGTCATGGGATAGAGTGTTTGCCTAGCGTGCATAAAGCCCAGAGTTCCAGTCCCAGAAACACACACACACACACACAGACCATCAAAACAAACAGAATAAGTTCTTGAATAAATTTGTTGCACAACAGTAAGCAGACATCTCTATCAGATAGCGCTCCAGCAATGCCTAGCATTCGACTGACTGATGGGGAAATACGTCAACTCCCAAGATCCTATCAGCAACAAAGACGGAATTATATTCCATGTGTGTGCTACATTTTATTGCAGCCAAGTTCTGTGAAGATTTAGAATTCCTATAGAAATACTTAGGAACTTTCTGGTAATCAAAACATCCAGTGTGTCACAGTGCGATTCAGTGGGAAAACTTACTCCAGTCTTGGAAGAAACACCTGAGACATGTCATTTTAATCATGGTCTTGCAAAAATTATTTCTGAGGCAGTTCTCTGTGACAATGAAATTCCACCAGAGATGAATTAGATTCGCTTCCTGTTCTCTCAATATATATCACATCACTAGGCATGGAAAGGGGGTCCTGGTCCAAACGGGGAAACGAGTAAGAGGAGGGTAAATATATTCACACACCACTGAAAGATGGCAGAATACAATGTTGCACCATTCATTTTAATCCTTTACTTTGCTCAACAGTAAGTTTGAAAAACATTATTGAGGTTAAGTGGCTTTGCCCAAACAGAAATTAAGATATTAGAAGGGGAGGGGAGAACTGGTTAATAAAACCCAGACGGGAAATATAAATCGGAAGCATCCCTTCTGAATTCCTTTCCAAACACCATGGGATTCCGTTTTTCTTTTAATTGACGATGTGTGTGTTTTGACATTATTCTCCCATCACACACTTTGAATTCCCAACATAAGCTATTTCTACTTTTTTTTTCACTTTTTTCTTTTTCTTTTTTTTCTGAAACAGGGTTTCTCTGGGTAGCCCTGGCTGTCCTAGAACTCACTAGGTAGATGAGGCTGGCCTTGAACTCAGAGATCTGCCTGCCTCTGCCTCCCTGAGAGCTTGTATGAAAGGCACGTAACATATGGATAACTTGTAATTTTTTAAATCATAAAATATTCCAAATAAGTCCATTTGCATAGCAAAGCAGCAGTGTGAGCCGCACAAACAAGTTGGCCCAGGGAAGCTGCTCAATACAAGGGAAATGTTAAATACTGTAGAAAGGGATCCGAATGTCGGTAGAACTTTAGTGAACTCCATTAACTCCTTCCCCTGCTCTGAGCATTAGTTTCCCTAAGTATTAAATCTACAGACAGAAGCAGCGAGTGTGGGGCATAGTAAGCTTAACAGTAGGACAAGCAAAGCATCAAGAACCCTATACCAGACAATTCTGCACCACTCTCAATAAATAACAACACAAGGGTTTATTACGACTTTGAATATTTGTGCTCACCTGGCTGACAGGCATCACTGCTTTGGCCACTATCCTCATCTGTGCTCCTCCTTGCTTTTTCAAGGTAGTTCTCTAACTTATAGCCCAAGTTAAATGGCGTGGAAACATAATAATCACCAGTGTCTGGTATTATGTTACATTAATTTTATGGATTATTATAGAATCCCCAAAGTCCTCGTGGCAATAAAGTAGAAGCTATTACTAATCCTTTTTTTAAATAGATTAGGAAAGTTAGGCTTATGAAGACTTACCAGTTTGTCTAAAGTTGCATACCTAGTACAAACAAACTGCAATCAGACACCACATGCTTATCAACTCCAAGACACTTGAAAAACCACACAAAAACAAAACAAACAGGAAAACCCGCTTTCAATTCAACAGCGTCCAAGCAGCAGACAGCTAACGTGCAGTGTCAGTTGGCCAGAGTGAGTTTCTTAAACCGATGAGTCAGATGGGACAACACGCCAGGAGCTACACGAGGATATTCTCACTAGTTTCCTCCTAAAGCATGTGGGAAAACTCCAAGTTTTAATCGTTCTGTGGTCACGCTAGAGAGAAGCGAGCCCATGGCAGCTGGCTACGGCTTACCTCCTAAGTAAGGGTAGTCATTAACCACCTCACCTGGGCAAAGTAAAACCCAAACCTAGACGGGGCCTGCAGAAAAACACATTTCTTCATTTTAAAGAGATCACTGAGCACTCTAACGCGTATGACTCAGACCCTCGGTTTAAAGGGGCTAGGATGGAACCGGGGGCGTCTGCAAACGGACGCAAGCTCTCTAAATGGTTCCTCAGCCTTTGCAGGACGTTCTGCAAGCCCCCCACCGCCCCAAGCTCAGTTCTCCAAACCCAGGGGTGTGGGTGGGAGAGCATTGCTCAAGGGCGCCACTAATGTTCCCTAATTCCGTTAAGTCTGGGAGAGTTGAGCCCTGCAGAGGACAAATAGGGAAGAACCTGCAGTGCCTACCACGGTACAGGACGGCAGTGTGACAGTGAGTCGCAGTCTGTCCAGGGCCAGTGATTTCATCACTTCTTTCCTAGGGCGTGGATGGGGAATCGAGTGACCCTCTCTGGCTGGACGCCGAGGAAGAGGGTGCCCCGGTCACCCTGCCCTAGCTTGTCACTCAGCAGAGCCGGACGGGTCGCGGCTCCACGCTGTGCTCCCCGCGCGGATCAGCTCGCACTTGTAGCCCCCTCTGATCCACCCGAGCGGGCAGGTGTAGGAAGGCGAGCTTAAACGTCACCGTGACAGCGCCAGGAGCCAATCACAGCACGCGGATCCCTCCGCCAGCCAATCGCAGAGCTCCTGGCATACCACAGCTGGGTAGCCCACCTGAACTTTCATCCCGGACTCTAGAATTTCGGGCGAGCAGGGCGGGAGTCCCGGCTGCAGGGAAGCAGGGATGCCCGGTGTTTGTGTGTGCGGGGGGGGGGACACCTAGGGAAGGCGACGGAAAGTTCGGGAGGAAAAACGCAATCCGACAGGGAAGTCACTCACCCACCAGCCCGGGAGCGTAGTCACTTCTCCCTGCGGGGCTCCTCGGGCTCAATCTGTGCGTGCGTGCAAGCATTCCCGGGACCAACCGCCGCCGCCGCAGTTCGCCGCCCAGCGCTGCCGCCTATTTCGAAGGGGCCAATCAGAGCATGGGGCGTGGTCTGGAGCCCCGCCCCCTGGGCTCCCAGTGGTGCGCTGGTGGCTGAAGGACTGGGACGGTAACCGAGCATCCCTCAGTCCGCCTGCATGGTCGGTGTCCCCGTCCCGTTGGACAGTGTGTGAAGCTCGCCTTTCAAGGCCGCTTCGGAGTGCCCTGGAATGTTGCTCTTCCCGGGAGTTTGATCCACTTCCAACCCTAAAATCCGCTCACGTCCCGATGGGCGCTGAGACTTCCAGAAACACAAACCAACCCAGCGGGGACCGGTCCTAAGCGGAAGTCTTTCAGGCAGAGCACCCCCCTTCCCCTTTATTCTGGGCTGTGAAAGATAGAGAGAGGGGAACCCTGCAGTCACCACTGGATGCCAAAGGAGGATGTTGGCCCTTCCTTCAGGAAACATGGGGGAAGGGGATTTGGATGTCAAAGCAACAATATAACCATGTGATTGTTACACTGTAGTGATAGACCGGAGTGAACTTCAAACGTGGCTTTGTTTTTGTTATTGTTTTTAAAGAGGCTGAAAGCCTGGAGGTCTGTGCTCCGACCCGGCTTCTTAGCCTCTCGCCACTTCTGTTTCTTTTAAGTTATGACACCTCGGTGGTCGGTCTTCCTCCATCTCTAAAGTGTGGGCACGAACGGAAGCGTGGTCTCTCACAAAAACAATACGGCACACTGTTGCTTTCATAAAAAAACAAAGAAAACAGTCTGAGCCTTCAAAGGGTTGAGGAGCGTGGAAATGGGAGTCTGGGAAGGAGGGAGACAGTCAGAGGGCTGGAATTGGCTAGATCTTAAAAGAACTGCAAGAAGCTGCCGGAGGAGGTCATTGCCAGAAAGGAGAGCTTCCTAGGCAGAGGGAACAAGGGTAGGACTTGTAGAGGCACGTGAAATATGTTCCGGGAGTGTTCGTTTTGAATAACCAAAGTTTGGCGCGGGAGAGACAGTGGTAGCAGTATGGAAACGTGTGCACAGAAGGTAGGACTAGTGATTCTCAGGAATCAGTAGGAAGGAAGCGGCTTTCCTGGAGGCAGATGAGATGGACTATAAGGAGGGGAGATAAGGGAATTTATATGTGGGTTTCTATTTCTTTGAGGGGGGTCGTTTTCAAGTGTTTTGAAGAAGGGGCCAGGGTAGTTTCTCATTAAACATAAATAAAACTAGAAAATGACAGCTCTCTAAACTAGCCCGGAAGGTGGGTGTGACCGGGCCTGGAAGTACCTAACGGTGATTTATCTGGCCTTGGTTGTTATGTAGTGACGCTGGCCTTAGGAACACAGGTAAACCGAGCTACGGTAGAGGGCCGGTGCCTTTTCGTTGGATGTATTCAGTCTAAAGGGTGAAACCAGCATGGAAGGGGAGATGATCCGATAATAGCTGAACTGTCTAGAGCGGCTCCATCTAAGCGAAGACAAGGATCAGAAAACAGTTCAACAGCATTGCTATGTACTTCCTCTGCACCAGGCTCTACCCTAAACCCCAGGAATCCTGCTCCCCCAGAATTCTAAGTGGAGAAGTCAGTCATTAAAAATTGACAAACACATGATAAATGGATTTGATCATATCAAATAGTTATTCCTGTTTTTTTATTGCAGTTCATCTCAGAACTCTTTGCTGACTACACAGAAATTCAGAGTCTGTTAAAATCACCCTGTATTTCCCAATATTTATATTTAAAACTATGGAGCAACGTTCCTCATTTAGCCGGATTGTACATTGATGCTTTAAATTAGATATCAAAATATGTACACTTCTCCATGAAATCTTAAGGAGAATGTGGCTCAATCCCCAGCACCAAAAGAAAAGATTAATAAGTAAATTGTGCTATACAGATACAGCTTGGCGAGTCAGTGCTTAGCAAGGGCTCTTTCATCTTCCTTCTGACATGGATGCCTTGTGCCTAAACATTTGACTACTATGTATTTAAAACTGAAACTAAGCTCAGTGAGGAATGTAAACCAACATCCCCCCTTTTACACACAGCTCTTAGCATCTTTAAGTCACTAACTGAAACCGCGTGGCCTTCTAAAGGACAGCTTTGTTTTTAATCCCTAGTCTGTCGAGTTAGGAGGATATAGGGCAGAGTGGTTGCCAATGAGCCGGAGGCAGGGAATCTGAGCCAATTGCTCTACTCAGCCTGGATCCCTCATTGGCTACGTGTGGATTTGGGGGTGGGGTCCCCCTCTAGGTCATTTGGTTTGACCTGTTCCTCTCTCATTTCTTGTTTCGTTCAGAACTTCACGTTGGCATTAGTTCCTAGTTATCACTCCACCCCCTAAACCCACTGACCAGCTTACCTGCCTTGCTCTTAACACTGCAATTAGTAATTGAGGGTTCCATCAAATAAGCTGTAATCTACTTTCCATGTGTGGGCTTTCTAATTGTCGGTTAGGTTAATAGCCATGTTTTAGAGGTTGTCTCTTTAATTGAAATTGGCATAGTTGTAACATGCAAAAATAAATAAATAAAAACTACTCACCAGCTCTCTTCCATTAGATGACAGTCTATCCATCCTGACTTCCCAGTTTTGAAAATATGTCCCACTTCAGGAAGCAGGATGTTAGAAGTCTAAGTTTTTAAAATGTATTACATTAGGAGCTATTTGTCTGACTAAAACAAAAAAATAAAAAAAAAAACTTTTTCAAATATGGAAGATCCTCCAAAAATTCCATCGTCCTTGAAATAAGGTGTGATCTCTTTACAACCCTGCATGGATGGTTTGGTTGCTGAAAATGCACTGTGGTTGACGTTCACTGGGCTTGGAGTTAGTTTCTCAGACCTCTTCTTTTAATGCTCTGACATTACTGATTGTCAGCTATGGATTGTGCATTATGGGAAGTGCTGAGTGAAATCTCTGATTTATTCACAATTAGATTACACCTTCAGCGGGTGATCAACTGAGATCCAACTATACCAAAACAGTACTGATCTCTGTGCTACTGTAGGAATGCTATTGATTATGTAAGTAATCAATAATATAACTATTGTATAATAATATTATTATTACTAATTATTATTATTTTGGGTTTTCAAGACATAGTTTCTCTGTGTAAGTCTTGGCTATCCTGAAACTCACTCTGTAGATCAGGCTGACCTCAAACTCATAGAGATCCGCCTGCCTCTGCCTCCGAAGTGCTGGGATTAAAGTCACGCGCCACCGCCACCCAATGTGGAATATTATTTTAATTGGACAAAGATGTGTTACATCTGTTTACGCTGCAGAATATTACTTTAACTGTGTAAAGGTATGTTACATTTGTTTATGCTGCATTTGTTTAACAATGTAAAGATGTGTATTTATTTATTTATTTATTTGGTTTTTCGAGACGGGGTTTCTCTGTAGCTTTGGTGCCTGTCCCAGAACTAGCTCTTGTAGACCAGGCTGGCCTCGAACTCCCAGAGATCTGCCTGCCTCTGCCTCCCGAGTGCTGGGATTAAAGGCGTGCGCCACCACCGCCCGGCAAGATGTGTATTTATTATGTAAAGATGTGTTATAGCTGTTTCCACTTGCCTGCCTAAGGTACCTGATTGGTCTAATAAAGAGCTGAACAGTCAGTCACTAAGCAGAGAAAGGATAGGGGAGGGTGGAAGGCAGGGAGAATAAGTAGGAAGATAAATCTAGGCTCCAGAGGAAGAGAAAAGAAGAGAGAAGAAGGGAGATGCCCAGGGCCAACCAGGCAGCCACCAGCCAGCCAGCCATGAGAGCAGTGAAAGTAAAGAGCTCTGAGACCAAAGGTAGATAAACAGGCTAATTTAAGTTAAAAGAGCTAGACAAAAACAAACCTAAACCAGGCTGAGCTCTAATACTAAGTCTCCTTCTCATGACTTGGGAGCTGGTTGGTGGCCCAAAAGAAAAATCCTGGTAATACAGCATTTATGATAGTAACAGCTGGGATTCTTATATATGATAGTAACATATAAGATAGTAACAGCTGGGATTCTTATATATGATAATAACATATATGATAGTAACAGCTGGGATTCTTATATATGATAGTAACAGCTGGGATTCTTATATATGATAATAACATATAAGATAGTAACAGCTGGGATTCTTATATATGATAGTAACATATAAGATAGCAACAGCTGTGATTTTTATATATGATAGTAACATGTAAGATAGCAACAGCTGTGAATCATAAGTATTGTGCACTCCAATTCATGTGCACCTGACACTCAGAACAGGACTTTTTTGGAGGTAGGCTTTTGCCCCAAATCTGATTAATATTCCTTGTAACAGAGAGACAGATCGACAGACAGCCCCAACGCACACACACACAGGTCGGGGAAAAACAGAGGTTAAAGTTATGCACTCACAAGTAAAAAATGCCAAGAGCCAGTGTAAGAATCTGGGAGACTCAAGAGAAGATTTTCTTGGAGGCTTTGGAGGGAGCTGGGCTCTGCTGGAGTCCTGATTTTAGATTTCTTTGGAACTGTGGGAGGGTGAGCGTCTGCTGTTTAAAACTTCCAAACTCACGGGACTCCAGGGGACAACACCACCTCTGTCTGAACAAAGACATAAAACTAACCACACGGTAAGCACACCAACATGAGAATGTGCTTCCATGTCCCCTGCTCCATCTCTAAGATGTCACAGATGTTAATGGGGGCTCATGGAAACCACATTCTCTCGGAAGTAGCAACAAGTTTCCATTGCATTTAGTTACATGTAATAGAAAAAAATCTTCCAACTCATTTCAGAAAAACTCAAAAGCGAAATGATTAATTTTATGAAAAAAAAATCTCTAGATTCATGCCACGTGTGATCTGAGATTTCAAATAACATTGAATGTTTGAATAAAAATGCCCTCACAGGCTCATAGGGTTGAACACTTAGTCCACAGTTGGTAAACTACTTGCAAGGGGTGGTGTCTTTAGACTGGGTGTGTCCTCGTTGGAGAAAGTGTGCTGCTGGGGGTGGGGTGGGCTTTGGGGGCAGATTGCTCGCTTGGGTTCTCTCTCTCTCTCTCTCTCTCTCTCTCTCTCTCTCTCTCTCTCTCTCTCTCTCTGCCTGAGGTTCAGGATGTACCTCACAGCTATTTCTTCAGCACTATGCCTACCTACTTGCCTCCATGGTCCCCACTGTGCTGATAACAGACTCATAGTCTGAGACTGTAAGCAAGCCCCCAATTAATTGGTCGTGGTGTCTCTTCCTGGCAACAGAACACTAAGACAATCAGAATCTGGTGCCTGTTGGCTCTCCATTGAGTGTTGGCATTACTCTCAGATTCTCTTAAAAGTTTATAAGATGTTTTCTACAAAGTCTACATTTCTGTAGGCTCCACTTTAAAAAAACCGAATGACTCTGTATAGTGCTCAGGTTAGAAAACACAAACCACTCCAGGTGCGTCAAAAAGAGGCAGTTCAGCCTGGACTTGGTTTTATAGGGAATGGAAATGCTGAGGAGATAAAAAGGAGCCAATGGTGTCACCCAGGGATGTGAGCCAGCGGGGAATCTCTACAGTTCTGAACTTGGCAGTCCAAAGAAAGTGCTCAAAAGCCAGAGATGCCAGCAGCAGGGTTTGTCCTGTAGGACTGGGAGCCATGTGGAAGATGCCATCTTCACCAGAGAGTGAAGGGGAAAACAGCCTTCTTTCCAGTACCTTCCTTGATGGAAGCTGGCCAAAGCCAGCTGATCAAGGGGCATATAAGATGCAGCCTGTTGGGAATTAGCTGTCCTACCTAGTGCAAGCAGAATTGAATGGGAATGGTAGGTCTGAACACAAATACTTTAGTTAGATCCTTCCTCCCTCCTTCCTTCCTTCCTCCTTCCTTCCTCCCTCCCTCCCTCCCTCCCTCCCTCCCTCCCTCCCTCCCTCCCTCCCTCTCTCCCTCCCTCCCTCCCTCTCTCTCTCTTTCTTTCTCTCTTTCTTTCTCTCTTTCTTCTGTGAAATAGCAAGTATCTTCCCGATTTCTATGCTAGAAACGGCTCCTGGATGTTGTGTTTGTCGCTTCAGGCCATGGGTTGGGTCGTGGTAAACTCTGTCTCCTGGGACTCTCAGCTCTCCAGGCAAGCTTCTTGTGGCAGATGGCCAACGATAGATGTGAAAGCAGCAAGCAGAGACATGCAGCTCTCCAGAAAGCTCTGAACTAGCATAATGTCACTTCAACACACATTCCAAAGCCAGCTACGCAGACGAGCCAAACTTCAGTGGGTGGAGGCTAATGTTCTTCCCAGTCTTGAATAAGGTGTTAACAAGAACAGAGTTTTGTTTACAAATTCGTAGACTCAGATAAAAGGATCTACACACGGACCAGGCGGGAAACTCGAAGGATAATTTTATTGGAGTTTGCAATTAAAAAAAACAACAGGGTAGGTAGCTATTTGGGGAAGATGACTAAGAGGAAGAAAGTAATGCTCTCTGAGTTAGAGGCCAAGAGAGTAGACAGGTCTGCCAACAACTGCAGTGTGTGTGTGTGACTCAGAGACAGAATAAGAATGTTCAACGGCTGAATGTTCAACGGCTGACATAGAAAGTCCTTCTGCATATGTGCTTCTTTTATTGGCTAATGAATAAAGAAGCTGCTTTGGCCTGTGATAGGGCAGACTAGAGCGGGGGGGGGGGGGGAATTAAACTGAATGCTGGGGAAAAGTAGGCGGAGTCAGAGAGATGCCATGTAGCTGCTGAAGGAGACAGATGTGGGAATTTTGCAAGTAGGGCACGACCTCGTGGTGATGCACAGATTAATAGAAATGGGTTAATTTAAGTTATAAGAGCTAGCTAGAAATATGCACAAGCTAATAGGCCAAGCAGTGTCCAATATGGGCGTGAGGAAACAAACTTGGGTCCTGCAGCTTAGTCTACACTGTTACTACTAAGCCATCGCTCCAGCCCCCTTGAGTTAACTGTTTGTGTTATCAGACAGGTTCTCTCTATGTAGCCCT
Source organism: Chionomys nivalis (assembly GCF_950005125.1). Classification (NCBI taxonomy): domain Eukaryota; kingdom Metazoa; phylum Chordata; class Mammalia; order Rodentia; family Cricetidae; genus Chionomys; species Chionomys nivalis. Next base: position 5,519,512 of record NC_080110.1, read on the forward strand.
GACTGACCTGAAACTCAGTCTGTAGATCATGCTGGTCTTGAACTCACAGGGATGCGCCTGCCTCATCCTCTGTCAGGGTGCTGGAGCTGTTGATAGAGCATGCACCACCATGTCTGGTCTCTCTTTCTTTTCTTAAGCAGAAGGAACACAGGTTTATCAAGGGAATGTTAGACGTTATCCACTCTGGCATCAGAGGACCGTGCTACAGTTCAGTTCTGATGCTGAGTATCTTTGGGCAGTGCTGGGGCCCAAACTGGGCTCACTACATGACAAGTCAGGCAAACCCTCTGCCACCGAGCTACATCCCTGCCCGCGTCCATGCCCATGATCTTGATTTAGCACAAACGCCAGGCTAAAGGCTCACTCAGTACCACAAGCCTCCTCCCTCTCTTCAAAGGACAGTCATGGGCCTAATTTACAGCCAGACCAACCAGCAGTAACTTGCAGGTTCCTGCAACCCCATCTTCAGGTTTAGCAATTCCTTAGAACAGCTCACAGACCCCAGGAGAGCAGCTCTGTCACTATGTCAGTGACTCCTGTCCCCTTAAACTGAAGTGATAAAGATCCTGACAGAAGCCCCATGAGAAAGGAGAAGGACATTTGGCTCACGGTTTAGATGGCACACCCCATGGTATGGAGGAAGACCTAGCGGCTGCAGAGGCTCAGCCAATAGCAGCAGGGGCTTGCGGAATAGTTTAACCATTCCAAAGCTGTCTAGGGGCCCACCAAGTCTTTGATGGAGTTGAAGAATTGATAGTTATAGTTTTCCTTAGTTACGATAAAAGATAACTTAGGTGTAAATATTGTAACTGTAATTCTTGCTTGATACCTGTTTTGTTATATGTAATTTTGCTATGTTAAAGTTAAAACCTTCCTTTTCATTTAAACAGAAAAGGGGAGGTGATATGGAATTCCCCTCTGTATGCTGTGAATACTACTGGTTAATAAAGAAATTGTCTTGAGCCCCTGATAAGGCAGAACCTAGGTGGGTGGAGAAAACTAAACTGAAGGCTGGGAGGAAGGAGGCGGAGTCAGAATGAGACGTCGTGGAGTCACTGCCAGAGACAGACATGTTGAAACCTCGCTGGTAGGCCACAAGCCTCACAATAAAATATAAAATAATGGAGATGGGTTAATTCTAGATGTAAGAGCTAGCTAGCAATATGCTTAAGTAATTGGCCAAGCAGTGATTTGATTAATATAGTTTCTGTGTGGTTATTTCAGAAGTCTGGGTGGGCAGGAAATAAACAAGCGGCCGTCCTACAACCAAGTCACCGTCTCAGCGTGAGCTTAGATGTGACCGAAGGAAGCACACCACGAGCATCACATGATGCTCCTACCCTACCGCTGAATGATGCAGGGCTGATTCAACACACAAAATCAATAAAAACAAATAAATCATATAAACAGACTTACAGACCAAAAAATGACAAGATCGTCTCAGTATCTCAATAGCTGCAGGAAAAGCCTTTGACAAAAACCAACAGGCTTCCATGGTAAAAGTCCAAGGGAGGGAGGGAGGGAGGGAGGGAGAGTGGGAGAGAGGGAGAGAGGGAGAGAGGGAGAGAAACTGGAGGGAATATACCTCAATGTAATAATAGCTCTATATAACAAGGCCTATAGCCAACATTATCTTAAATGGAGAAAAACTCAAAACCATCCCTTTAAAGCCAGGGATGAGGCAGGTACCCCTACCTCTGTCCGCTACCCCTGAGTTCTGAGAGTTTCTGAAGCTGGGCCTGGAATGGGGAACCAAGTCCCAAACTGTTCCTCCTGTGGTGTCACAGTTATGCCCCACATGGTAAGCATAGCCTTTGCTACTGGGAGGCTTTGACCACTTCAATACACCCAGACCAGCAGGATGAAGTTGTCTGCAGTGCCCACGAGTTCCCACTTCCCACCACTTCCCCCATGTGTAGTCTGTGGTCCAGAGACGCCAAACCACACCCTGTCCCCCAGACTGACTCTTCCCTTTCAGGCATTAAGAAAGCCGACTTCAGCCTTAATTCTGTCTCTTGTCCAGTGAATGAAGTTCTAAACAATGGACTTGGATGTCTGCATTTTACAGCGGTGGGCTCTGCCTCTTTCCCTCTAGGTCCGGCCTCCTTTGTCTCCGCCCCTTCTTTCACCTGGGCCCATAGAATAAAGAATCTGTGAATCCCCGGGGGAAATGTTACCTGGGCTGTGGAACTGTCTTTGGTTTCTGTGTTAGCCCCGCCCTACTTTCCGCTGGACTCATTTGCAATTCTCTCCCAGAAGTTACAGGATCGTAACAGTCTCCGTACACTCCATGGAAATTAGCGAAGGAATTTTACATCCAAAGAGGACTTTCCTTGTTCTATCAAACAGAACCCAAGTGGTGCTATTTGAATTCTAGGGTTGCTTTGTGTTTCTCTATAGAAACCCGCTGCTTACTAGGCAAGCTCCATTTGGACTTATTTCAGCGGAAAGGGACATTTCTGCTCATTGCCTACAGAAGGAGTTCTGTTGTATTAGGCAAAGGAGGATGGGGAGAAGACAGTCCCTTGAATAAGGAAGGAAGGAAATGAACCGGTTCCTGCTTTGGGGAAGGATAGAACAGCTGTGCACCCAGCTGTAGGAGTGAAAACAATGAGAAAAAAAAAATGACAAACTGTGTGTGCCGAAGCCAGAGAGACGGCAGACTGTCCTGTTGAAACTGTTATCTGCGTGCTCTGTCTGGAAATGCTGCTTCAGGGACCTGGCTACATGGGGGGAGCTGACAGCATGGGAGGGGTCTGACTGCATGGGAGGAGAGCCCTGACTGCATGGAAGGGGGCCCTGACTACATAGGAGAGGTCCTAACTACATGGGGGACTAACTGCATGGGAGGGGGCTCTGACAGCATGGGAGGGGTCTGACTGCATGGGAGGGGGCTCTGATGGCATGGGAGGGGTATGACTGCATGGGAAGGAGGCACTGATTGCATGGGAGGGAGGCCCGACTCCATGGGAGGGGACTGACTGCATGGGAGGGGGTGTGCTGCAGGGAATTTTGTAGGCAGAAAACCATTAACTTCCAGAATGATCAGAAGGCTATCATAAATGAATATCAACCATGGCTTCCCAAGGAACACAAACATCTCTTTTCTAGTCCAAGAGTTTACTTTCTGAAAATTACTGATTCTGTGACTCAAGAATGATGTGGGAGGTCCTTCTGTATATGTGTTGCTTCTATTGGTTAATGAATAAAGCTGCTTTGGCCTATGACAGGGCAGAATATAGCCAGGCTGGAAGACATATATAAAGAAGCAGAGTCAAAGAGATTCCATGTAGCTGCCGAAGGAGAAAGACACCTGGCAAGCCACAGCCTTGTGGCAATACACAGAATAATAGAAATGGGTTCATTTAAGATATAAGAGCTAGCTAGAAGTACACCTAAGTCATTGGCCAAACAGTGTTGTAATTAATACAGTTTCTGTGTGATTATTTGGGTCTGGGCCACCAAGAACAAAAGAGCAGTCTCCACTTATACAATAAGATGTCCATCATCACTTAAAGAAATACTTGTCAATTTTTTTCTCCAAAAGAGAAGTCTGTTGCCATTGCGTTTAGTTTATTGTCTCAGTTGAAACAGCTCTTTAATAAAATACCTGTAATATGTCAAATGAGGAATAAAATGAGGTTGTCCCTAGTTCAGCAGATAGAATTGAAGTAACAATTGATTGAATTAGGCAAACAGGGCATGTCAATGGGGTTTCCTGAAGCCTTGTAAAATGTGGTGTAGAGAAAGCAATTCTACCTAGCCTGTATTTACAACTGTGGGAGTTACACAATTGCTGCATAAATATTCACTGAGATTCTTGAGTGAAACCAGGTACAAATGAAATAAGGGAAGTCAGGCCTCAGATTCGTGTCCCAAGGAGGACCGGGAGCTAGTCCTTCATCCTGCACATCACTGCACGTCCCAGATCTCACAGAGGAGCGGGGTGAACTTGTGGTCATTCACCCTCCAGGACATCAGCATGTCCGCATGGTGATGGTTGAATGTGCGAAGCTCTGTCAAGCGGCCCAGGAGACAGGCAAAATGCTGAGGGTTCTCGGGCTGGTGAATCTTGCACAGTTTTTGTAGCACGTCAAGCAGCGGTTCCTGAAGCTTCTCCACTGCCTCTCTATCCTTTATGTACTGTCTGTCTATTTGAGGGTTCGAAATAAAACAGCAAGATAAAAAAAGCAAAAAACAGCAATTGGGCATAATTATGACAGTGACTAAGCTTTTAAACATCTTTATAAATGTTGTATGCTTAAATGTACAAAATTTTCAATGCAATAAAGTCACATGCATGTACACACACACAGACACAGACACACAGACACACACACACAAGTATATATATTGTAAAATTCTACTTGCTTTAAAGAAGGTGTTATCTTCCTCATTCTTTGAGAACAAAATAGTCTTGTAGAAGTGGTATCCAATTTACTCCTAACGTCTAGAGCCATATTCTCTATGTAGGAGGTGTTCAATATGCAGTTACAGAAACCAGAAGGGTAATATTTTTAAAAAATGCTGAAAAGGTATATTAAAATATTAATGATGTTCTATCTGAATAGTAAAATTATGGCCCATTTTACTTTGTTTGTATCTCTCTGTTTTGTTTAATACACACTGCTATGACTGTCCCGAGAAAGAAGTGAGCAGTATGAAAATCCAAATGCAATAGTAAAATTACCTGGAGAGAGAATGACTATTGCCGTCAGCAGCGCGTATTCTTCCTGGGTCATTTTCAGTTCCCCGACACTTTTATAAAAGCTAAACATGGGAGTTATATATTCATCAGAGATGCCTGTGCAGAAATTGAAAAACACACAGTTACAACAAAAGGCTTTTAACTTTGGTTGTCGTTATTGCAAGTATGTGTGTTCACGTGTGTACGTATATGTTCACGTGTGTACGTATGTTAAAGTCAGGCTACAACTTTGTGGAGCTGGTCCTCCCCTTCTCATGGATCCTAGTGACCACACTCACGTCACCAGGCTGTGTGGCAAGCACCTTTACCCTCAGAGCCATCTCACCAGCCCTCGTTGTGTAAAACCAGAAACGTGCCGATTCACATCTGCCCCCAGCCATATCCACTCACCTCAGCCAAAGGCAGAGTGTGTTAGCAAGGCCAATAGGAAAATCTCCAAAGGACAGCCTTGTGTCTGATGCAATTGTCTCTGAGTTCAGTACTGTCTTTGACCACTGGTGGGGAACAATAATGCTCTTGGGTTAGAAAAACTTCCCAGAGTGACACTGTTTTCTGCATGGGGCCTGTTGCCTTAAACAATATCAGAGCAACATGAACAATGAACAAAACACAGTTGTGCTTCAGTCCAGAAGTATAAGCAATTACACTGAATAAGTTGGCCAGAGTTGAATGGGTTCCAGCCTACCTGACACACCCATTGCCTACCGCGCGTTCGTCAATATGGGGCCACTTTTCTCAAACTTAGGACATCAAACATGACAGATGCCAGGCAGGGACCAAACCTCCCAAGTTTCTCCACACCCACTCCCTTTCTGCTGTCTCCATTCTCAGAGATGGCTGTCCTTGCCACCCAGATGTCCAAGCTGGCAGCTAAATTCTGGTGTGTGGTCCTGCGGTCCTAACCGCTCCCCCTTCCTCCCTGTTGCCTTGCCTCTTGGCATTGAGTTAGTTTCAACCACGTCTCTCATTATCTGGAGGATAGCAACTGCTTCCTCACTCCTGGCTTGTTTATTCTTCTTCAATCCATTCTCTACCCAGATCCAACCTCCCCGAACTTCAAATCACATATTCTCCTCGCTTTTCACACACCTTCGTTGCCTTTCTATGGCTTCTGCTACTCATGTACTTTTCTTTGAAATGGAGACCTCTGCCTCTCTGAGTTTGTGTTTACTCAGGCCTCAGTATGCACTGTGCTCTTGGCTACTCATTTCAAACACAGTGTGCCAAATATCAAACACACCTGGTACCTGGTGCACACCTTTAATCCCAGCACTCGGGAGGCAGAGGCAGACAGATCTCTGAGAGTTCATGGCCAGCCTGGTCTACAAGAGTGAGTTTCAGGATAGGGCTACACAGAGATACCCTGCCAAGGAAGGAAGGAAGGAAGGAAAAAAGGAAAGAAGGAAGGACAAAAGGACCAAACCCAAACACCTTCCTCTAAATACACTCTTTTCCTGCTGTTTCTTCATTAAAATTTCTAAAATTCCACAAGCTCAGGGTATCTCAACCTTCCTAATGCTCCAACCCTTTACTGCAGATCCTCATGTTGTGGTGACCCCCAACCATAAAATTATTTCATTGCTACTTGATAGCTATAATTCTGTGACTGTTATGAATCGTGACATAAATATCTGATACACAGGGTATCTGAAACGCAACCCCTTGTGGGAGTCACGACCCACATGCTGAGCATCCGTGCACTATGAACCTATAGAAAGGTCAGTAACCGGCCCAAAGAAACACAGATAGCAAAAGGTGGTGCACACTTCAAACCAAAGTTGGCAGGCTTTGACTCAGTTTCCCTGCTTTTCTACCCCAGTTTTCCTCTAGCGGGATTCAGCCACTTCAGTCTCCCTCAGCAATTCTGTTTTCCCAGTCTCTGTACACACATGGCTGTCTCTGCTTGGAATACCTTAATTCCCTTTTAACTTCATTATCCTTGTTTATAATTTAAGACTTCTTGTGGCATTTTTTCCCCCTATTGACTCAAAAAATGATTCGTTTGGAGCTTGTGGTAGGTATGGTTTCATTCCAGAGGAGAATGGGCTAAGGACTCAAGGAGACAGGAGAGAGATGGCTCTGACTTGCTGATGAACGGAGACGAGAATGAGCATGCCCGGACTGGTCCATGTGAGACTCTCCTGTTTTCTCCCTTCCTACACCAAACCTAGAGCTGCAGAATTCTGGCTGGACCACAGGAGAACGCAGTCGGATCGCTGACTGGCGGCACACTTTACAGAAAGTCATTCTGTCAGCAAGCCGACTGACTCCTCGCCTTCAGAAGAGTTTGAAGACTCTTGGCCTTTCCCACCATTCCACACAGTGCCCTCTTCTCCCTCTGTGCTTCTGTTCATGTTCTTGACCCCGGTGGATTCTCTCCACAGCAGAGTCTTTGTTTAGCAAGCGGGAGATTGCATCATATGGAAGAATGACCTTTATCCTGCTGCTCCAGAACTGAGTTGAGGACCCATGACCAAACTAGATAGAACTTTAAAGGACTGGGGTGTGAGCCTGGGAATGCGGCTCACAGCTTCCAACATAGGGTTAGAGGCTGTGAGCCAACTCGTGACTTTGAAATCTGAATCCCTGATACGGCCTGGGGCACGTTAATACTTTTGAAGTCATGGTTTTGTCATGTATGAAATGTGACCTGCGTCGAGACAGTGTTATGTAAGATGACATAGAGAGTATTTACTGCAAACCTGCCTCACAGAAAGACCTCAGCGGTAGGCAGTCCTGTAATCCCAACGAACTGGAAGACAGAGGGAGGAAGAGAGCAAGTGTAAGAACTGCCTAAGATACAGAGAAAGCCCAAGGATAGCTGGGTAGCTATGAGACCTGAAGTTACTATGGAGGCCCATGGTGGCCAAGTGCAGAATGACTGTGGTGGGCACAGTCGCAAGGGTTCATCTGCAACACTACCCCTGCGCCTAGGACTCAGGGAAATTACAGGAGCCAGAGGACCAGAGTGTCGGCGTCGTGACAGCGTCTTCTAGATAGGGCAGGGGCAATGCACCCACACAATCTCAGCGTTATGGCTGCCCACGTAAGATCTGCATAGGAACCACATCAACGGACGTGCCAATGTGGATGCGGGAAATTTCTCAAGCCTCCATCCTGGATGAAGAGTTGCGGGTAAGAGAAGAGAGTGCACTGTCTCCAGGGATGAGCCCCCTGATAGCTTGTCTAAACCAGAGGGTTCTACCCCAAATGTAGACACATAGGAGCAATACTAAATGAACCCGACAGACATTCAAGAAGGTGAGGTCTTGAGTTTGTGGGGGTGGGGTGGGAAGGGCGACACAGAAGGAGCTGGGGAGGGAAGGGAGGAGGAGAGCGTTCGCTTAGCTAGTGGGAGGCGTGGGTTCAATCCTCAGTACTGCAGCGATAAAAATGAATAAATAAGCAAAGAGACATACTATTTACATTGTTATGCAGATTTACTGCATCAACAAACTCGCCATAACCTCAATCCATTTTTAGTCTAGATTAACTTTGTGTTCGTCTGCCTTTATAAAATAATATTTTTTTAAATTAATTTCCTATGTGTATGTTGGGGGAGGGGAGACTGGAGGTGTCAGTTATTTCCACCTATGGGTCCTAAGGATCAATCTCAGGCCATCAGGTTTGGCAGCAAGAGCCTGTATCTGCTGAGACATCTTGCTAGGCCAGTATATTTGTGTGTGTGCACGTGTGTGTGTGCGTGTGTGTGTGAATGTGCGTGAGTGCGTGGCTGCATGTGTGCATGTGTATATTTAAAAGATCTTTTAGATTGTTTCCAATTCTGGGGGCCACCTGCGTTGTTGGTATAGTGGTGAGCATAGCTGCCTTCCAATTCTGGGGGCCAGCAATACCACTTTCGGGCATATACCCAAAGGATGATCAATCATACCACAAGGACATATGTTCACAGCAGCATTGTTTGTCATAGCCAGAACCTGGAAACAACCTAAATGCCCCTCAACCAAAGAATGGATAAAGAAAATGTGGTACATTTACACAATGTAGTACTTCTCAGCAGCAAAAAAAAAAATAATGTTATCTTGAAATTTGCAGGCAAATAGATGGATCTAGAAAACAGTATAGTGAGTGAGGTAACCCAGAAAGACAAATATCATATGTACTCACTCATAAGTGGCTTTTAAACATAAAGCAAAGAAAAACCAGCCTACAATCCACAATCCCAGAGAACCTAGACAACAAAGAGGACTCCAAGAGAGAAATGCATGGATCTACATAGGAAGGAAAAAAAAGACAGGGCCTTCTACCTATACCGGAACTCACTATGTAAACCAGGCTGGCCACTGCCTCCCACGTGCAGGGATTAGAGGCATCTGCACACACCTGGCTAAACACGTCATTTTACTTTACTTGGGATGAATGCCACTCATCTGATCAGTGTTCTGCTTCAGCATTTTCCCGGACATTAAAGCAAAACAAAGGTTTGTAACTTCTTTTTTTTAACTAAAGATTTTCTTTTTCGTCTTCAAAAATTAGCAGTCTTGGCTGTAAATGGAGTACATGCCCCTCATCCTAGCACGTGGAAGACTGAGGCAGGAGGATGTCGAGGTCAGAGGGCAGCCCAAGGCACATAGCAAGACTCAGTCTAAAATCAAGCACGGCTGTCCTCATGCCCCTGCCATATTCAGCGTCTGTACCCACGAGGGGAGATCAGCTCAAGTCACGACCGGGCTACAACTTTGTTTTGTTTTTACCTTTTAAGAGAGAACTTCAGTAAATTCTTGATGGTTTTAAACTTTTTGAAAAGATTTATGTGGAACAATTTTTTATTGACCCTTCTTCAAAATACATTAAATTATGCTATGACTACCAAAATAATCTGTTTCTAGCCAAATTACATTCATGTTTTCACCAGAGTGGGACCAGCGCCCATGAATAATTTCCTACTTGCCCCAGCTGTATCTCCAACTGTATCAGCATCTGCATATATCATCAAATAGGCTAAGGACCAAGTGAGGAGGTGTCACCGAAGGCCCTGCCGTACATTCATGCATCTGAGAGTTGCTCAGTTTATTTACTAGTAACCACACAGACTTCTGTTCCTTTCGGATGACTCAGCTGTGTGAATGAGCAATCGCGTTTTTATTATTTTAAATCATTGACTTCCTTACAAATGACTGCCTCGTCCCAGGAAGTCTCTTTTGAGAGTACTGATCTGTCAGCCGATGTCTCATGAAGCGTGGGTAACTGTTTCCTTGGAACACGTAAGGAGAGGCCAAATGCCTAGACAATAGACCAGAATAAATCCTGACAGTGTGAGCCATAGCAATATTTCATTACGTGTTTGTTTATGTGTGTATGCACATATACATGTCATGCACAGATGTGGAGGTCAGGGGACAATGTCTGGGTGTCGGTCCCTGGGATCAGACTCAGATGATGGGGCTTTGTGACGAGCACCTGCCTCTGCTGAGCCATCACTTTAAATGCCACGGGATTTAGAAACCATCGAAATCAACTTATCCGAAAATGTTCAATAATTAGAATTCATCTTTGATCGCCAACTTTTCTGATTCATTCATCCTTCTAAATCCTCACTCTGCAAAGATGCTGCCTCTTGGAATTAATTATAGTTGATGAAGTTTGGGAAAAAAATAAGTTAGAATGCTTACTATAATTGTTTTATTTGATACATGTTGTAGAAGCCAGGGGTATAGAAAAATATAGAAAATAAGTAATAGGTGAGTTTTTAAAATTGATTTTCCTGCAAGACAGATCAAGCGTAAGTCTTCTCTGGGAGCCAGAGTCAACGTCGTTACTAAGGACAGAAGTGTAAACAATAAAACTATGAAAGCGTAATGACAACATCATCCTGAAGGGGGCAGCCCTTTCCCGTTCTCCTGCTTCCCTCTCTCCAAACACTTGAATTTGTTTCATTTTTCACTTAGGACCAGCTGGCTCAATGTTGGCCACAAGAGGGCCACAAGAGTCAAACTCACCCATCGACACTGACTTGGAAAAGTCCTCTGGGGAGGGGCGCCCCTGTGATTGGTGAATTAATTATTTAAGGATGAAAAAGGTCATCTGAAAGAATAACCTCAGCAAAAACATTGTTGTACTTTCTCTTTGCTCTGTGTTTTGAGGGTGCTAGGGATCAACCCCGGAGCCTCGGGATGCCAGACAAGGGCTCGGCCACTACTCTCTTTAAATGTGTCGTTCTTACCTAGCTGACTTCCTAGTGTTAATCGGGAATGAAAACAGGCAGTTTCTCTGATGTGGGAATATGTACTGTATATCATGTACGCCACATTTCCCAGTACTCTTGATGCCTCTGTATGATTTATTCTTATCGGTGGCCTCAAGATAGACCGGGCACCTTGTTTAAAATGATGCTATTTGCTCAAAACCACGTAATCTGAATTTTCCCCAGAAATAACACCACGCCAGTAGCACATAAGTTTTAAATACACACCTGAGCATAGCATCCAAGCCTATGCCTTCAACTCTTCAAACCGAGTTTTCCCTGCCCCAGCGTTCTCCTGATGAATGAATGAACAACAGCCTTTCTAGGATCCTAAAGTTTAGTTTGTTCCAGACCAAGACCCAACCACTCTTCATTCCCATAACAGAGGCAGCGTCCAGAGACGGCAGCACAATTCTGGCCGCTGACCTTAAAGGGGACGCTCCTGGAGCTCCCTCTAGAGATTTCCACTCTCCTTCTCCCTTTCAACCATGACTGTTGTCTTGCTTGGAGGTGATGCTTACAGTCTTTGACCACTAACTAGAAGAACTTGCCTGAGGTTAAAGACAACACCCAAGAAGAGAAGATGAAGAAGACAGCAGCTGTGTTTCTCTGTGTGCTGAGCCCCCAAATTAACCGTTTCTACTGGTGCCTCTTCTGGTTTTTGAGCTAACATTTCCCCCCCTACTTTTCAAAAATGTTATCAACTTCAGGGCTTCAGTACATGACTGACAAGCAGCCAACCACTGAATTACATCCCTAATACTTACAAACTTGTGTGTGTGTGTGTGTGCATACGAGTGTGTAAGAGGTCAACACTAGCCAGCTCCCTTCATCACTGAACTTGTTGCCTACTGATTGGGCAAGACTAGCTGGCTAACGTGCTCCAGAGATCTTGTCTCTGTCCCATGCAGCACTGGGGTCCCAGGCATACGTGTGGGAGCCCTTAAGTGACTCGGTTTCTATCTGGAGTCAGTTCTGACTTTAAAAAGTCATTTGAGTTCAGGCTTGCCTGCTCTGCCTGTGTGAGAAATTTCTGATTAAACCCATGGGAAAGAGCATTTTCCCCATGAGAAAAGAACATATTGTCTAGAAAAAAGCACACTGCCAATACCAAACCTTAGAAACATCTAGATAAGACAGGACACTGCTTACTCAAGGACAGGAATGGTCTTGTAGGTAGATCCTGACTGGGCTGTGCCTTGCTCTGCTTTTGTATATAAGCAGGTTCTGAAATAAACTCGGGGCTGTACAGAGTAAGCCGGCAGTTGCCCGAATCCATCCTGTGTTTTCTTTTCCATCTCTATTTCTTTTAGTCTGACGTTTCCTTAATCCTCGCGCCCCTGTGCAGATACCCGCAGCTGATTTTGCTGGAGCACGCTCTAACACATACACACCCAGCTTTTAACATGGATGCTCAGCTCAGGTCTTTGTGCTTGCACAGCAGGCCCTTTCCTGAAAGAGAGGACCCGCTCCTTGTTTTCTTCCCTTCTAAAAGCCACGTTCAGCTGGATTTTCTGTGACCTTCATCCAAGATCATAACTGATAGTGTCTCTAACAGAGGACGCAGACAGCTCATCTTCAGGGTTCCTTCCCTGAAATATAACCTAAGGCCCCTGTTAAAGCAAGGCACTGCCCCTGTGTTCAAACACTACTTTCCCCAACCACAGTGGGGGAGTAGAATTAGCTACTTTTGTCTCTAAATTCAAGTTGACCACACCTATCCAAATCACAGCTCCCCTTCTCACCATGGTATAAAGACTAAGCACAAAGTTATAAGGGAAGAAACAGGGACTATGTCCCCATGCGGCCTTGCCTGGGATGGCTGCCCTAAAGGAGTTCCTTATTAATCTTGGGAATGTATCTCTACTAATTAGCATCCTGATGGAGACACGGAAATCCATACACGTTTGCTCAGCTAGACAGTGCTATGTTTATCCCAGTTCCTATGACAAAGGTGACGTAGCTATAACATGTAATAAAGGCAAGAGATATCATTAAAACAACGGAAGGGTCAGAGAGACTGCTCAACAGGTAAAGGCGCTTGCTGCATAGGCCGGGCAACCTTAGGTCGGTTCCTGGAACCCGCAAAAAGGTGGAAGGAGAGAACCAATTTCACAAAGTTGTCTGGGACCTCTACACACATGCTGTGCTATGTGCAATCACAAGCATAACACACACACACACACACACGCAATAATAATGAGTAAGATTTTGAGAAGACCACTAAAGCCTTCTTAAAATACTAAGATAGGTTTCGATTGCTAGACTCTAACCAAGTGAGTTATTTGGGCCTTGACTACCAGCTCTAATTTTAAAAAGCTTCAATCAGTTTAACTATTTAAAAAGAGGTTAATTTAAAATATTAATAAATAATATGCCCTGCATTAGTCCTGGTAGCAAACGTGTATTCGCTCAGATTAGATTTTGCTAGGGGTTGGGACTCATCAGAGTTTGGGATGCCAAGTTTCCGATTGAACTCAACAAATTATATCCATATAAGTATACCTAGTGGGCACTGGGCATCACAGCAGTGCCAGGCCAAGGTCTCAAGCAGTTAACGGACCAACAGAAGAGGTGGATATGTACATAAATATGTACGGCCCAAGGCTGAGCAGTACAAGGTGTTAGAGACGAACAAGGTGTCTGCCCAGCAGCACTAAAAATATCAGCTCCTAAACGACTTCAAAACTTCTTCATGTGAAGGCAGTTGCTTTCTATAAGTCAGCCTCAAGGGGTCCATGTCAAAATTAACATGGGATCCCTTTGGAAAGTCAAACTAGAGGAGGTAAGGATGTAAGCTACCTTAAGCAATGCCTTTCTCATAAACGGTGTGCATTTAGAACTTTGCATTTTCAACCCTTTGGAAGACAGTATTTGAACTCATCGCCGGTTTACCCGTTTCTCATGTCTCACGCATGTTTCAAAGGACAGAAAAGAGGCCTTGTATACTCTACTGCATACAGTGTCGTCTAGCATGGTTCTGTTGCTAACTACAACTTCGTCACCCTAATACAAGTGTCTTGTTTCTCTGACCTCGTTGTCTGGAATCATTCGAAGAAGCAGCTTGATGTCGCTAGCCACTGCTTGTCTTTTATTCCCCTGACGGAGGGCGATGATGTGTTTTTCTGGGTTTTATCCTGACTGGCCAAAAGCTGGTAGATCTTAGACCTTGGCAAATGACAGGGGCAATAGATAGCAAGAACACAGGACCTCCAAAATCCTTACTCTCATTTCCTAGGTGTGTGCTGATCCGCTGTGCAGCCTTGGCCCATCGAGGCCACTGAGACTACTTAAAGATGCAAGAAAAAAACATTCCAAGTCTTAAGATACACTGTCATCCTGACAAATACTTGTGAATTGAATATTACTTTATATATTGTGGGGGGAAAAGACACCCCCAAAAGCCTTGGAAATGTTAGGATTTACTTAAATTTGAAACAGACCAAACAAGTTGTTTCATTTTATGAGGTTGTTGCTGCCGAGTGCCTTGCTGTCCAAATGCACATCCATTAGAGTTAAACAAGCCCAATTCAGCCCTATCACAGTTTATAGTATCATATGATTATTCTTATTTTTATTAAAACGTTCAGTCAGAAGCCTAGTTTGCATTACAATACCACATTTGGAATAAAACATTGATGCGAACAAATTGTATAGAAACAATTCCACTGCCAGAGACTATGTCAGCTACAAGTTCTGTAGCTTCAATTAACACAAATCAACACTCGCTCCCTTTAAGTAACAGCATCTCAGGAGATGGTATCTTTGTGGCTATAATTTGGGTAATGATAATAGAAACGGCATAAATCTGCAGAACAAAAAAATTAATTTTTATATTGTAGACTTTAAAGACTTCTTCTGTAGGCATCAACAGGGTGAATTTGAAAGACTGTGTTATCCTAGAAATAATGCATCACAGAAATGAGGCCTACTACATTAGCATGAGAATAAAAGGTCTTCTTAAAGGTCATCTTGAAAGATCGGGTTTTGATGTGATATGTGGACACACAGTGTTCTGAGAGTCTGCTGGGAGTAAGGGGCTCATGAATATTAATAAATGGAAGACATACCGTCATGGATAATAAAATACAAGGCATCATGTGAGTTCGGGTGGTTTTCACTGTCACAATACCTGGTTGGTATTTAGAGACAGCTTCTTATTATGAACCAGAGACATGCATATTTATTGGCACGGATTATATTCTGGAAGATTTTATCACTGAACTTTCATGAAATTGGAAAAAAACCACAGTTTTCAACTTACAACGTTATAAGTAAAGATGATTTTTTTTTTAGACTCTGACACATATTTAACCCAAAAGAGCTCGTCATTTCTTGTTTAGCTATTCCATTTGTTTCTGTCTGTGTCTCCTTGCTTCTCCTCAGTCCCTGCAATAATACATCTCCATCATAACCAGAAGGATCTTTCTGTGGCAGAGCTAAGATCATGATGTGTTTGTTGAGAATGTTATTAAGGTTTTCTATTGTACTGGCGTTAAACGACTTCTGTGGTGTTCAGTGTCCCTAATAGCCTAGTCCATTTTCAGCTTCATAGACAATACTTTCTAAAACATCCGGGCACTTGTGAGTGCTGGACACGGGATTCCCTCGTTTGGCTACGGCCTTGCATTTGCTCTGCCTGTGTCACTATGTCCTCACTGTCACAGCCTGACACGTTCCTAACCATCCTCCGTGATGCACTCGTCAGCTTCTGAGCCTGTCCAATACACCTTCCCAGGGATGTGGGCCCTCTCCCGGGTTCCAGATTTTTAGGGGGTCATCTTACGTCATCCACCCCCATTCCCCAACCCATACATAATCTCATAGTAAAATAAAAACATCTTATTTTAAGGATCCCCCCAAGAAAAATTAGACAGAATTTATGGAAATTCATCCCAGTGTCTCTTGACAGTCCCTGCCATAATATCACTCCATAATATTCATAATACTGAATAATGCATAGTGTGATTTCATTTTGCCTCCTAATGGGTAGTGTAGTATATTGATTTAGATGTACAGCTTCTAGCTGAGGATGTAGCTCAACAGAATGGCCAAATGCCCACCACATGCCATGCCCTATTCAATTCCAATCATTGCAAAATAAAACTAAAAAGACATATGGCTTCCGGAGACCCAAGTATAGTGAGGATGATATTAGAACTGATTTCACAGGACGATTTTTAGGCTTGGCCTGAACCACATGTAAATTACTCAGAACAATGTCTGGAATCCTGTGTGTGGTGTATAAGTACTGATTATAGTTGTTTCTTATTTTATTTTGAATAGGACGGATAATAGCTTGATACTAGTCTTTTATCCCTATAGACTGGGAATAAGTGAATCTTTTTTCTGAACTGGCTAAACACAATTTAACTGTACTATTTTCAATCCGATGAACTTTCAATATTTCTTCTCCCAACCCTTCATCTTAGTTCAGAGAAGAATATTTTGATGTTACCAACAGGATTTTTGAACTAGGAGTCCCAATCGCATCTATTTAACCTCCGTCTTTTAGAGCTGTTCTTCACGCTAAGCATTGTGTGATGCTGCCTGGTAGACTAGGTGCCATTGTCATAATATGTGTGCCAATTTTACTCGGATTAACAAACCCTTTATCACTCACCACTGTTTCGAATTCTTTCTTCCAACAGGTCTGCATGCCCAACGGGGAGTTTCTTATTGAAGATCTCTGCCGAGCGGAGGAACATGGCTTCAACCGCAGACCCTTTCAGCAACGCAATCTGATCCTCATGGTCCAATGTCTGAAACCCTAAGGTCATAGTCAAGCAAGGTCAAGGGTTGTGTTTGTCCAACAATAGTTCATGCTGTTTATATAGGATAATATGGCAACACACTATAGATTTCATCATCACCATCATCCTCACTGATCAAGCACCTCCATCAACCGACCCTATCTCATGGTAGGTCTTCAAGTGGAGTGCACTGAGTACTTAAACTGAGCCCCCCAAAGAGAAGCTGACTTTTTTCTTCACGGAGTCAGATTTACTGAAGGAAGGCAGTGAAAGCAGATGCCAAGTGCACAGCAAGCACACACATAAAGGCAGAACCTGGCTGACTCACATGAAGTGACCCTTGGAAGCTGGATGTAGGCAGATCGGCTCTGAGTCATTATTCTGGTCACACCTGGCATACAGGGTCAACTCGGAAAATAAAAGCACCCGGAGCCAGAAAAATACTCTTGATGTGTCCTAAATATTGGGCTGATTTGTGAGGCTTAGTCAGAATGTAGAGCATGAGCCACACATCCCACAAGTCTATTGGTGTCATCTTGAAGTATGTTCTCTGAGCTAAGGTCTACACCGTGGCGTGTGGAGAAACAGATAAAGCCGGGGAAGACTATTAACCTAAAAGAACAGAACGCCACCTGGAAAACACAAAGTCCTCATGCGGGCTTTTAGAGCTCCCCCACCCTCTGCAAGTGCTCTGACTCCCTCCCCATGTCCCCTCTCCCTCTCCTCCTCCTTCCTCCTCAGGCCCTCGCTGTATTGGGAGCTGAAAGGCTGGTGTTGTCTCATGAAGGCTCTTCCCTGGCTTCCCCATCCCCGCCCCTCACAGGTGTCAGTTATCTCTGCACAGCTATCCGGAGTAAAGCTCCAAGCTCTCCCTAGATCCTGCTTCATTTCTGTCCACAGAAGGACCACTACCTGTCATGATACAGTGGATTCATTTCATTATGTATTGTTTGCTCCATATGTTGCAATATAAACTTTTTAGAGCAGAGACTGTCTATTTTTCTTACTTTTGTAGCCTCAATGCCTGGACACATCATAGCCACCTACCACCATTTGTTGGACAGCAGAATGAGTGATAAAACCCCACAATTTTTGTGCATGATGACACATGAGGACGAGAGACAGAGACAGAGAAACTGTCATCAGGGTCTAATGGCTAAGGAGAGGGTTAGACAGCAAAGGGCATTCAAAGAGAGCAATGCTAAGGATTCACAGTCACCAATCGAACTGGACCAGAGAGTTAGCTAAGTTAGTAGAGTGACTGCCCAAGCCTACATGAAGCCTTGGGTCCCATCCCTCCCCTTAGCGTTACATAAAATTTAAAATTGGATGTGGGGGTATGTGCCTGTAATACTTGTGAGGTAGAAGCAAGGAGATCAGAAGTTCAAGGTCATCTTGTATTATCTCATGAGTTTGAGGTCAGTCTGGCCTCCATGAGGAAAGTCACTATACTGAGACCCTAAGGACTCCTGGGAAGATGGTCAGGGTCACAGGTTCTGCTCACTGGATCTCCAGCACCCTGGACAGTCTCTGACAGAGGCTGTTCTAAATAGAAAGACTAATATCCACAAAATTTCAATACTGGCATTATACTAGCCTTGCTGATACTTGTAGTGTTATTTCTAGAATATTATTAGGGGGAAATGGTCGACAAAAGCCTTTTGTCTTTTATTTCCTTCTGTGTTTTAAGATTTTTTTCTTCTGCTTTATTCATTGAACACATATCAATGCACTCTCCCTCAGAAACAGGAACCAGGAATGATGAGGAGCTAAGATATTGTCACTGCTTTCAGAGAGCCACATCCCCGATGCCTCTTGTCACCTATTATGACTTAGATCCAGAGCAGCTGACCATGTAAGCTGAAAAACATCTTCTCAGAAATAATTTTAGAAACTGTCATAGCCCTCTCTACCTTGTTCACTTATTCCCCCCACAATGTGTCTTTGTGTGTGTGTGTGATCTTGGTTTTGAATCAAGATGGGTGTCACCTTAATTAGCATATATTAAATTAAGCTCCTCTTTCATTGCTACTAAAGAAACAAGAGAATATTAATGTCTCAATGACAGCGAGAACTTTCTCTCCACGTTTTTATGAGTTTCATTAGGCTAATGTCTATCTGTAACACAGTTAATAAAAGAATGCTGGGAAATAGCCAGCAAATTAGCATGTCTAATTAAAAACCTATGTCAGAAGTTATCGTCTGGAATTTAACAAATATTATTCGGTTACTGAAAGTATTGATTACACTCTATACTACGAAATTGTAAATGCACTTATGTTTTTCAAAATCTTTTGAGACAAATTTTATCAGGTAGCCCAGGCTAGCTTTGTTAATGTTTTTCCATGGACACAATCAACTCTCAGACAACACTGATGCCCCAGATACACGGACGAGGCCGGTTGGGGAATGTGGCTTGGCACTCCCGGTTCTTTCCTGGAGAAAGTTCATATGCTGAGCACATCGGGACATAGTCTTTCCTTTCCCTTACACAACCCCTATGCATTTTTGAATCTGTCTTCCACGTTTCCTCCTTCTCTCTTCCGCCTCTCCTACTCTTACTGCTTTATTTTGAGTCTTCTTCCCCAGACTTCCTGAGGAGCAGACTAACTGTTCCTCATGCTTCTTGTCTCTTTCCCCTCAAGTCCACCTCAGATAAACCTGGTAAGGCCATCTATCTGCAACCAAAATTTCATCATTTCCTGAAACCTCTTTACCACCCAGGGGGCAGCAGCTAAATCCCATAGTTCCAATTTGTTTTACTGTGTAACCAAAGAGCATAATCCTATAGCTACACTGACTTGCTTCTCCAGTCGTGTGTGTGTGTGTGGTTGTGCGCACGCGCGTGCAGGATGGTGTATAAGTTCATGTGTACAGGTTTTTATTGTGTGTGTATCTGTGCATGCATGTGGGTGTGGCTTTGTGAAAGTCAGAGGTCAACATTGAATATCTTCTTCAAACACTCTCTCTCCATTTTAGTTTTGAGACAGACTCACTGATCTGATCTGGACTTCCTGTCTTTTCCTCCCCAGTTCTGGGGTTAGAGGAGCACAACACCCATGCCTGGCTGTTTACTTAGGGCTGGTGATTCAAAATCAGGCTTGTGTCTTTGACCTGTGCAGGTACCTGCGAACATGTGTGTGCAATAAAAAATAAATTAAAAAAATACTGACTTGTATATAATTCTTCCTGAGGGCTCAGGTTTTCTCAAATCCATTTCCCTTCCGTTCAGGTAGCGCTGTGTCTGTGTCTGTGTGTGTGTCTGTGTACGTATTTGGATATAATACTTTAACTACTCTTCTTTAAGGGAATAGCCTTAATTGGGTATCAACCACTTCTTATTGAATAAGTGGATAAGTGACAACTTTACAAAGTCTCAATCCTGAACTACTGATTTGGAAGATTTTTTTTCTTTTTTAAGAGCACGATCTAATGTATACCAGGCTGGTCTCAAACTTAATATGCAGCCAAGAATGGCCCTAAACTTCTGTCTCCCCTGCTTCTACCTCCTCCTCCTCCTTCTTTTTTTTTTTTTTTAAAAAAATATTTATTTATTTATTAGTATACTGTGTTCTGCCTGTATGCTTGCCTGCAGGCCAGAAGAGGACACCAGATTTCATTACAGATGGTTGTGAGCCACCATGTGGTTGCTGAGAATTGAACTCAGGTCCTCTGGAAGATCAGCCCGTGCTCTTAACTGCTGAGACACCGGGATTTCTAAGCATATACCCTCAGGCCGCGTTTACACAGCTCCAGGGATCAAACTCAGAGCTTTGTGTGTGTTAGCCAAGTATGAGACCAACTGAGCTACACCTCCAGCCCAAGGAAGGACGATTCTAAATGATTCTGAAAATACGTTCTGCCTCTAACTTTTCATGTCTAAAGTAACTGGAAACATCAAGTCAGATATGATTTTATGGTTGAAGCTCTCAGCATGATAGGGAAACTGTACAGTATAGCAGAGTGATTGCTATGGAAAACCCCCAGTAAAAGAAACCTTGACGACAGACCTGGTCACACCAGAACGCTTTAAGAACTGAACAAATATTGTACACGGAGTGATTAATATGATCATGGCACATGTTATACATTTCAAGAACATTCACATTTATTATTTTTAAAAAGTACCTGGAAGCTTTTTTGTGAATTCTACAAGAACCTGTACATGACTGGTAGCCATTTCTGTTAATATGAGAAAATTTTCTTCTGCACTAAATTCTTCTTTTAACTAAATTTTAAGAAAAAAAGTGAACGATTAATAAATAGACAGGGTTAGGACAACTCCATATAAAACCATTAAAGGAAAGCAACAGACTTGAATAGTGGAATTTATAGGCCCAGATCAATTTCTCAGATCTTTGGAAATCAAATGCTATTTACAAGGTAGATCTGTGGCTTGTTTAATTACTTAAAGGTAATAAAAGTTTGAATATATTACTGGAAATCTCAATACAATCACTTTGAGCAACACATTTATATATAAATCCCACCACCTTAAAGGTACTAAAAGCTCCGGGAAAATGCTAACTTTAAACAAGTGTATTTTCAAAAAGCATACATACGATTTTATTTGTTATTTCCTGCGGCATCCTCTGTTTGCTATACGAATCCACAATATAATGCAGAAGGTTCTGCTGATCTGGGGTGAGTTCAGTTTTCTCCTGCACTGGCAAGAAAATGGAAGGTGTTAGGGAGGGTGGCTAAAGACACATTCCAATACATACACTTATCTGAAAGGAACTGATAGCAAGGGATTTTTCAAAGCCTTAAGAGCTATGGGCTTTCATGGAGTCGAAAGTCAGTTTCTCTGCGTCCTGGCACACGCAGCTACGTATTTCCCTAAAGTTGTCTCAACTTTGCTGGGTTTTCCTATTTAGAAAAGATGAGCAATAAAATATCCTCTTCGTGTATCTCATGGGAATAAACAGAGTGAATACGGAGGCTGTTGAGCCCCGTCATACTTGAAGGTCAGCAGAGGTTCAAGGTTAAACCATCACTTGAAAAGGTTTCCTGGGTGTTATATACATACTCGTCTATATTCAAGGGTGGCAAACTGTGGCCTGTGGACCAATTCCATCTTTGCGAATAGAAAGCTTTACTGGAACGTGGCCATGCTCCTTTGCGGATATATTGTCTGAGCTACTTTTGAATTAAAATGGCAGTTATATAGCGGTCGTAAAGAACACATGGCCAAAGCCTAAACGCCTACATGTCTAGCATGTTATAGACAACAGTCTGCTGACACCACAGTCATGAGTCTGCTCAACCCAGACCCCAATCAGCTCTCTGGGTCTCCACTGTCTCTGGAGAAATAGGAACCACAGTGTCAATGTTTTGCTTTCTTACACCAAAGCATTACTGATGAGCACTTTGGCAGAACGGTCCTTTCTCATAAGATTACTTTTCCTGATATCAGTGCAAACCACAAGTTTAACAACCTAACAGGATGAAGAGCTCCTCTCCCAACACGTCCAGGCAGAGGTGTAGCCTGCACGTCATGGCTTATTGTTTTTCAGCTAAGCACATAAGAACCGTTCCTGTCGCTCGGTCATTTCTCATGGTGTGTGTGTCTAACCAGGCCAGTTATCCCCTTTGTCCTTAGTTATCCAATGGATTTCTTACGAGAGTTTTTTTTGATTCTATGAAAAGGGTTTCCTCTGTTGAGACACATATGTGTGGTATCCTGCTTTACCCATTGATGAGGACCAATCCACGGCCTCTGCTAGGTTCAGACTTCCCAAGTTGGAGCTTTCCCTCTCAAGGGCAAGGTGTGGCGAGTGGGCAGAACACAGGCCAGGGAGTGCAAGCTTTTCATCCCAGAATTCTGTAGGCAAATCCCAGCCCTTGGGAGACAGAGGCAGGTGTCTCTCTGTGAGCCAGAGGCCAACCTGGTCAAAATAATGTGTTCTGAGACAGCCATCCACAGTGAGATCCTGTCTCCAAAAAAAAAAAAAAAAATCCTAAAGTGGAAAACTCTATCCTGAAGACTAAATCGTTTCCACTGGCAGCCATTAGGTAGTAGTGGCCAAGGGAGAAGAACCTTAGATACTGCTATTATTTAAAATCTCATGCCTCTCCCTCTTGATTCAAAAGAAAAGGAGAACTCCATTTCAGTGCACAACTGAGATGGAAACTTGGGCTGTGGCTAAGGCCTCGGGTTCCCGGAAGCACAATCCCGGCTGGTTTTGGCAGCGCCATCACTCTGTTACCCTGCATGACTTGGTGGTGGAGGTCACTTGTCGCGAGTCATGCCCTTCGCCGTCCTCACTCACAGTCTTCTCTGCATGCTGCTTCACGTTTTTCCTCAGTCGTTTAGACTTACATTGAATTTCAGTTAACAAACCTGAAAGAAAGGGGGAAAAAAAGCATAGGCAATCCTATTGGGTGTGTGGTCCCAATGCAGCTCCTACGTGGTCAGTTCAGGGGACGCGTCAGGATTAATTGATTAATTAATTCTAGCTCATCTGGCCTTTGAAAGGAGAAGGCCAGGCAGAGAGGTGGCTTCATGATTGAGAGGACTTGCTGCTCTTTCAGGGGACCCAAGGAGCTGGTTTCCAGCTCCCACATCACATGTGGACAGGTGCCTCCCACTCACCTGTGTGTGATTCCAGCTCCAGGGACCCCACGCCCTCATCCGGCCTCCTCAGGTGCCCTACATACATGGCATTGCATGCACACAAATGCTTATGCATAAATTAAAAAGGAAAATAAATCTTAAGTAAAAACAAAAGGGTCATTTTTAAGATTTGATTTTGAGTGAGGCATTCGCCAGCTGGGAGTCTTTGTCTTCATTAATAAAATATAAATATTGCTGCAGAATTTTCCTTAAGTGTGATTAGATTTTTTAAAAAAAACAACTGCGTTTTATATAAATAATATGTAATATTAAAGGATTATACCAAGCACAAGATGATCAGTCAATGGCATGGTAAGTAACCAGCTCCCTGGCTTTGGTCTAGACAACCAGGAAAGCTGGCTTCAAAACTGACAATTATTATTTTCACCTGTATTAATGCTGTTCAATAAAAAATATATTCAGTTTCACATTAAACTTGTTGAATAACATAAATTTGAACCTCTCCCGGAAAAAAAATTAAATCCTATTAATCCATACAAGTTATTTAAAAATATAAAGGTTACAGTACTTAATGTGATTGCTTGGTCCCTGTGTTGAAGACAAAGCCCCTAGCATGCTACTGGGAGACACTGGAACCCTTGGCAGGGACAGGGGGCTCATAGTGGATCTGTGGATCATTAGTGTGCATCCTCAGATGGGACTGTGGGACCCCAGCTTCTTCCTCCTTCCTTTTTTTTCTTCCAGGTCATGAGGTGAGTTTTTCTCTGTCATCAGCTCCTGCCCTTTGCCCTGCAGTGCCTCTTCCAGAAGTTTCAACAGTCGTGGAAACCAGTGCGGAACTTCTAAAAGCCCGAACCACAAGAAATGTTTTCTCTTCATAATTCTCCTGGGCATTTTTAAATAATAATAGAAACACAACCGACATAAAGTGTCTGATTTTTTTTTCATGACCTCGTAATGTCATTGATTGTACTTGGAGCTTTAACAGGCGATACTGAAATACCTTCCGTATTTATTGGACTTCTTTGTTCTCTCAATGACAACGCAGCACGGCTCATGAAAGGTCACTGTGCAGAAACTTGTGCAACAGCTACATGTCTGACAGGAAGATTCTTGTGCTTGTGAAGAAAACTGTGGACTTTTGTGGTGAGGGTCTCTTGCAAAATGAGCTCAGACGGAACAAGCTCATATTTAAGTAATGAGCAACACAAAGCATCCTGTGTCTAAGTATTTCCATCGTGAGATTGGATTGCAGCCGTCACCCCTGTTCAGGTTCTTCTTTCATGGATGCTAAGATGGGATCGTGGTCGGCCTATATTAAACTTTCATCCACCCAGGGATGGATGATTTATTTACACAGACCGATTTTTCCCCCTCCTGCACACATTGTTTCTCTGGGTACATCCCCGTCGCTTATACAGCTTGGGAACAATAGGGCTGGAGTCACCTTCCAAGGGCTTTTATTTCACTTGGCGTTCCCTTCCTGAATGTTGTCATCCCCTTGGTGACATTTGTTTGCCTGTTTGTTTTGAGGAGGAACAAGGCAATATCTCTAAATCTGAGTGGGCCGTAGGATGAAAAATTAATGATGTTTTACTAACAGGCATTCCAATTTCTGATGAATATGGTGATTCCTCATAAAGCCGGTGTTTAATACAGTGTCCCCTTATCAGATTGAAGGACAAAATTATATTAAAACTGGGGGTAGTTAATTTCCTGTGGAAACCTATACAAACTGGCTCACAGCCACCCTAAGAGGAGACGAATTCTTAATAAAATGACTTAGCTTAAAACCCTATTTAGATAGTTCAGAGGCAGTTATCGTCCTACAACTATGAATTTTTATGGTAATTAAGCAATAAATAAGAGGTACATTAAAACCATTTTTAGAGGACCCTCCCAGAATGCCATTCGTTCTGTAAGTTCATTGCACCAAGTTATTTCCATAGTATGTTAATGACATATCACTCTGTGTATAAATTCCTTACGACAAAGGAAAACAGAAACCAAACCAAGCCCCAGGTATTTCTTTCAGAGAAATAGGATGCTCTTTACGTGGAAATTTAAACAATTCAGAGGGTCATTGCCCCTGTCAGGAACTGAGAAGGTTTGGCAGATCCCTTCTTTAACATGGGATAATCTGAGTTACCGGGCCTCTGCCTCCTAAAGAGGTTTGAGTGGAATTGAATTGCTTGGAGTGGATACCTGTATACATACATTCAGCCAACATCCCCATCTCTCTGCATTTCCTTAGTCGGCACTCCTGGCACTTCCGCCGCATGTACATGTCCATCACACAGTGGCCCCCGTTTTTACACTTGTACACAGCGTTTTTGGTGATGCTTCTCCTGAAGAAACCTGTGGGAGAAACAGTGGAACGCGTAAGAACACCCTGCACAAGTTTTTGAGAAATACGTCTGGATTCAGATACGTCCGGATATTTTCTGGGGATGACCCAGATGAGCCTCGAGCAAAGGATGATGCTTCTTTGTCTTGTGCTGTTGTTGAAAGAGAACTATTTTAAATGTATCTCTTTAAATAATGACAAGTGGGAATTAGGGCCTCTCTTAGGGGGAAAACCAGTTTTTTTAATATATTGCTTTCATTTATCTTTATTGGGGGACAATTACATTCCAGTAAGCATGAGGTGCTGGCACTCTACAGGTAAACAATCCATCCCTGCCCTCCCGGAGTTTAAAGGTCGACCAAAAGCAAACGCACGCAAATCCTGAAACAAGAGAAGACTAAGGGTTGTGTGGCTACTGACTGGATGCCATGCAAGAGAGAACAAGAGCAGGGAATGGTGGAAGTACAAGTGACGGGCTAGAGATTTGGCTCTGTGGTCAAGAGCTTTATGCTCCTGCAGAGGACCAGGGTCGGGCTCCCCAAACCCACACGGTGGTTTACAACCAACCATAAGCCCAGTTCCAGGTTTCTGACTTCTTTTGACTTGTGAACACCAGACGGTCAGGTGTTCACAGAACACATGACCACGTGCAGACAAAACACTCTTTCCACATATAAAATGAAATAAATAATCCTTCTTTGGAACTTTGAAAGTGAGCAATAAGCAAAAGGCCGGGAAATATGTTACTGTTTTCCAGGCGTTTTAGGAAGAAAGCTGTAGGCAAGGTGTTAGCTGTTTGGCACTTAATATGATAGCCTAGCTGAACCATGAACATGCCAGGCTTGATTTAAAAGGTGGTATCTCCCCAGAGGGGACACAGGGTAACTGCAGTCAGCTCAGGTGAGATGCCTACAGCCACGAAAGGGATGCAACTTCCTTCCCTCTTCATGTCCCACATCTACTTGTTCTCCTCCAACTGGTCAACCGTAGATTCCATGAAGTCCACATCTGCTGTGGTGGCGAGCAGGGGCACAGTGGATTTGGGAAGCAAGAGAAGTAACAGAGAAATTTGTTCTTGCTTGGCACAACAGCTTACACACTTACCCGCCATGTCGGTTTCTAAGGTTTTCATGACGTGGTAAACCATAGTACAAAGGTACTAACAGAAAATTCCAGGAAGAAGCCCCTCGTAATATCTGTGATTGGACACCTTTCTGAGCGGAGTGATGAAGTCTTTCACAAACTCGCCCAGGACGTGAGTCATCTCTTGAGCCATGTTGTACAGATTACCCACCCTGTGGCACTAAGGGATTTCACTTGTGCAACCGTTATCACTGTGTATCAACCTATTTTATCAAGGACTATTACTGATAATATCTTCCTTGCCTAATTCATGTACGGTTATGTATATGGTTCACACAAAGCCCCCCCCCCCCCCCCGGGTATCTTGGAATTTAGCCACGGTGGATGAGGGGCACTGCCGTGTCATAAACTGGGTGTATGCGGCACGTTTTCAAAGCTGACACTCCTCGGGGGTTGGGTTATGAAATGACCCTTCCCACACTGAGGCACTTTTAGTCACATTTCCTTGACGAGAGCAAGGCTGTTC